>NC_133848.1:1243491-1554364 GCF_047830755.1 Zonotrichia albicollis | reverse complement strand
GAACCTTTTCTAGAGCTTTCCGTGCCTCTGGGGTAATAGACCTAGGAGCACCTGGGTCCTCTCCCCCTTTCAGTAAATTGAAAAGAGGGGCAAGGTCTTCATTAGTCAGACCAAGCCATGGTCTTACCCAATTCAAGGACCCACACAACTTGTGGACATCCGCAAGGGTCTTGATCCTTGGATTGATTTCTAGTTTTTGAGGAACAATGGTCCTATTTCCAATTTCTAAGCCCAAATACTTCCAAGGTGGCATCTTTTGAATTTTCTGTTCCTGGAGCTCGAACCCTGCAACAATCAATGCATCGATCGTTAGGTCAAGCGCATGTGTTAGTAAATCATCATTGGGGGCACACACAAGGATATCATCCATATAATGGTAGATGATGGCCTTCTCTGCGGCTGCACGAACTGGGGAAAGCAGGGAAGAGACATACCACTGGCAGATAGCTGGAGATACCTTTAGGCCCTGAGGAAGAACGGTCCAATGGTACCTTTTCATAGGAGCTTCTGAATTGATAGAAGGGACAGAGAATGCCAAACGCGGTGCATCGTCAGGGTGCAATGGGATTTGGAAAAAACAATCTTTAATATCAATAACAGCTAATTTCCAATCTTGAGGAAGCATTGTTGGGGATGGCATACCAGGTTGGGGAGAACCCATATCTTCAATTACATTATTAATTTGTCGGAGGTCACAGAGGAGTCTCCACCTCTTTTTGTCAGCTTTTTGGATGACAAACACCGGAGAGTTCCATGGGGACATGGTCTCCACAATGTGGCCCTTTTTTAGTTGCTCTTGTACTAGTTCCTCAAGCACCTTTATTTTTTGTTTACTGAGTGGCCAATGTTTCACATCAACTGGTTCGTCTGTTTTCCACTTAAGTTTTTGGATGGGGCGCTGTTGTTTAATGACTGCTGCACAAAAATGCTGTGGAGAGTCTGGAATATTAATTGTGACACCCCACTGGGCCATTAAATCTCTCCCTAACAAAGGTTCTGAATAATCTAACACAAATGGACGGATATTTGCCAATTGTCCGTTTGGACCCTCGAATTGAATAATGCTTTTGGATTGCCTTGCCAATTGCAGACCTCCTACACCTCGAAGGTGACCAGCAACATTTTGTAAAGGCCAGTGTGCTGGCCAGTCTTGTACTGGAATCACTGTGCAGTCTGCACCTGTGTCTACAAGCATCTCAATGCGTTTAGACTCCCCACCCCCACTGACATTGCACCACAATTTGGGTTTATCTGTCCCAATAACTTGGACCCGGGCGACTGTGGGCCCTTGTTTATCGGCATTTTCAGGTAAAGATGGCACAGGGATAGCTTGAGCAACAATTTGTCCCTTGGGAAGAAACAGGGGTGGGTGGAAACAGTGCAGGCTGAGAACAAATTGCTTGGGATCTGATGTTGTTATTCCCGGAGCAATTTCGATCTCTTGTGGTGTGTTTTTGTCCCCAGTGATGATGTACTTACAACAAATTTGGTTCCAAGTACCTTTCTGTTCAGGATTTACAGAGACAATATGCCAGTCAGTGTCCTTCAGGTGGAGTGACTCTGTCAGCTGCAACCTGTAAGGCTCATTGACAGAAGATGCAGTTAATACAGAATTACTTAAATCATAACAAAGGTTATTTTGTTTCACTTTCAACAGTGGACTAGCAGACTTGGTCTTTGAAGCACCTGCTTCACTTACACAAATGTTAATGTTATTGCGCGCTTGATTTATTTTGCTACCCTTATTCTCTTGGCCTGCTCCTTTTATGTCTGCACGCCTGGCAGGCTGGCGCTTTATTCTTCGTTTTTTTGTTGTTGACCCCCAGGGAGGGCTTGCAGTTCTCCTCCCCTGCTATTTTTAAATTCATCAAATTCCCTTTTCAGGGGGCACTGGTTACTCCAGTGTCCTAGCTTATTACAAAGCAGGCATGGTTTAGTGGGCTCAACCATTGCCGGTCTCCGCTGCTGCCCAGGGTACTGCTGTGCTGAAAGAGAAGGTGCAGGGCTGGCAACAGCAACACGCTGAGGTGGTCTTGGCAGCAGCTTTGGTCTGGTGTCTTCAGCTACACTCATCAGAGGCACTTTCCTGTTACAGACTAGAAGCATATCTTTTAGTGTAGGGGAAGGTTCCATAGGAAGGCTCAGGATTGCTGCTCGACACTGTTCATTTGCATTTGTAAACGCTATTTCTTCTAAAATTGCTTCCCTTGCATTTTCTTTTTTAACTTGTATTTCAATGGCTCTAGTTAGCCTTTCTACAAATTTCACAAAAGGCTCTGATGGTAGTTGTTTGATTTTACTATAGGGCTCAAAAGGCCCCTCAGGTTGGAGGGAAAAGAATGCCTTTTCAGCTGCTTCCTTTACTTTCTCAAGTGTTTCTGCAGGAATTGCAGCAGCTTGGACTGAGGGAGAAGACCATTGACCCTCACCACAGAGGTGGTCAATAGTAATGGGGTTACCATTGTTGTCTTTTGCTGTGTTTGGATCAGCCTGTAAGCTTGGGAGAGCATCTTTTAGCAGTTGTTTCAATGCTGATTCCCATACTTTGAATTCCGTGGATGTCATGAGACATGAAAAAATTTGTTTTAAATCATGTGGAACTACAATAGTCCTACTTAATTCAGAATTTAAAAGGCCACGGAAATATGGACTGTGTGGACCATATTCTTTATGAGATTTACAGATCTCTTTAATCAATTGTCGTCCAAAAGAACTCCAATTAACAGTTGGGGCTGCTCCTGATTGAGCTGCAGGCTGAAACGTAACAGGAGCTAGCGCCAACATGGCACCATGCATTGGGTCTGCCGTCCCCTGCTCTGTATCCCTTGAATCAGAAGCATTGGGATCACAGCTACAGGTTTGGGGACAGGCAGTGGGTGTGTCCCCACCGTGGGAACCCGGGGAGGGGGCGGGGACAGGGAGCCGGCAAGGGGCGGGGAAACCGTGGGAACAAGGGGCGGGGTCAAGGGGCTGGCAGGGGGCGGGGATACCGTGGGAACAGGGGGCGGGGTCACCTGGTGACATTACGTCAGCAGCCGCTCCCTGGGAGGAGTAGAGGGGCGGAGCTGAGGGTACTGCAGGAAAGGCGGGGGGAGGGGGGAAGGGGTCACGAGGAACAGGAGGAGAGGGGGATGGGGATGGAATTTTGGAATACTTAAGAGGATTTTGGGAAGAAGAAGACCCGGTTTGGGAAGATGCCACGTGGCACCCACCATCTTGTGCACTCCCTAGGGACTGGGGGCCATTTTGGACATCACTGCTCTCCGAAAAACTAACACGTGCTCGGGATTTTTTTGGGGAAAGAGGCTTAGGGGTTTTAGAGGGAGAGGGAGGAACAGGGAGAGCAGAGGCACATGGCTTTACATTTGGCTTTTTCTCCATTTCCTTTTGTTTGAGCAATGCTGTTCGAATTTGCAAACTCCAGAACACAAATTTAGCTGAGGGTAATTTGCCAGATTGTCCTAAGGTTATCAATTCATTCCCAACTTTATCCCAGAATTGAATATTGTGGATTTCTTCAGGGGAAAAGTTTGGGAACTGCAGAAAAAGCCATCTTATAAACTGTTTCAATTTTCCTTTAGAGAATTTCACATTACTCTTGATTAAAATGCTAACAATATCATAATACACTCCCCTTTGTACAATGCTAAGTTTGGAACCCATGTTAAAAAGCAAAGTACTTAATCCCGCCTGACCAAAAACAAAGCTAAAATCAGCTACCAATTTCTAAAAAAAAAACCACAGATAGAAAGCGATAACGAGCAGACAAAAGCTTCACAATGCAGCTGTATATACTGCTTTTAAAATTCCCGGGCAGCAGCAGCAGGGCACGCCCTGCCGAACAGAGGCAGAAACAAAGCCTCTCCCGCGGTGGAATGCAGCACCCCCGTGGAGCAGAGACAGCAACTACTCCACGTGGCAGCCGAAACCGGGACGCCCCCCCCCCCGCCGCCGCGTGTGCAGAGCACTCCCGACCCCCGCAGGTCCCCCGGCCACGTGGAAAGAGAGCCCCCCCCTCTCCCGCAAAGAGAAAGAGAAAGAAAATCTCCTAACACGTGTCTGAACACGCTGCTGAGCCGGGGGGGGAAGGGCAGAGAGCGATTCCGCTCCGGCGCGAATTCTAAAAAACAGTGAAACACGCAGCAGGAAAGCTAACACTAGAACGCTATGAATTCTTGTCTGTGGGGCTGCGCAGCCAAAATGCAAAGGCAAAAAGGAACAGAACTCGCGGCAGAGTCTGTTTTTGAGCTTCTGCTCTACCGAAAGCAGAGATACTCACGTGAAATGGAAGCTGTAGGCTGGGTACAGGCAGGCAGGTCTCCACCGGAAAAGGACCTCTCTCTGGGTGCAAGAGAGGCTGCCCTTTTCTTCCTCTGGAAAATCTGTTCACCACAATGAAGCTGGGCTTTCCAAAGGCGCCGAACAGTCCACGAAACTTCTTCTGGGAGTATTCCCAAAGTCTCTAGCTGGGAGTCTTGAAGCCAGGCTCCTTTCAGCTGGATGCACGGCTGGCAGAAGCTTCTCTGAGGAACTGCGAGTCCGTTTTCCGGCTCAGGGTCGAGCCCACCCAGGGACGCCAATATATTGGAATATGTACCCCAATATAACCAGTTAGATGGTGCCTAGGCCAGTTCTGACCTTCGCTGCTGGGCCACAGGCAGCTCTGCGGTGTTATACCTCAAAGATACCTTGGCTGGCGGCAGAGTGCAGCGGGGCACAAGACAGGACTCCGTTCTCCTCAGGGGAGAGCTTCTGGCGATGGTGAAGAAAAGAAGGGAGCGGATTCTGCTAGAAGGTAGCCAGATGTTTATTCCATGAGCACAGATATGTCTGCACTGGGCTACTGCTGATAACAGAATGGGGCCGCATGGTCTCATTCACATTTTAAGCTCAGGACAGGGGAAGGGGAGGGGACAGGTGAGTCACCAACCAGGTGAAGGGGCAGGGTCTCCAGGTACTAGGGTCACCTATCACACGACGCCTTGCTGGTATGTTAGCCTGATTGACAGGGCACACTCAGCGAGGGGCGAGGGGGAAGGGAGAAGGTAAAACAGGATATTGCAACACACCACAACAAGCAGGGACATCTTTAAAGAGATCAGGTTGCTCAGAGCCCTTTGCCCCCGGAGCAGGAATGGTTGCAGGGATGGGTCACCTACAAGCTCTTGGGGCAAGCTGTGCCAGGGTGGCACCATGCTCCAAGTAAACAAGTTCTTCCTTAGACCTCCTCTGATTAGATGCCCTTTGTGTTTAGAAATATTTGTCCATATCCTATTGTAACCGGCCCTGTTAAAAAAGATGTCCCCCACTTTCTTCAAAGCCACTCTGAAGTCTTGGAAAGTGGCACTAGTCTCCCAGGAGTCTGTTCTTCACAAAACTGAATAACTCCAGCTCCCTCTGCATTTCCTGTGATGAGAGGCGCTCTGTCCTCTGACTGTTTCTGTCACCCTCTTTTGTGATTTGGTGGGATGTTCAGTTTTATCTAAAGGCAAAAGAATTGAAGTAGAGCAATGCGAGGTACAGAGACATGAAATGGTGGTGGAGGAACCCAAGGAAGCCAGTCCTAGCTGAGCAGTCAGAGATTTGGCTGTGGGCAGGAGGGGCTGTTGGGGGCTCACTGTGAGCCTCTGAGGGGCCCTGGTTTGTGCCCCCCAGCCCACCCTTAGAGGTTTCTGCCACGCAAACAGGGACAGCTGGGAGGGACTTGTCCCAGCCCCATCTGCTGCCTGGCACGCTCAAGCAGATGGGAACTGTGCCAGGGTTACTGCCAGGTTGTGTGGCAGAGAGGGAACTGCAGGGCCCAGTGCCACTGGGCTGGCCCTGCTGGGAAAGAAGGTGCCATCCAGCACACGAGGGGCAGGGCATGGAAAGGTAGACACTGCTTTCTGTCCCTGTGGGAATCAGCACAGTGCCTGCGTTTCAAAGGCAGGGGCCTATGTGAGTCATTGGAGTTTCCTGAAAGGAAGAAAACCCAGGGACAGAAAGCGCCATTTCTAGAGCACTGGCAGGGCAAAAATCCCAGCATGATGAAGAAATCACAATAAACAGATGAGTGGGATTCTGGGCCAGGTTTGCCTGTGATGGCAATGTCTTGCACACTGGAGATGACTGGGGAGCAGATGGTCCCATTGCTCCTCTTTCTGGGTCTTTCCAGAAACTTTATGTATCCTGACTGAGTCCCTGAAACAATAAGCTTGGAAAGTAATGGTTCACTGTTCTTTGTTGTATTTTTTTTTTTTCTGGTGAACAGCATCCATTTGTAACTTCAGCCAAGCCACCATTCATCCTGGCACAACTCATCAACTCAGTGAAGAAGACAAATAACCCTAACCCTAAACCCTAACCCTAACTTTAAATGCTAACCCAAACCCAAACCCTAACTCTGTCCCTATCTCTAACCCTTACCCTATCCCTAACCCTTACCCTAACCCCAACCCTAAGTCTAAGCCTAGGCCCAAACCTAAGCCTAAGCCTAAACCCAAACCTAAACCTAAACCTAAGCCTAAGCTTAAACCTAAGCCTAAGCCTAACTCTAACCCTGGGAGACTAGAACATAGCAATCATGTCAAGATGTTATCTCTGTTACCAGTTTAGAGTAGGATTGTAGAGTAGGGTTTCTGGAGAGATTTGTAGCATAGAATTAGAGATTAGAGTTGTAATTATTAAAGTTTCTGAAACATCAACTCATTTGGAAGATTCTCCTCCTTCTGACCCCTTCAGAAAATTTAACATTTCCTTCTGAATTACCAATTATTTTTTATTGGTGCTAAGTCATACATATGGCTTCTTTTGTATGGTTTCATAAGTGAGGAGGGGTCTTCTTCATTCATCCTCTCCAGACCACACTCCCTTTGGAATATGACCCACTGGCTGGTTATGGCACAGCTGTGGTATTTCTAGTTGAGGCAGAAAGGGCAATGGCATTTGAAGGCACAACCAAAGGAAGAATGAGGCAGCCCAAACATCTTGTGCAGATGCAGGCCTTCAGCTGTGACTGGAGAGCATTGGGGTTCCTGCCAATTGGATTTGGATCCCTAAATGCAATAATCTCTTTGGCTGGAGGAGAGCCTTGCTCAAGTGAGAAAGCAGAAAGATCAGAGAGGGTGCTCAGGAAGGTCTCCTGTGGTGCAGAGCTGTCAGCGCCTGTGAGGTGAGAGCGGGCCCAGCCTTGCCCGGGCTGGAGCCCCAGCAGAGCCCCGGCAGAGGCCGGAGCAGGCTGAGCCCCGGCAGAGGCAGGCTGGAAGGAGGTCCTTGGAGCTGCAAGAGGCAGCAGCCGGGTCCTGGGTGCCTCTTGCTGGGAGTGGGTGAATCCTCCGCTCTCAGAGCCCAGGTGGCAGCTGGCTGCTGCCGAGGGGAAGCGCAGCCGTGCTGGGCACAGCCCGGCCTGGAGGCATTGGCCGTCTGGAGTGTGCCCAGGAGCAGAGAAAGGCCAAGGGCAGCTGCGGGCTGCTGGGCTGGCTGAGGATTCCTTCTCTTCTGCCGGCTGCCCTGCAACTCCTGGCAAAGGCCAGCAGTGTGTGCAGCACTCTGGGCACCAGGACAGGGAGCTGGGCTGCTTGGCAGGCTGGAGCACAGGGCAGCTCCTTCAGGCCCGGCACTTGTGCCAGGGGAAGCGAGGCCAGCGTGAGGCAGGGACAGCTTGGCAGGGCCCATCTGCAGGAGCCAGCGCCTCACGCAGCTCTGGGAGGAAGCGCCTGCAATCCTGCAGTTCTGCACTGAGCCAGAGCAAAGGTGTGAGATGCAGAGTGTTTGGCAGAAATATTCAGGCCCACCAGGCCAGCCTGCTTTGTGCTCTCTGGCGCACAGCAAGCGCTGCGCAATGCAGCTCTGAGCTGCTTGGAGAGAGGCAGTCGGGGATGTGCCTGAGCTGAGTCAAGGGGTTAGCTGAAAATGTAATTAGTATAATTGAAAAGTGCAGATGAGTTGAGGGGCCAGCTAGGAATAGAATTGGGATAGTAGAAGATTGCATATTTTAGTTAAGATTTTAAAATGAGGTAAGAAGTTAAGTTAGTAATACAGCTAGCAGAAATCATGTACCTTAGTTAAAGAGTACCAAATATATTAGAAACATAAAGCTAGGAGTGACAGGGATAGAGGAAGCAATTGTGAAGAAGCAGAAACCACAGAAAGACCTTGCCTTAAGAACAATTGAACAGTCAGGAGAGGCTTGGACCATGAGCAGCAGATCCAAAGGTCTTGCCAGCTGGCCATGAGAGAAGAGTTCACCATGAGTAAGACAGCTTTCTTCCTCCCATAAAACCACCCCCTCATTTCAAAATCCCACTGACCCAGTGAAGGGAGTACAATTGCACAGCTGTAATAGATATTCAGCTGAGAAAAATGCGAAGCAGGCAGGTAATAATTATGTATTATGGGTCCTTAGAAACCTATTGTAAAACCTTTTCTGTAGAAATAGAAAGCCGGAGTTTGCAACTCCTTGCACATGTCTTTGGAAACTAGTTCACATGTGACCAGGGCTGCAATAAATACCCTTCTTTTCTACTATAATTAGTTGAAGAGTCGTCTGTCCGTGCTTCAAGGGTTTTGCTGGAGTAGTAAACTGATTTGGAAGGGAGCAGAAGAGTTTCAGCAGGCAATTTTTGGAAGAGATGGAAGGCTCTTGTGACTGGAGGGAAAGCTACTTGGAATGGAGTAATGATCCCAAAGTCCATACAATTGTATCTTTGTGTCTGAATTTAAATCAGAATGATTATCTATAGCTTCATGCAATTTGTCTACAAATTTATCAAAGTCTTCTTCTTCTTCTGTAAATTTGTGTAAAAGAAATAGTGTGTAACTTATCTGGAAGTGCAAGGACAGCATTATATGCTAGTTGTTGGCTCATCTGTAAGACTTGATAAATGCTCTTAGCCTGGGCAGTGGCAGTAGCCCAGGGCCCCTTGCCAAGTAACTGTTGTGCTGTTAAACCATACAGAGGATCACCCTGCACTCTAGGTCTTGCTGCTTCTTGAGCACACTTTTCCTCCCAGCTTTTATGGAACATCTCCTGCTGATAGGGTGGCCTTATAAGTCTTTTTAGGGTATGCATATCAGCTGGAATTATTGTGTTAGATGGAGAAATATACTGCAGAAGTGACTGTGAAAGTTGGGATTTTCAACTAAATTGTGAAATTGCAGCTCTCAATTTTTCTAAAATCTTCCAATTGAAAGGTTCTCAAACTCTACTTGCAGCATTAATTACTACAGGAAAAGCTTCTACATCATTGGAGAAAAAAGTCCCTTCTACAATAGCTTCGGGAATAACTTTTTATTGGAATATGTATCCCAATATAACCAGTTAGATGGTGCCTAGGCCAATTCTGACCTTCGCTGCTGGGCCAGAGGCAGCACTGCGGTGTTTACCCCAGAGATACCTTGGCTGGCGGCAGAGTGCAGCGGGGCACAAGACAGGACTCCGTTTACCTCAGGGGAGAGCTTCTGGCGATGGTGAAGAGAAGAAGGGAGCGGATTCTGCTAGAAGGTAGCCAGATGTTTATTCCATGAGCACAGATATGTCTGCACTGGGCCACTGCTGGTAACAGAATGGAGGCCGCATGGTCTCATTCACATTTTAAGCTCAGGACAGGGGAAGGGGAGGGGACAGGTGAGTCACCAACCAGGTGAAGGGGCAGGGTCTCAAGGTACTAGGGACACCTATCACACGACGCCTTGCTGGTATGTTAGCCTGATTGACAGGGCACACTCAGCGAGGGGCGAGGGGGAAGGGAGAAGGTAAAACAGGATATTGCAACACACCACAACATCTCCCCCTAGATTTGTTTAAAAAGAAGAGGACTGTGTTTATGGTGCAGAATGATTCTACTGAGGCTTCCAGGTCATCCACTGGAGCACTGAGGGCTTCCAAATGGTAGACCTCAGGAGGGGGAGATGAGCTTGAGATTAGCTTGAGAACCATGCGTCTGATTACTCCAAAAACAATGCTAAAAACTACAATAACTACAACTAAAATAAACAGCACTAAAATTACAGTTTTCAGAATAGATCCCAACCAGCCCGAGAGTCCCCAGCCATTGAAAAGTCCATTCAGCTCGTTGTCAGTTTCTCTGTTGATGTCTGAGAACCTTTATCGAGGTAGTCCATATGTGGTTTGGGCTGCGGTACTATGTAGGAGATTGCAGGTGGGATGATCACGAGTAGGACGAGAAGCAGGCTCGGTCTCATGACGTCTCGAGGCTACACACGAACAGTGGGATCTAAACTGGTACAAAAACTTGAGACAAACATATATTACAAACTATTCCAGATAGGAGGCTTAAATGGAATTTCCTCCAGAGAACGTGCGCGGCGTTTTCTTCTCCAGGCAGCGTGAGCAACCTGGGGTGCTTCTGCAGATTTCTCTGAGACTTTGGGAACATAGGGCTTTACCCATTTGGAAGGAACCCACCTTAAACCAGAGGGGGTGGATACACAGGCGTATCCACGTCCCCAAGTAACCAATTTGTAAGGTCCCACCATTTTCCAAGTCTCAGGGTCCTTTACTAAAACTGGAGGTTTTTCTTTCATCAACCTGTGACTGTTCCCCCCAAAGTGGCGTAGGATGGGTGGGTTCAGGCTGTCAAAAGAACAATTCAGAAAATTGATTGTGAATAGTGCCCTGGATAACCGGATGTGGGGAGGTTCTACCTTCAGAATCTGTTGTTGCTGGTCCAGGACCCTTTTAATATCACGGTGAGTTCTTTCTACAATGGCTTGACCTGTAGGGGAGTAGGGGATGCCAGTTTTGTGCTCTACTCCCCATTGCTGCAGGAAGCTCCCAAATTCCTTGGATTTATAAGCAGGCCCATTATCAGTTTTCAGCTCCTTGGGGATGCCCATGAAAGAAAAGGCCTGTAAGAGGTGCTTAATAGCATCAATAGATGACTCTCCTGTGTGGGCAGAAGCATAGACCGCTCCAGAAAAGGTATCTACACTAACATGAACATATTTCTGCCGTCCAAAAGCCTGTATGTGTGTTACATCTGTTTGCCACAGTTCACAACTGTTCAGTCCCCTTGGGTTTGCTCCCGTACTCACTGTAGGGAGTGCATGTTGTTGGCAATTTGGGCATGTGGCCACAATCGCTTTGGCCTGTTCTCGAGTGATGTTAAACTGGCGAACCAGGCCAGGTGCATTTTGGTGGAAAAGCTGGTGGCTGATTTTTGCCTGTTCAAAAACATTTGGGAGAGTGGCCATCACTGCAGGCGCAGCAAGAGCATCTGCCCTTCTGTTGCCTTCAGCGATAAACCCTGGCAAGTCAGTGTGTGACCTGACATGCATCACATAAAAGGGTTGCTCTCGGTGAGTGACTAACTTTACCAGTTTTGAGAGCAATTCAAAAAGTGCAATGTTAGATACATCTTGCAGTATTGCTTGATCTGCTCTGGATACTACTCCTGCCACGTATGCAGAGTCTGTAATCAGATTAAATGGTTCTGAGAACCTTTCAAAAGCCCTAACAACCGCAGCCAATTCAGCAACCTGAGGTGAACCTTCCACCTCAGCAATGTCCGTCTCCCACTGCTGGGTTTGAGGATCTTTCCAAGTCATAACAGACTTGTGGGACCTCCCGGACGCATCTGTAAAGACAGTTAGAGCCCTTTTTAAAGGTCTCCTACTTAGAGCAGTTCTTTATTTTAAAGTAAATTGAACATCTTGTTCAAACAATTTGCAAGCGGGCCGTGCTACCGAAAATTGTCCTGAGTAGGAATCCAGAGCAAACTGCAACACTTCATTTTCTTGAAACAATTGTTCCAGTATTTTCATAGTATTTTGACCTGATTTTAACTCAACTGGAATGTGAATGCACTTAAAATCACATCCTGCTAACTCCCTGATCCGGGTCCTTGCTTTCCGGATCAGTTCTGCTATCAGCTCCTGAGGCTTTGTCAGTCTCTTGGACCTTTTGTGACTGAGGAAAACCCATTCTATGATCAAGAGAGAGTCCCTCTGGTCCCGGTCCTTTTTTGGTGTGTCTTTTGCCTTAGGTGTTTGTTTTTCCTCCCACTGGAAAATAATTCCATGGAGGTGTGGCAACTTACCTAGGATGATGAATTTGAATGGCAGATCAGGCCGGCATCGGTGGGCCTGTCTTGTGGACATTGCAATCTGAACCTTTTCTAGAGCTTTCCGTGCCTCTGGGGTAATAGACCTAGGAGCACCTGGGTCCTCTCCCCCTTTCAATAAATTGAAAAGAGGGGCAAGGTCTTCATTAGTCAGACCAAGCCATGGTCTTACCCAATTCAAAGACCCACACAACTTGTGGACATCCGCAAGGGTCTTGATCTTTGGATTGATTTCTAGTTTTTGAGGAACAATGGTCCTATTTCTAATTTCTAAGCCCAAATACTTCCAAGGTGGCATCTTTTGAATTTTCTGTTCCTGGAGCTCGAACCCTACAACAATCAATGCATCGATCGTTAGGTCAAGCGCATGTGTTAGTAAATCATCATTGGGGGCACACACAAGGATATCATCCATATAATGATAAATGATGGCCTTCTCTGCGGCTGCACGCACTGGGGAAAGCAGGGAAGAGACATACCACTGGCAGATAGCTGGAGATACCTTTAGGCCCTGAGGAAGAATGGTCCAATGGTACCTTTTCACAGGAGCTTCTGAATTGATAGAAGGGACAGAGAATGCCAAACGCGGTGCATCGTCAGGGTGCAATGGGATTTGGAAAAAACAATCTTTAATATCAATAACAGCTAATTTCCAATCTTGGGGAAGCATTGTTGGGGATGGCATACCAGGTTGAGGAGAACCCATATCTTCAATTACATTATTAATTTGTCGGAGGTCACAGAGAAGTCGCCACCTCTTTTTGTCAGCTTTTTGGATGACAAACACCGGAGAGTTCCATGGGGACATGGTCTCCACAATGTGGCCCTTTCTTAGTTGCTCTTGTACTAGGTCCTCAAGCACCTTTATTTTTTGTTTACTGAGTGGCCACTGTTTCACATCAACTGGTTCGTCTGTTTTCCACTTAAGTTTTTGGGTGGGGCGCTGTTGTTTAATGACTGCTGCACAAAAATGCTGTGGAGAGTCTGGAATATTAATTGTGACACCCCACTGGGCCATTAAATCTCTCCCTAACAAAGGTTCTGAATAATCTAACACAAATGGACGGATATTTGCCAATTGTCCGTTTGGACCCTCGAATTGAATAATGCTTTTGGATTGCCTTGCCAATTGCAGACCTCCTACACCTCGAAGGTGACCAGCAACATTTTGTAAAGGCCAGTGTGCTGGCCAGTCTTGTACTGGAATCACTGTGCAGTCTGCACCTGTGTCTACAAGCATCTCAATGCGTTTAGACTCCCCACCCCCACTGACATTGCACCACAATTTGGGTTTATCTGTCCCAATAACTTGGACCCGGGCGACTGTGGGCCCTTGTTTATCGACATTTTCAGGTAAAGATGGCACAGGGATAGCTTGAGCAACAATTTGTCCCTTGGGAAGAAACAGGGGTGGGTGGAAACAGTGCAGGCTGAGAACAAATTGCTTGGGATCTGATGTTGTTATTCCCGGAGCAATTTCGATCTCTTGTGGTGTGTTTTTGTCCCCAGTGATGATGTACTTACAACGAATTTGGTTCCAAGTACCTTTCTGTTCAGGATTTACAGAAACAAAATGCCAATCAGTGTCCTTCAGGTGGAGTGACTCTGTCAGCTGCAACCTGTAAGGCTCATTGACAGAAGATGCGGTTAATACAGAATCACTTAAATCATAACAAAGGTTATTTTGTTTCACTTTCAACAGTGGACTAGCAGACTTGGTCTTTGAAGCACCTGCTTCACTTACACAAATGTTAATATTATTGCGCGCTTGATTTATTTTGCTACCTTTATTCTCTTGGCCTGCTCCTTTTATGTCTGCACGCCTGGCAGGCTGGCGCTTTATTCTTCGTTTTTTTGTTTTTGACCCCCAGGGAGGGCTTGCAGTTCTCCTCCCCTGCCATTTCTAAATTCATCAAATTCCCTTTTCAGGGGGCACTGGTTACTCCAGTGCCCTAGCTTATTACAAAGCAGGCATGGTTTAGTGGGCTCAACTATTGCCGGTCTCCGCTGCTGCCCAGGGTACTGCTGTGCTGAAAGAGAAGGTGCAGGGCTGGCAACAGCAACACGCTGAGGTGGTCTTGGCAGCAGCCTTGGTCTGGAGTCTTCAGCAACACTCATCAGAGGCACTTTCCTGTTACAGACTAGAAGCATATCTTTTAATGTAGGGGAAGGTTCCATAGGAAGGCTGAGGATTGCCGCTCGACACTGTTCATTTGCATTTGTAAACGCTATTTCTTCTAAAATTGCTTCCCTTGCATTTTCCTTTTTAACTTGTATTTCAATGGCTCTAGTTAGCCTTTCTACAAATTTCACAAAAGGCTCTGATGGTAGTTGTTTGATTTTACTATAGGGCTCAAAAGGCTCCTCAGGTTGGAGGGAAAAGAATGCTTTTTCAGCTGCTTCTTTTACTTTCTCAAGTGTTTCTGCAGGAATTGCAGCAGCTTGGACTGAGGGAGAAGACCATTGACCCTCACCACAGAGGTGGTCAATAGTGATAAGGTTACCATTGTTGTCTTTTGCTGTGTTTGGATCAGCCTGTAAGCTTGGGAGAGCATCTTTTAGCAGTTGTTTCAATGCTGATTCCCATAATTTGAATTCCGTGGATGTCATGAGACATGAAAACAGTTGTTTTAAATCATGTGGAACCACAATAGTCCTACTTAATTCAGAATTTAAAAGGCCACGGAAATATGGACTGTGTGGACCATATTCTTTATGAGATTTACAGATCTCTTTAAACAATTGTCGTCCAAAAGAACTCCAATTAGCAGTTGGGGCTGCTCCTGCTTGAGCTGCAGGCTGAAACGTAACAGGGGCCAGTGACAACATGGCACCATGCATTGGGTCTGCTGTCCCCTGCTCTGTATCCCTTGAATCAGAAGCATTGGGATCACAGCTACAGGTTTGGGGACAGGCAGTGGGTGTGTCCCCACCGTGGGAACCCGGGGAGGGGGCGGGGAAAGGGAGCCGGCAAGGGGCGGGGAAACCGTGGGAACAAGGGGCGGGGTCAAGGGGCTGGCAGGGGGCGGGGATACCGTGGGAACAGGGGGCGGGGTCACTTGGTGACATCACGTCAGCAGCCGCCCCCTGGGAGGAGTAGAGGGGTGGAGCTGAGGGTACTGCAAGAAAGGCGGGGGGAGGGGGAAAGGTGTCACGAGGAACAGGAGGAGAGGGGGATGGGGATGGAATTTTGGGATGCTTAAGAGGATTTTGGGAAGAAGAAGACCAGGTTTGGGAAGATGCCACGTGGCATCCACCATCTTGCAGACCCCCTAGGGACTGGGGGCCATTTTGGACATCACTGCTCTCCGAAAAGCTAACACGTGCTCGGGATTTTTTTGGGGAAAGAGGCTTAGGGGTTTTAGAGGGAGAGGGAGGAACAGGGAGAGCAGAGGCACATGGCTTTACATTTGGCTTTTTCTCCATTTCCTTTTGTTTGAGCAATGCTGTTCGAATTTGCAAACTCCAGAACACAAATTTAGCTGAGGGTAATTTGCCAGATTGTCCTAAGGTTATCAATTCATTCCCAACTTTATCCCAGAATTGAATATTGTGGATTTCTTCAGGGAAAATGTTTGGGAACTGCAGAAAAAGCCATCTTATAAACTGTTTCAATTTTCCTTTAGAGAATTTCACATTACTCTTGATTAAAATGCTAACAATATGATAATACACTCCCCTTTGTACAATGCTAAGTTTGGAACCCATGTTAAAAAGCAAAGTACTTAATCCCGCCTGACCAAAAACAAAGCTAAAATCAGCTACCAATTTCTAAAAAAACCACAGATAGAAAGCGATAACGAGCAGACAAAAGCTTCACAATGCAGCTGTATATACTGCTTTTAAAATTCCCGGGCAGCGGCAGCAGGGCACGCCCTGCCAAGCTGAGGCAGAAACAAAGCCTCCCCCGCGGTGGAATGCAGGCCCCCCGCGGAGCAGAGGCAGCAGCCACTCCACGTGGCAACCGAAACCGGGACGCCCCCCACCCCCGCCGCGTGTGCAGAGCACTCCCGACCCTGCAGATCCCCCGGCCACGTGGAAAGAGAGCTCCCCCCTCCCCCGCAAAGAGAAAGAGAAAGAAAGTCTCCTAACACGTGTCGGAGTACGCTGCTGAGCCGGGGGGGGAAGGGCAGAGAGCAATCCCGCTCCGGCGCGAATTCTAAAAAACAGTGAAACACGCAGCAGGAAAGCTAAACTAGAACGCTATGAATTCTTGTCTGTGGGGCTGCGCAGCCAAAATGCAAAGGCAAAAAGGAACAGAACTCACGGCAGAGTCTGTTTTTGAGCTTCTGCTCTACCGAAAGCAGAGATACTCACGTGAAATGGAAGCTGTAGGCTGGGTACAGGCAGGCAGGTCTCCACCGGAAAAGGACCTCTCTCTGGGTGCAAGAGAGGCTGCCCTTTTCTTCCTCTGGAAAATCTGTTCACCACAATGAAGCTGGGCTTTCCAAAGGCGCCGAACAGTCCACGAAACTTCTTCTGGGAGTATTCCCAAAGTCTCTAGCGGAGGGCAATGCAACCAAAGCCCTTCCAGCTGGATGCACGGCTGGCAGAAACTTCTCTGAGGTACTGCGAGTCCGTTTTTGGGCTCAGGGTCGCTTGCCCACCCACAGGGATGCCAATATATTGGAATATGTATCCCAATATAACCAGTTAGATGGTGCCTAGGCCAATTCTGACCTTCGCTGCTGGGCCAGAGGCAGCACTGCGGTGTTTACCCCAGAGATACCTTGGCTGGCGGCAGAGTGCAGCGGGGCACAAGACAGGACTCCGTTTACCTCAGGGGAGAGCTTCTGGCGATGGTGAAGAGAAGAAGGGAGCGGATTCTGCTAGAAGGTAGCCAGATGTTTATTCCATGAGCACAGATATGTCTGCACTGGGCCACTGCTGGTAACAGAATGGAGGCCGCATGGTCTCATTCACATTTTAAGCTCAGGACAGGGGAAGGGGAGGGGACAGGTGAGTCACCAACCAGGTGAAGGGGCAGGGTCTCAAGGTACTAGGGACACCTATCACACGACGCCTTGCTGGTATGTTAGCCTGATTGACAGGGCACACTCAGCGAGGGGCGAGGGGGAAGGGAGAAGGTAAAACAGGATATTGCAACACACCACAACAACTTTTTTCTACTGTAGTTTCTCAGCTGCTTCTATTTCAGGGTCACATTCCAACTCTAATTCCACATTCTTTACAGCATGAGAGGGAGGATTTTGTTTAACCGGCTCAAATGCTGGCTCAGAGACAGAATGGAGGAGTTTTTGCTAGACAATGGCCATATTCAGCCAATGCACAATCCAGCCTGCTTGTAATAATGGACAATGAACACCTTCACAAAGGATTAATTATGGACATATTCAGAAATGAGCTTGGTATATCCTTGAAAAAGATACAAGAAGAAGAATCATCAGGACTCAGCAAGTTTGTCAGCAAGCTTGGGAAAGTGAGCCATGGGTGGGCCAGATGACCCCAGCAAGACACGTGAAAAATTAGATGATCCAATCAGCATTCTATTTTAGATGCCTGAACACCTAGGATTAACCAATCATGTATTAGCTAGAGACACGTGGACAGTAGAGATTTATTATAGATAGAGTCTTTTTAGGAATAATAAATTTAGCTTCACTGGATCATATTGGTTATGTTGTGATGTCCCTGAACCTCTGCACCATGCACTTAAGGGTGTGTTGGTTTTCCCCATGAAAAGTACACATCTGGGGAAGTGCCCTTGGAAGAGAGGGGCTTGATTCCCAAGGAAACTGCTTCCCCAGGAGCCCCCAGTGAGACAGGTGCAAGTGTCTCCATTTGACTCCCTGTGTTTCCTTCAGTCCTTGAGGCCCCTTGCACTTTGCAGAGGGGCATGCAAAGGGAGAAGGCTGTGAAGAAATATGATTTATGTTTTCTTGATGCAGAGTGTGATTTTATACACTCTCTCCTATGGTGCAGATGCTCTTCATTTCTACTGTGTTGATTATTCTTATCAATACATATTTTAATTTGCTCTGGCATTCTTCCCATAGAAAAGTTTTCCTTGTGTATTTGATTTACGTCTGCAAATGTTGATACGTAACTTTAGGTACCTGAATTTAGCCCATTTCTCCTCTTACTTTAATTTCAGAATATGTCAGAATTACAGATGTACGCACTAAAGTATCCAAGATTTCTGTGCAACAGAAAGATGAGTAAACAGTAGTACAGCCCAATCTACATTACCTTTAGCAGTTACCAAAGCCAGTAGATATTTAGAAAAGTGTGCCTTCTTTCAGCAATATTACAAATAGACGGTTATATACAAATTATAATATTATAATATTGGCTTTACACAAATATTAAAATGGATTCTATATGTGTGATGTTAATTAAACTTAGAGAGCTCCCAAGGCCTTGAACATACTTGAGACTGATTTTGCAATAAACTGTCTTTTAAAACTCTGTTTGGAAAGCAGAAGGTAGGAACATCAGTCATCTGTTGTATTTGACTTTATTGTTATTTGGGATTGTAGTAAATACTGAGCATGAGCTGGGATGCAGACTGTAATTGCTCATCTTTCCAAAGATAGGTATGGATACTATTAACATGTGCCCTGTTTATTGCTCCTAACTGACTAATTTACTGCAGTAGTTTTATGGTGCATTTTTATTGTTGTAATATCTAAATGTAGTGGGAGAATATATATTTGACTTGGGGAAGTTTGGCTTTTGTTTTTCGAATAATAAAACCACTCTCTTCAGCCTGGTGAAGAAGAAATCTGCTTCTGTCCTTGTGTACAGCTATGGGTTTGTTCACATAGCTTTTCCTTCCCTTTTCTGCCTAGGCTTTCTCACCTGCAGTTTTCAGTAGAAAAGCAACAAACTTTTGAAAGACTAAACCTCAACATAACTGTGACCCTCAATCAATACTTCCTTCTTCCAATTTCTAAACATCTCTTTGTCCTGGGCACTCAGTATGGCCTTTTTCCTCAAAGTTCTTTGACTGTCTTGAATGCTTACAGTGTAAAAGGTAATCCCTGATCTATTTTCAACTCCCTGCTTAGATGCAGACTGCTGGAAGGGAGCTAGGACTGGTACTGGAGACCTGGCAGCTTGTCCAGGAAGCAAAATTCTTGAAATAATGGTAATGTGGAGAAGCATGCAAGTCCAGGTGGTGAACTCATATATGCAAGTACGTGCAGTTTCCTGACAGGACTTTACAGTTCAAGGGTATGGTCTCTTCTTATTTCTGTCCCTTAATGCTCAATCCTTGCCATATTTCTTCAACTTGTTTTGCATTGTCATCTTCCATGTTTTCTTCCTCTCTTCTTCTCTCTGTGACTTTCTATACAGGATGAATAACCTGTCATACACTGTCAGCTTGCTCAGTGACCGAGTAGTGATATGATGGTGTAGAAATTGTAGGCGCACAGTAGGCAAATGTGTCATGCTTCTGTGTGCCCTCTGCAGGCAGACCTGCTTCCCAAACCTTCAGTCAGACTTGGAAAAAAGGCTTCTCGCCACTACTTTGTTGTGGTTGATGCATTGATGAAGAAAAACTTCCATCTCAGCCTGCTTAAGCCACTGCAGAGCAGGAATTGTTGCTTTGGTAGCAGATGTGCTGTCAGGGTCCTTACAGCTCCACAAGATGTGCCTCTCCTAGAACAGATTTTTCCATTTTTCTACAATAAAAACTGAAATAAACAGGGCCAGGAGACTTCTTCTCCTTTATAATGCCTTTATTAAAAGTGATCAGCTCAGGATTGGGCGGCTCGGCAGGGCTGCAGTCCCCGTCGCGTCTCCCAGGGCGACTCAGAGGAGGAGGATATGCGCAGCTCTGTCCACTAGGGGCAGAGCTGGGGGATCCAGTCCTCGTGGAAGCCTTAGGGCGTGAGGTCCCCGTCAGATGTTACCTCTGAGCCTCGCTGGTTACCCTGGTCCCGGCGTCCGGACGACTCTCTGCTCAGGGCGAGAGGGACTCCGCATCTCTGCAGGCTCAGCACTTGGCTCCTCACATCCGGACATCACTTTAGTCTCTCAACTCTTAGGTGGCTCGTTGTTTTTAGGGTTTTCTCGTTGCATTTTGGAGTCGGGGTCCCAAAAGCATGCTGGTCTTGGAGTCACTTTGCATAACCCCCCCCCACCCTCTCAGGTGTCTTCCCTATGCTGGGAAGAGAACACAGCCTTGGGGAAGGGCCATCACCCCACCCCAGCCAGGGCCTTTACTAATACAAAAGGGGTGATAAGCTACAATGACCCGTGATTACAATAACAAAGCACACAGAACCCTGGCAGAGACAGATCTGGCTGCCTTTTTGTAACTTTTTCTCACAAAAAAAATATTGACCGAATTTTTGTTCATAACAAAAACTATGTTTTAAATTGCACCAGGGTAAGTCATGCACTCCTGTAGATGTGTTTTCAGACAGAGATATTTATATATATGCCTAGTGAATGGCCTCCTGGGCAGCAGGAACAAACGAGGAAGGAAACTGGGCTGATAAAACATGCTTCTGCTTCAAGAAAACCCCCCAGTCTTCCCTTTTCCAGAGAAGGCTATAAACCTTTTCTTGATTGGCCTAAAAGGGATAAACAAGTCCCTCTATGTCCTGATCTTTTACTAGTCTCAAATTATTTAGAAAAGTTTTAATTTTTTTTTTTTTTTTTGTGGGGGGGTGGTGGTGTTCGGGTCTGTACTTCAGACCTGTTCTCCCAGCAGTCAGGGACCTGCACAGCTGCTGTGGGTGGGACAGGTGCTCAGGTAATTACCAACAGGTGCTTGGTGATTGCTAACAGCAGTTGAGGTGAGAAGTTGGCTTGTGCCTGGCTGAGGGCTTGGGGACTGTGGTGAGAGAAGGGATAGGGAGTGGAGTTGAAAATATTAGTTACACAAGCAAATCTGAGATGTAGGTGGGATTTAACTGGATTAGGTACTGCATTTCATGGTCTTAATCACAATTTATGAAGAACTGAACATTTAACTATGTGATAGGACTATTTAGTTGTTATTCTAGATGCTGCATTTACTAATATGTAATGTAGTTTCTTTGTATTTTGCTCGGAAGCTGTCTCAAAAACATTGAAGTCCAGCTAAAGTCTTCATAAACACAAGTTAATAGCTTACTTTTTGTTAAAAACAGAGGCTGAAAGGGTGAATGGCTCTTGCATTCACACATTTTAAAAGAAGTGGCTCTCTCCTCTTCCTGTGGCTAGCTTGTCTCTTCAGGCTAGAAAACATTTCTGGGAGCATTTTCTTGCTGCTCCTATATCTCTACGCCCTTGGAATCTGATGCTAATACTATATTTTTCTAAAATTAGAAAATTTTAAATTTCTGTAGGCCCTTTCATTTTGTAATTTGCACCTGTCACTCGGGGTGGGGGGGGGGGAAGTCTGATAAGTTTTTTTTCTTGTAGGCTTCTCAAATTGCAGCCCATTGCATTTAGCTGCAAAATCCTAGGTCATGCTAACAGGATGCCTGAAATGGACACTGGTAGAGGGTAAAAAAAATTGTCTGACACAGATGCTATCAACTATTTTTAGTTCCTGACAGTCCAGTATTTCCCTTACCTAAGGGATACCTGTTCATATTTCTTTCTCTTTTTCTTGCAGCTCTCAGTTCTGTGATGACTGGGAAACAAAAATACAAAGTAAGGATGTGCAGAGTAGATGGACTTTATGAGAATTAGGGGGCAATTTGACTATACACTGATCTGTATGATTGCCTTCTTCTGTGAGATTGTAGTGATGTTGTAATATATGTTGGGAAATAATTCATGCTATAAAAGCATGTATTTCATTAAGATTGCAAAATCCAAAGAAGTCTCTGACCACAAGCAGCCTGAGAGGCAGACCTCTATTCAAATTCCAAAATTCCTGAAGGTGGCCTAGATAACGATCAGCACTTTAGCCCAAGAATAGACACACCCAGTGCGATGATCACCATTATCCCGAGACATCTTCATGTCATGGAAGATGCCTAAGAGTGATCATTGCCCTGTTGATAACATCGATCAAGATAGCAAAAGTCGCCAGAAAGATACGTGTGAATACGTGACCTCCCTGAATCCGATCAGTGCTGGCTATCAACAAGGATATGGCGATTGTCCAGCTCTGCACAGTGAAAGAACCAACTATGAATATGCAGAGTTACAAAAGAAACTGGGACTTCTTCTCTCAGGCATAATAAACTGTATAAAGCATCCCTGCAAGAAGCGGCTCTTGTGAATGGTGGAGGGTCCGATGCAAAAGAGGTGGGATCCAGGTTCACCCAGCACCGACCCCAGGCTCGACACTGTCTCTTTGGCTGTGGTGGTTTTGAAGACCATATTTTAGTAGCGGAAAAAGATAAAGAAATCTTTTCAGATTTTTTATAATTTGGCTTTCAATTGATCATTCATAACAGTTCCATATAGAAGATTCTACATTTGGTGTCTTGGTGCGTAAATCAAGAGCACAATCAGTTCATGATAAGCACCAGTACAAGCTGGACTTCCCATAGCAGTCAACTGAAAGAATCAGAAAAGAAGAAATGCAGGAAATGCCTTGGTAAACCTTGCCTGGAAGATGGGTGACTTTTTTTTCAGTAATCTATAATCCATTCCCTTGGCCTTTGGCTTTCTTAACAAGGCCATTTGCATCCCAGATTCCCCATGAAGTGCGAAGCCTGAGCTTGTGGAAGTGCCTGAAAGATGCCCTCTTTCTCTGCAGGGACATTCAACTGGAACAGGAGCCGGAGCGCTGTCTGGGGAAGCCTCCTCCGAGCTGGAATTTGTGCCGTGCTGGGCGAGGAGGAGGAGGGGGAGAAGGCTGGCGCTGTGTGGCAGGAGCAGGAGGTTTGGGCGCAGGACATTCCGTCTGCACCACTGCCCCGCAATGGGCGGCCGTGCCTGGGGCTCTGGGCCTGGCCCCATGTACACTGAGCTCGCTGGGCTGGGCTCAGGTTCCCGCTTGGACTGGGCAGAGCCTGGGCTCAAACTGGGGGCAGCAGCACTGCAAAGCACCTCTGGGCATCTGCGTTTACTGCTGCTGGGAAAGAGCAATGAAGTGAGTTTAGAAGTTCTGGTTTCTGCTTCTCCTGGTTGATTTTTTAATTTAACTCCACACTGCGGAGGCGAATTCTGTGACAGCCTCTCTCAGCTTATTCTATTTCAACAGTGCCAGCAACAGGGCTCTGTTTGAGCCCTGCAAATGTGGCCTGTGAAGCTTTAATTCCCCTCTTCTTAGTGTTCAGGCGCTGGTGAGCATTCCAGTATCTGCTGATCTTTATGCCTGTGACAAAAATACTGACTTCACTGTCATGAAAGCACCATGGGTAGCACCAACTGGAAGATGCACTTGCATTTTTATGGATAAAATTCAGGTTGCAAGCAGAAGAGGGCCAAGAGCAGCCATGATCTGCAATTCCCAAGGCAGAGGCACCAGCAGCCTCCTGCTGTCACCTCAGGGTGAGTCAAACAGAGCTGGAAACAGCGCTAGAACCCAATCCTTTCTTCCTCTGAGGGCTGACTCAGGGCAGCACAGGCGGGCCCTGAGCAGTCAGGGCTGTGTGTGGGTGCTGGTTGCTCTGCTCCAGAATTGAGCTGGAAAAAGCCCTTGGGAGCCGAGGCAGGAGCAGGCAGGAAGGGGCCGGCGCTGCTGCTGCTCCTGGCCAGGAGCCCCAGCTGGGCCGGGCCGGCGCCCCCTTTGCTGTGGCTGCTGCTGCTGCCAGAGCCAGGTGGGACTCAGAGACAGGGAACGGACACCGGGGGGCAGCAAAGGCCTGGCGGCTGCAGGGATGGTGGCATTTGGGCCGGGGCCAGCACAGAGCTTCAGCCCGCAGTTAACCCCGAGGGAAACGTTGGGGAAAGGCTCCATTTCAGCCTTTCTTTACTCGTGGCTGTGAAGGGACTGAAATGAAAGGAGAACAAGCAGGGCCTGATCCCTTCTCGTTTGGGAGGAGCCCCAGGACTGCGGCTGTGAGGGACCATGACGGGCTGTGAGGGGCTGTGAGGGTGTAATAAGTAACAATATATTTGTTCATTAATAGCTAGATGATGATTTAAATTATAAAAGAATACCTAAATAGCTCTTGCTTAAGTAAGGTACCTATAGGGCCGTATAGGAAACTTTTAAGGGGGTACAAACCCCCCCCCCTCTGGTAACCAGATACAGCTACATCTGGTAATAATTACTAACCTTGTAGAATTGCTTGCTCTGCAAAAATTCCACCCCATAGATATAGGAGACTTTCTGAAACACATATGGTAACAATTATTAACCTTGCAAGAATGCTGAGCTTGGAAAAAATTAGACTTATAGATATGCCTTATAAGGAAAGCGGCTAAAGAGGAAGACTTGGGGCCTTCATCCCACGACCACCAGAAGGCAGAAAAAAGACCCCTTAGCAACCGGAGGAGCACGCGCAGAAAACAGACCACGTCATCCAGGAATCTGGAGAAAAAGGACAATAAAAAGCGAACTTTAAAGGGGGGAGGCGCGCGCCTAAGAGAGCAAAGTCTCCTGGCCGCCCAGCGCTGAATCTTGCTTATTCTTGCTTGCATAATAATAAAGATTATTGTACAATTCTTAAATTCAGTTGATTTGTTTATCACAATTTGGTGCCGTGACTCGGATCCTGAGACAGGGTTGGTTTGAGAATTCGGGGGGGGCGCCCCCACCCCTTTGGTGGCCCTGATCTTCTTAACCGACCCCCCCTCTGGACTGACGAACCTAAATTCGATAATAAGCAAGGAAACACCGGTAACCCTGTAATCTTTGTGCACGAAGATCCGAGCGAAGACGCAGGACGTGTGAGTATATGGGTGAACCGCTCGGTTGGGGTTGGAATCCCAGGGCACAGTGAATGAGACGTCCAACTGCGGACGATGTGAGAGGGACCCTCCAGTAGTGCGTTTCTCGTAACCCGCAAGGGAGCGAGCCACGACCGAGGGGTGTGTGTGTGTGTGTGTGTGGAGGTGCCTTGGAAGATGGGGCAGAAGGAAAGCAAGCCTTCTGACCCCATGGGGAGGGCCCCCGGTTACCCCCAATACCTAAGGATAGTCCGTTAGGATTAATGATTAAGTATTGGGATGATTTTCCCTCCAGAAAAGGGAAGGATAAAGCAAAAATGATAAATTATTGCATGGTAGTATGGGGGGGTAAGAAACTGGATTCAAGAAATATATACTGGCCCGTTTTCGGATCCTCCAAGGACTGGGTCTGTCAAGCCCTGAATATCTATGTAAATTCCAAAGAGCCAGAAAACCTGGAGGAGAGTGCTTATGCTAAATTATGGTTGGTAGGAAGTAATGAGCAAATAACTAGATTGCTCCCCCTTAAGGGAAGCCAAGGGGGAGAAGATAGAAAGAAAAAGTCCCGAGTGGAGGAAGAGATTTCTATTTATCCTCCCCCATATGTACCACCACCAGCCCCAGCCCCCCCTGTATCCCTTCCAAACATTCCTCCGGCATCAGCCCCTGACAAACAGCAGGTCACAGACTCCCCGGATTACAGGAGGCGTACTCGGAGCCAAATGAAAACAGTAATTGAGGAAGGAGAGAACAGTGGGTTGTTCCCTCTTAGGGAAATAGAATTAGGAGGACCTCAAGCTGGGATGGGATTTGTCACTGTCCCCTTAAACTCAGGAGATGTCCATGAGTTTAAGAAAGAGATGGGAAAATTATTAGAAGACCCTATAGGAGTAGCAGAAAGGGTGGATCAGTTCCTGGGACCAAATATATATATTTGGGTAGAGATACAGTCCATTCTAGGCATACTATTTACAACAGATGAGAGAGGCATGATTAAAAGGGCAGGAATGAGAATTTGGGACGCCCAGCATGTTCAGGGTCCTACGGCTGATGTCAAATGGCCCTTGCAAAATCCCAATTGGAATAATCAGGACCCCAACCATCGTGGTCATATGCAGGGCTTAAGAACTATTATAATCCAGGGCATACGAGAGGCTGTACCCCGGGGACAAAATATAAGCAAGGCATTCAGAGAGTGCCAAGGAAAGGATGAGACCCCTACTGAATGGCTGGAGAGATTAAGGAAGAGTTTTCAGTTATACTCAGGGGTGGATCCAGAGACATTTATGGGGGAAGCACTCCTGAAAACACAGTTTGTAGCTAAAACGTGGGAAGATGTTAGAAAGAAATTAGAAAAGTTAGAGGATTGGCAGGACAGAGGACTTGATGAATTGCTTAGGGAGGCTCAGAAAGTATATGTTAGATGGGAGGAAGAAGCACATAAAAGGCAAGTTCGGATGATGGTGGCAGCAGTAAGGGAGGGGCAGCGAAACAACCCTCCGCCACAGGAAAGAAATGACATGAGGAGGGGTTCCCAGGATTTAGGAGGGCCCCCAGCGGGGGGGAGAGAAGGAACGGTGTGCTACTACTGTGGTGGGAAAGGACACATGAAGACGGAATGTCGAAAGAGGCTTAGGGATGAGAAAATGTTCAAAGAGGATTAGGGGGGTCAAGGGCTCTATTTATTGGGGACTCAAATGTCATCAGAGCCCTTGGTAAAACTTAAAGTGGGTCCCCAGCAAACCCCCATAACCTTCCTTGTAGACACGGGGGCCAAAAGATCAATAGTTCAGTCTTTGCCCCCGGGATGTAAGATTTCGTCTTTAACAGTACAGGTTATTGGGGCAAAAGGGGAACCCTTCAAGGTTCCTGTAATTAAAGATGTCTTAATAGAATCAGAGAAAAAAATAGGGATAGGATGCTTGCTACTAGTTCCTGAAGTTATTAGGTAGGGATTTAATGGTGGAATTAGGAATAAATATAAATATTGAAGAAGAACAGTTGAAAGTCTGACTGTGCCCCCTACGGGCCACTGACGAGGAGAAAATAAACATGGAGGTTTGGTATACCCCTGACACAGCAGGGAGACTGAATATAGAGCCTTTCACAGTTATTATCCAAAACCCGGAAATCCCGGTGAGGATAAAACAATATCCCATGTCAGATGATGGGCGAAGAGGACTAAAACCAGAAATAGAACGGTTAATACAACAAGGGCTCTTGGAACCTTGTATGTCTCCCTTCAACACCCCCATCTTACCTGTAAAAAAACCAGATGGGAAATACCAACTAATACATGATTTAAGGGAAATAAATAAGAGAACTATCGCCCGGTTCCCTGTAGTAGCTAATCCCCATACATTGCTCAGTCAATTGAAACCTGATGACCAATGGTATAGCGTTATAGATTTAAAAGACGCCTTTTGGGCATGCCCCTTGAAGGAAGAATGAAGGGACTATTTTGCATTTGAATGGGAAGATCCCGATACCCACTGAAAGCAACAACTAAGGTGGACCGTGCTCCTACAGGGATATACTGAGTCCACAAATTTATTTAGGCATGCATTAGAACAGATAATGAAAACCTATACCCCAAACCCGGGAATAACCTTGTTCAATATGTAGATGATCTGTTAATAGCTGGAAAGAATGAGGAAGCAGTTAGGGAAGAAAGCATTAAGCTTTTAAACTTTTTGAGCATTCAGGGGCTGAAGGTGTCCAAAAATAAATTGCAATTCGTAGAAGAAGAAGTGAAGTACCTGGGACACCGACTCAGTAAAGGAACTAAAACACTAGATCCAGAGAGGTTTAAGGGAATCCTCTCCCTTCCCCCCCCAAGAAATAAGAGACAAATTAGACAGCTATTGGGTCTCGTAGGACACTGCAGACAATGGATTGAAAACTTTAGTGGCAAAGTAAAATTCTTGTATGAAAAACTAACTACTGAAGGTTTGATTAAATGGACTGAAAAGGATGATGAATCATTAGAACAACTAAAAGAGGAATTGACTAATGCCCTGGTGCTAAGCCTCCCCAGTGTTAGGAGACCTTTTTATTTGTTCGTTAATACTGAGGCAGGAGTAGCATTTGGGGTACTGGCTCAGGACTGGGCCAGCCGTCAAAAACCAGTAGCATACATTTCTAAATTACTGGATCCAGTAAGTAGGGGATGGCCAACATGCTTGCAGATTATAGTAGCCACAGCCCTCTTAGTGGAGGAAGCTCTCAAAATTACCTATGGAGGAGAACTGAAAGTTTTTACTCCCCATAATATACGGGCAGTATTGCAACAAAAGGCAGAAAAATGGGTAACAGACTCCAGACTTTTGAAATACGAGGGCATTTTACTGTCATCCCCTCGGTTGATACTTGAAACCACCTCTCTGCAAAACCCTGCTCAATTCCTGTTTGGAGATCCACAGGAGAATTTAACTCATGATTGCTTACATAGCATGGAGAAACAAACAAAAATTAGACCAGATCTTGAAGAGGAAGAACTGGAAGAGGGAGAAAGGTTATTTGTGGATGGTTCCTCTAGGGTTGTTGAGGGAAAGCGAATCTCGGGATATGCCATTGTGGGAGGTGAAAATTTAGAAATAATAGAATCCGGTCCTCTGAGTCCTAGTTGGTCAGCCCAGGCCTGTGAGCTTTACGCGGTATTGTGGGCTCTGAAATTCTTGGAAGCTAAGGATGGGACCATCTATACGGATTCAAAGTATGCCTTTGGAGTGATACATACTTTTGGAAAAATTTGGGAAGAAAGAGGGTTAATAAATTCCCAAGGAAAAGAATTAATACATCGGGAACTAATCACTCAGGTATTACAAGCGTTAAGAGGCCCAAAGAGAATAGCAATAGTACATGTTAAAGGACATCAAAAGGATCCCTCCCATCTGATCAGAGGAAACAATATAGCAGACAGAGAAGCAAAGAAAGCTGCCCTCAGAAAATTCCAGGAGCAGGGAACAAGGAGAATGCGAGATGATGAAAGAGTTTGTGTCCTGAGCTTCACAGCCCAGGAAAAGGAAAAATTAGACAGAATGGGAATAAAAGAGAATGAGGGTATTCGAAAATTACCAGACGATAGGGAAGTGCTGCCAAAATCTGTACCTCAGAGGATAGTGCAGCAGTTACATGAAAAGACTCACTGAGGAACCCAAGCCTTAGTAGATCAGTTTACTATTAAGTATATGTGTATAGGAATTTATAATATAGCAAAACAAGTAGTTAGGGGATGTATAACATGCCAGAGGGTTAATAGGCATCAAGCTCGAGAAAGGATTCCAGGAGGAAGAGAATTAGCACACCGACCTTTTTCACATGTACAAGTAGATTTCACCGAGCTACCAAAAGTAGGGAGGTACAAGTACTTATTGGTACTGGTAGATCATCTAACCCACTTCGTAGAAGCATATCCTACATCACCGGCTACTGCAAACGTAGTGATTAAAACCTTACTGGAAGAAATAATCCCTAGGTATGGATTAGTAGAAATATTAGACTCTGATAGAGGCCCCCATTTCGCAAATAAAGTACTAAAAGAGGTAACCATGGACTTAGGTACTAAATGGAAATATCACATCCCTTGGAACCCTCAAAGCTCAGGGAGGGTAGAAAGGGCAAATGGAGAAATCAAGAAGCAACTCACTAAACTTATGGTGGAAACTCAAATGTCGTGGGTCAGATGTTTACCCATGGCGCTGCTAAACATTAGAACCCAACCTAGAACGGATGTGGGAATTTCTCCCTTTGAAATGCTCTATGGAATGCCTTACGACTTAGAGCTACCAGGAAACCATCCCTGTATCCAAGATAGTCAAATTCAGAGTTACATACAACAGCTAATGAAACAAAGGGAGAAATTAAAACGAAAAGGGCTATTGGTACAAAGACCCCTTTTGGACATAGCAATGCATAAGCTTAAACCTGGAGATAGAGTCCTAATTAAAACTTGGAAAGAGACCTCCCTCACACCCCAATGGGAAGGTCCCTATGTTTTTCTGTTTACCACAGAGACAGCCATCTGAACTGCTGAAAAAGGCTGGACACATGCCAATCGAGTGAAAGGACCCATCACTGCAGACACCCCTTGGGAGGTGACCAGTCGCCCTGGAGATCTACGATTGACTCTTCGGAAAACATAAGAACGCATAGCACCTGGTAATATGAATGACTGAGAGGGAGAAACACCGACTGCAGCTACTGGTCAGAGACAATATTCAAAGGGTGGGAAAGGAACTGAAGTGTCCTCTTATTTGGCACACATGGGATGATCTGATATCAGTGGCTGAGGTCCTCGCTGAGATAAGGCGGCCACTGTCTAACAGACCTGGATGCATTAAATGTGGTGATCCCATCTGTAGGGCATGGATAAAAATATTTTGCGGGGGATGTAGGCTCAAATGGTGGGTTTTCCAATCACAATTAGGTGGGGGTATCTGGTGTCATACTTGTGATTGGGGTTGGAGGAGGGAAAACCCTTACACGGCTCTAAGCAAATTTGCAACAGCCCCAGGACAAAGAGAAATCCCTTATAGGAAAGCAATAATTAATAATAATTAATTGAAAATATAGAGCAGAGGAGACATTGGGCCCTGGCCTGGGCAATACATCACTAATCATATAGGATCATCTGCCAAAATCAGAGTGTGATATTAGACCAGGTGTGTGAAGGGAAAAAGATTCATGTCCCCATAGAGTGGCAAGTTGAGCCCCGAAATTGGGATAGTACCGTACGTCGCTACTTCCGAATATGTAAGAAACGAGCCTGTAAGGCTCAGAGGAAAAACCCAGACAGTGAGACTCAGGCCCTGTAAAGCTCACTAGGAATGGCAGAGAATCTGCCATAAAATAAGAGAGATCCTTTGCCTGGAGGCCTGGAAGCCTGCCCTTAGGAGTGGGGGCAGGAAGGAAAGGAATAGCCCAAATAATGCACCCCCTGAAGACTACCCCTGCTGCCGAGAAGATAATGATCCCTGCAGACCGATGCACCCGGGCTGGCAGGTGAGGCAGAGAGGTAAGGAGGAGTGGGGGAGAGCAACGGACCACAGGAACAGGAACGGAGCACAGGAATACTACAGGTAAAAGAGATATGGTTATAAGAAGTGAACAAAATTTGTTGCTAGGACCCTGCCCTGCTTGGCGAGCTATTTTTGTCATTATAATCCTGAGCTTCCCGACTGCCTGGGGAAACCCCCGTCAGCCTTATAAAGGGAACAAGATCCTAGTCAAACGGACCCTGATCACTGACTGGTCTCAGGCCTTTTTGCAATTTACCGGATCTATGGGAAATACCACAGGTTTGAGTTTACAAACTTTAGTTCTGCATGACGGTCTGCCGTATGCCAAACACGAATGGAAGAGGCAGAAAACTTGGGAGCTTCAAGGAGTAGTGGGAGAACAAATTAATATTGGATGTCGAATGGTTAATGGATCAGACTATACTAACACAATCTCAATCAGTGTTTCCATGGGTCAGGAGGATAAACAAATAAATTGTGAATACCCAGCACGAGACTGCTGGCAAAACTTCACATTAACTCACACGGCAGAGGTAGTCTGTCTCTGGACAAAAGATACACAGGGCCTTTCCTTTAAATTCACAATAGATATTAAAACACAGTCTACCACTACTAAACCTCACATTATCACCGTTTTACCTACACCACTGGTCACACTCACACCAAAAATTTTCAAAATAGGACCTTATATAATCAGAAAAACTGGTCAACAACAAATATTATTCAATCCAGCATGGTCTCTCAAACAGGTCGAAATGCTAATGCAGACCAATGTTTCAGAAATCCAGCCAGCTTGTTCTCTATTTTTGCAAACATCCTTTGAAGGCTGGACTACTTGGCTCAGGAAACGCAGCTCTTTTAAAACAAGGAAACTTAGAGATGTGACTGGTGTTCTAGGCACAGGACTGGGAATTCTGAATAGCATCGATTCGGAGGTACTAATGAACAAACTGGCTGCTACGGCCAGAGATCTGTCCAAATTACAGCACCCACTGAGGTCATCTCTACTGGCTTTGGGGACACACCAGTGGACATTGTCAAACATTTTGCCAAACTGGGAAAGAGTAAATGTGAACGATCACAAATTGGTGATTGATGCACTTGGTGCCACACAAAATAATGTCTCCTTGGCCCTCAGCTGTATCCAGGCACAATTATGGATGCAGTCAGTCTCTGCTACAATTATAAGAGAGGGCGAGGAAGGCACTTTCCCCACAGAAATTCGGAAAATAATTTGGGACAATGCCACTGAGTTTGAAAGGGAATTCCAATCCTGGTGGAAACTGGTGAATTTTACCTATAACCCTATTTCTAATACAGTCACTGCCTTTGTCTTGACCATACAAAATGCCTCTGTACGTCTAGTTTTTCCTGTCATTGCATTAGGAATATACCATGACAGAGCTGTCCTCTATCCTAAAGAACATAAAGGATGGGCCCGTCAGTTTGGTGACAAATGGCAAACTGTTGACTTGGAATCTTGTATTGTACGAGAACAGTTGGGGTTCATCTGCGAGGGAGATGTAATTATAGCTCAAGATATCTGTTTGGACACAGAGCAAAACATTTGCTATTTTGAGATTCGCCCTAACGAGGTTTCTAAAACAGTTCTTATATACATAGGCAATGGGTGCACGTGTTTTGGAACTCTCTGTGATTTTGTGCGAGTAGATAATGTTATGGTGGATACAAAGAATCACTCAAACTTCTGTGCTTGTAACTTCACCAAGATTACAGGGTGTGACACCACTTATGAGGCCACAGTTACCTCTCACCACCTATTACAATCCAACTACACGCTGATTCACAAGTTAATGCCCACCTCGATTGGGATGAACTTCACCCTAGTGAGACAACTATTGTTTCACCAGGATCTGATCAAAATTCTTGAGAAAATCAGGAAAAGCGGACAGAAAACCCTACTAACTGTTCAACATGATGTAGAGAAAATACACCAGGTAGTAGAAAGAGTGAAGCAAGATAGTAATTATAGGTGGTGGGACACCCTGTTCGGATGGTGACCTACTGCCACAGGTGTCCTAAACAGTATGTGCCATCCCATTGTCATTCAATTCAATTCTGATTGTACTAGGATTTATTTTGTCAGCAGTTCAATTTGTTATGAATTGGAATATGATGAAAAGACTAAAGAAATTAGTAGGTATAATTAATGCACAGAGCTTAACTGATGAAATAGACCATTTAGCGCTTGCTAGGAAGGAGCTAAAAAGGTTTAATGAACAAAATTGGTAAAAAGAGAAATGGGGGATTGTAATAAGTAACAATATATTTGTTCATTAATAGCTAGATGATGATTTAAATTATAAAAGAATACCTAAATAGCTCTTGCTTAAGTAAGGTACCTATAGGGCCGTATGGGAAACTTTTAAGGGGTTACAAACCCCCCCCCCCCCCCCGGTAACCAGATACAGCTACATCTGGTAATAATTACTAACCTTGTAGAATTGCTTGCTCTGCAAAAATTCCACCCCATAGATATAGGAGACTTTCTGAAACACATATGGTAACAATTATTAACCTTGCAAGAATGCTGAGCTTGGAAAAAATTAGACTTATAGATATGCCTTATAAGGAAAGCGGCTAAAGAGGAAGACTTGGGGCCTTCATCCCACGACCACCAGAAGGCAGAAAAAAGACCCCTTAGCAACCGGAGGAGCACGCGCAGAAAACAGACCACGTCATCCAGGAATCTGGAGAAAAAGGACAATAAAAAGCGAACTTTAAAGGGGGGAGGCGCGCGCCTAAGAGAGCAAAGTCTCCTGGCCGCCCAGCGCTGAATCTTGCTTATTCTTGCTTGCATAATAATAAAGATTATTGTACAGTTCTCAAATTTGGTCAATTCGTTTATCACAAGGGGACATGAGAGGCTCTGAGGGGCCATCAGTCATGAGGCACCATTAAGGGCCTTGTGAGGCCATGAGGGGCCATGAGGAACTCAGAGAAGCCATAGGGGTCTGTGAGGGACTGTGAGATGTCAGGCACCTCATGGAACCAAGGGGCTATTGTGGCCCTGCAAGGTCTTGTGGAACCAAATGGACCATGGTGACACTACGGAGCCTCATGGTACCACAGGCCCATTGTTACACAGCAGCCACCACAGGGCTGCAGAACCAAGGAGATCATTGTGACACTGCACAACTCTGGAAACCTGTGAGCCTACCAGGGAAAAGGCAGCAGAAATGCCCTGGAGAGACACACCACAGGCTCTGGGCATTCCTCAAAGCTCAGGGTGAGAAAAAAAGGTTCCCCATGGTGCTCTGCAGCACTATGTTAATTTGTCCAGTTCTGTACTCTCCCTTGGCCTTCTCTACCCCTTTAACTCTTATATGTTCATGTTCTGGTGAGTTCTCCTTTCCCTGTTTTCCCACTGGCGTGTAACCCTGCCCATCCACACTGGCATTTACTATTGATCCCTTCCATGTGTACCGCCCCTGAACCCTCAGAGCATTGGATCCCCGGTGCTCTCCTCTGCACCCTCTTTCCCTGTATTTGTACCCTGGACTCTCCTTTGTCTTTGTCTTTGGCCCCTGGACACTTTCAGCATTTCTCTGTGTGTGTGTGTCTGTGTGTCTGTGTGTCTCTGTGTGTGTTTGTCTGTGTCTGTGTCTATGTGCTGGTGCTCTCGTGGTTCCTACCCATTGGCACAAGAAACTCTCGGTAAAGATTGTATCCAGACCACCTCAGACTGCAACAATAACTCCCTTTTTTCATTTACTTTGTGGTGGGAATGAACCATTCTGTCTAATCATGATCGGAATAAATCAGAGCTGTATTTATATAAATTTATCTGGTATTCAATCTTTAACCCTGGGGGGAAAATTGCATTAAAGTTCAATTCCACATGTCTAATCTTTAACACCTTTGACACCTCGACTGGGATTGGTTGCAACCGCTCCCAGTCTCCCCTCTTAGAAGGAATTTTAGAAGTCTAGGGGCCCTGCAGGGGTTTGAGGATCCATGGTGCCTGCAGTATGTAATTTCTCCATCTCATGTCTCAGCAGGAGTTTCTCCAATAAAGAAATAAAGGTTTTGCCTGAAGCTCCCATTGTGCCCATGACAGGAACCCCTGTGAGTGTCTGGGACATCCCAGCTCTTTGGCAGCCTGGGGACTACTGGGAGGTCACCGTGGAGCCCCTGTGAGTACCTGTGACAGATCAGAGCCTTTGCAGCACAAGGTGCCCTGGGATGTCACCATGGAATGGCTGTGACTGCCTCTGACCACACAGCTCTTTACCATCCCCAGAAAGCCCTGGGAAATCTCCATGGAGCCCCTGTCTGTGCCTGTGATGACATTCCAGCTCCGGAACAGCCTGGAGACTCCTGGAAAGTCCCCATGGAACCCCTCTGAGGGCCTGTGACAAATCTGATCCTTAGCAGGCAATGATCACCAGCACCCTGTTGCTATGGTCATTTTCCATGGCAACCATCCCCAGCCCCCTGTTGCTATGGTCAGTTTCCATGGCAGCCCCATGCCAGGAGTGGTTGCCATGGACACCAGTTCAGGCCTGCAGCCAGAGCCCGTTGCCATGGCAACCATTGGCAGCCCCATCCCCAGGCTCATGGGATCCCAGAACCACAGAATTGGCTGAGCTAGGAGGGACCCATCAGGATCCTCCAGTCCAACTGCTGGCCCTGCACAGGACACCCCAACAATGCCAGCCTGGGCCTGGCAGCGCTGTCCAAACGCTGCTGCAGCTCAGAGAGCCCTGGAGCTGGGACCCTTCCCTGAGGAGCCTGCCAGGGCCCCAGCTGCCTCTGGGCAAAAACCTTTTCCTGACATCCAACCTGAGCCTGCCCTGACTCAGCTGCAGCCATTCCCTCCGCTCCTGTCCCTGGGCACCAGAGGGAAGAGGTTCCCACAGCCCCACCCAGGAACCTGCTCCCAAGGCTGTTGCCATGGCCACCAGGGCTAGGACCAGCTGGGATGCTCGGTTCCACGGGCCGGGGTTCAGGAATGGGATTCCACAATTTCCTGCTCCCACTAAAACCACGCTGCCCTTGCTGCCCTCCCGCCTCTAATGGAAAGCACAAAAGGCAAAGATTCCGGGCTGGGATAAGAACAATTTAGTGGAAACGCCAACGAGATAAGGAACAAACAGGAACAAAAACAATATTGATAACAGAAGGGATAAATAAAACTGTTTACAGGGAAAACTAAACACAACTCACTGGGTCTTTCTGGCCACAATTTCCCATGCCTGGAAATTTCACCCTTCTCCTCCGGGAGAGAGAGAGAGTCCCTTTCCTAACCCTGGCAATGACCTGAGGTGGGAGTGAATGTAATGACAGAGCCATGGCCAGACCCTCATGTTCTTCCATCCCACATCATATCATTGGCAGGGGCAAGAAAAGGTACAGGTGTCTTCCCAGTATGGATCAAAGGGAACATGGATCACCAGGGCTCTTCCCAACATGGGTTCTCCCATTGGGGATAAAGCTGGAGCTGGGTATGAATGTCTTCCTGCAGTTGGGGCATGGGCAGTGTTTCTTTTACTGGTGACTCCGTTCGTGTCTGGTCAAGTGAGACCTGCTGGTGAAGGTCTTCCCACACTGGGGACACTCGTAGGGCCTCTCCCCGGTGTGGATGCACTGGTGGGTGATCAGGGTGGAGCTGTTCTTGAAGCCCTTCCCGCAGTCAGGGCAGCAGAAGGGTGTCTCATCTCTGTAAATCCGTTGGTGCTGGAGGAGATGAGAACTGGTGTGAAACTTCTTCTGACACTCAGGGCACTTGTAGGGCTTCTCCCCAGTGTGGGTCATTTAGTGGATGATCAGTTGGGGCCTCCTACTAAAGGTCATCCCACATTCCCCACACTTGTATGGCCTTTCCCCAGTGTGGATCCTCTGGTGGCAGCTCAAGAGAGACTTCTGCCTGAAGCTCTTCCCATATTCCCCACATTCATAGGGCCATTCCCTGGTGTGGGTCTCCTGGTGGGAGATCAGGTTGGAGTTCTGGCTAAAGCTCATCCCACAATCCCCACACTCATAGGGCCTCTCCCCAGTGTGGGTCCGCTTGTGCCTGATGAGATGGGAGTTGTGCTTGAAGTCCTCCCCGCAGCTAGGGCAGAGGAAGGGCCTCTGCTCAATGTGAATCTGCTGGTGCTGGAGGAGACTGGAGTTGGTCTGAAACCTCTTCTGACACTGGGCACACTTGTAGGGCCTCTGCCAGTGTGGATGCGCAGGTGAGTGATGAGGGCGGAGCTGCAGCTGAAGCCCTTCGCACACTCCCCACACTCATAGGGCCATTCCCCAGTGTGGATCACCTGGTGGCTGATTAAGGTGCTGCTGTGCCTGAAGCTCTTCCCACACTCGAAGCACTTGTGGGGCTTCTCCCCATCATGAAGCTGCTCACAAACCACCAGCTCTGAGCTCTGGCTGAAGCTCTGTCCACCTTCCTGGCTCAGGGTGGGTCTTTTCTCCTCAGAGCACACCCTGGGCTGGGTTCACAGCCCCTACTCCTGTGGGATCTCTGAAGCATTTCCTCCCAGTTGTAATTCTGCACCATGGCGCTGCTCAAAACGGCCTCTTCCACAAGGTTCTGCCGTGGGGATTTGTCCTCCCTGGTCTCCATCCTCAGCTCCTTCTCTGGGGGAGGAAGGACAAGGACAGGATGGGATTTGCCTCCATGCCAGAGGGAAAGGGAAGGAGATCCCCCCAGTGCATCCCCAGCAGGACGATGTTGGCGGCAGGGTTGTCCTGCAGCTGGGGGCTGTGCTGGGCTGGGAAATGGAGCAGGAAAGAGGGAGAAAGGGGCACTGACTTCCTCCTCATCTGCCTGGGTGTCCTGGGGTATCTTCCTCTTCCTTGCAGTCTCTCCCTCCATCTGGCTAAGTTTTACTAATGGGAAATTCTGTTTTGGGAGGAAAACAAGAAATGAGCACACTAAATTTTTTATTGGACTGAAGGCAAACCAGGGGGAGAGTCTGTCAGAATTCCAATTCAAAAACAAAATTAGGATCAAGGCAATGATACAGAAACACTGCATTAAACTGACAGAGTCAGGATATAACCTGACACCCTGTTGGTCAGGGTGGTGGCTGCAGTCCCATTAAATGGTGGCTGCAGTCCTGCTGGAGTGATGAACGTGATTCTGTCCAAGAAGTGATGCTGTAGAAGGGTCTGGTCTTCCTCTGGAGGTCCAGTGGTGGTTATGGAGCTCTTGTCCTCTCGGAATCCAGTAGGCAAGGTGCTGCTGGTGTTTCAAGCCTCAGCTTATATCCATGTAGGAATGCTTGGATCCTCCCCCTGGGTGGAGCATCCCACAAGGGGATGATGGATTTTATCAGTCCTGCAGTGACACTCAATGGACCATTAGCAGAAGATATCTCCCCTGGAGGGCGTTATCAGGGCTGAGTCATGGAAGAGATAAAGAACCCTGCCCCACCTGTTTATAGCAGTTGATGAAGATGGGGATTGAAAACATGCATTTGGTTACATCTTGCATTGCAACCTGAAACAGTGGGGTAATCCCTGCTCAGGGGTTGAACTCCACCCCCCTTACCCAAATTGGCTCAGGTGTAAAACCCCCACCCTAGGAAGGCCACACACACAGGGGACAATGTCACACTTGCCCTGCTCCAGGGGAGGTCTGTGTCCCTGTCACTCCCTTACTCTCCCCCCTTTTCTTTTTCTTTCCAACTCTCTCTCTACCTCACATTTACTGTTCAATAAAATCCACCTTGGATTTGCGTTTGAAAATGGCGCCCAAGCACATGGCAAGGGCGGAACGGAGGAGGCGGGGGGCGGAAATGCAGTCAGCCTGCTTAACAACGCATGCGCGGGCGAGCGGGGAAAAGGGGAGGAAGGGGAGGCCCCCGCTGTGGACCGTAAGACCAATCAGAGCTCTCTATTCAAATTAGATCCTTTTAGGGCAAGGACCTCCCCCAGCAGGAGGCGGGGGAGACCAGAGGGAGGGAACGGCACTACCCCCGAAGGGAGGAGCGGGGTCGAAGCCACACAAAACGGCACGGAGCACCGGAAATGTGCCGGCAGTCAGCTTCCGCCTCAGAGTCAAGTAACAGCTGCTCAGACAGCTCAGAAGAGCTGAATGAGCCCAGCTGGGACTCGGAAACCGAAAGAGCAGAATTAATTTGGTTTTGAGCGAAACCGAATAAAGCTTTAAACAATATCGGGAAACAATCACAACACAAACTCACCGACTGGGGAAAAATAAAAGGAGCTTGTGGGGACCAGGCACCGGCAGCCTCCATGCACACTTTCCCGGTGGGGGTGGCCGGAGCGCAGGGGAACCAACAAAGGGCATATACCCCAGTTAACCCAATAGAAGCCAAAGCGATTTCAGAAAAAAGGGGTCAATTCAGCTGTAGTACCCACTCTTGTGGACGGCCTTTCTAGCAATAACGATCTGCTCACTTTTGATATTACGCAAATAAACCGCATGCTTTTTGATGGGGCGGGGCAGACTGTATTTAAGCAGGAGTGGCAGGACGACTGCGTTAGCCTGGGCTTCTGGGGAATAGCAGAAACTCAGCGAGCTGTCCCCAGCCGGCACAGCTTTCCCTGGCAGCACCCTCACTCCGAGCACGCCCGAGAGGGATCTGTAGGAGCTGCGGGAAGACACCCCGATACAGCGGCCTGGCTACAGCAACCCCCAATGGGGCAGGGGACCCTCATACCCCTTGCCCCCACAGAGAGCAGTCAATTTTGCATCCCTGCCTACGGTGCAATGGCAGAGCGGGGCAGCACTGCCAGTAACACCCTCGCACCCCCCACCGCCACAAGCCGCGCTGTTGCCACAGGGCCAGCAGGGGACGCCCCAGAGCGGGATCCCTGGGTGGCCTTGGCCATGAGAATAGGGAAGGAACCCCTGATGGGGTGGGGGACATGCCGCCTTTACAGCAGTCAGGATCCACACGCCATAGGGTTTCAGTTCTGGGCGGACACGGGACCAGACTGCAGGATTTTTCCCCACACCCTAGTTGCAGCATAACCATCGGCAAGCCAAGTAGATCACCTGGTGTCTACAATCATGGAAACCCTTCAGGCCAACGGCTTCGAGATTGCGAGCGCAAAGATTAAGAGAGGACCCTGCGTGACCTTCCTGGGAGTGGGAATCACAAGCTCCTACTTGACACCCCCTAAGGTGAAGGTCCGTCGAGACATCAAAACACTCCGCGACGTGCAATGCCTGGTGGGATTGCTGCAGTGGCTTTGCAACATCATCCTGATTCCTCCCGAGGTCATGGAAGAATATATGACATCCTGAAAGGAAAGCACCCTTGGGAACCCAAGGAGCTGACGCCGCAAGCAACGAGCTCCCTCGACTTCATCGAAAGCCAGATGTCCACGGGCACACTTGCCAGGTGGAACCCAGCCCTGCCACTGGATTTATACGTTCATTTTACACTGAAGGGGGGAGTGGGAGCACTGGCTCAAGGACTTTCTGAAAAGGCCTGACCGATTCAATGGGTGGTTCTCGGAAGACCTGCCCGTGCTTTTATCGAAATTGCCATAAAATCCCAAAAATTCGGAAATGCACTAGCTATAACATGACGGTCTTGCAGCCACATCACCCCAGTTGGGCCATAGGCAGAATATGGACAGTAGTCCTTGAAGGGTCAAAAGAGAGGGTGAATGTGAGAATTATCAGTCTCCAACCATCAGCGCCCCGAGCGGTCGGACCCAACAAAGTGATTAAAAGCGTGCCGAAAGGGAGAAACACAACCTACCCTAAAACCTTACTCACAGGGGTCAGCAAAGTCCCAACCGGCCACGCGAAAGCCTTTCTGATAGGCCGCTCAGCCGGGTCGGACTCAGACTCAGACTTTGTATGTTAGAAGCTACCTTTCTATCCCTGAATGAATCCAACCCTAACCTAACCGAATCCTGCTGGCTTTGTTACGATGTCAAACCTCCCTTTTATGAATGAGTCGCTTTAAACACTCCCTTCAGTTACTCCACAGCCGATGCCCCTCACCAGTGCAGATGGGAAACCCCTCGCAAAGGAATCACCCTGAGTCAAGTCACAGGCCAGGGCAGATGCTTTGGCAATGCAACCCTAGCTAGGTGGAGAGGCAACGTCTGCACCAAAGTTGTCAAGCCCAACAGGAAAAACAATAAGTGGGTAGTCCCATCCGCACCTGGAATGTGGGTTTGCCAGCGATCTGGAGTGAGTCCCTGTATGTCCCTTGCCAAATTTGATGACTCTAACGACTTTTGTGTCCAAGTTCTGATTGTTCCTAGGGTCCTGTACCACACAGATGAAGAAGTGTATCACCTTTTTGAGGAACCCAGCCAGCTCCACAAAAGAGAAATAATAACAGGTGTAACTATCGCAATGCTGCTCGGCCTAGGAGCAGCAGGAACGGCAACGAGTGTCTCAGCCTTAGCGACCCAGCACCAAGGACTGTCCCAGCTGCAAATGACAGTCGATGAGGACTTGCAAAGGATCGAGAAATCCATTTCCTTTCTAGAGAAGTCAGTCTCCTCTCTCTCGGAAGTGGTCTTGCAGAACAGGCGAGGTCTGGATCTCCTGTTCCTGCAGCAAGGAGGCCTGTGTGCCTCCTTGAAAGAGGAGTGCTGCTTCTATGCAGACCACACAGGAGTCGTAAGAGACTCCATGGCAGAACTCTGAAACAGACTGGCTCAGAGGCAGAAGGACAGGGAAGCCCAACAGGGCTGGTTCGAGTCCTGGTTCAATCAATCACCATGACTAACCACTCTGATTTCTACCCTAATAGGTCCCTTGGCAGTGCTGCTTCTAGCGGTTACCTTCGGACCATGCCTGCTGAACAAGCTGGTCTCATTCGTTCAGGCCCGCCTGGAACGGGCCAACATCCTGTTCATAGGCCGGCGAATCCAACCAGAGAACACTGCCAGCCACAAGTCCTAAACTTGACTGGCGAAAACTTACTCAGGTTTACCAAACCCCTTTCCCTTACTGAACTACAACCTTATACCTCATTTCAGTACCTATGTATATGACTACCTCATTCATTTGTGAAAAAGGGGGGGGAGATGTGGTAGATAGGGTCAGGCGTTCGGAAGATTTCGCGATGTAACGGGAAGGCAGGGCTCCTGTTCCCTTAGATAAGAAAATTAACATAGGAATGTCGCCCCCTAAACAAGATGCCAGTAACTTTCCATTCCCTACCCAGTAACTTTCCACTCCTTACTAACCATAGATGGTAAAGACAGACCCCCTCTGACGTAGAAAACCCCTAGATTATAAAACCCCATGAGAAGAGATAATAAAGGCCTTTTGACCATCCACCACATTGGTGTCTGCATGTTTCATAGGCCCGAGCGACCCTGGAGAGTGAGTTGCCGTGCCGTTTCCTCAGAACCAGGCCGCCTGCCTTGTATCAGAAGGCAACACCCAACAGCAGAAGAGCTTCATGCCCAGCTCCAGCTTCATCCCTCTTTGGAGGACCCATATTGGAAAGAGCCCTGGTGATCCATGTTCCCCATGATCCATGCTAGGAAGACACCTGTCCCTTTTCCTGCCCCTGCCAATCACATGATGTGCGATGGAAGAACATAAGGGTCTGGCCATGGCCCTGTCATTACATTCACTCTACCTCAGAACATTGCCTGGGGCAGGAAAGGGACTCTTTCTCACCCCAGGGAGAAGCGTGCCCTTTGCAGACAGGAGGAAATACATTGCCGTGAAGAGCCAACTGTTGATGTTTTAGTTTTCTCTGCAAATAGTTTTACTTATCCCTTCAGTTATCAATATTGGTTTTGTTCCTGTTTGTTCCTTATCTCGTTGCTGTTCCCAATAAATGGTTTTTATCCCAGCCCAGCATCTTTGCCTTTTGTGCTTTCTATTGGAGTTAGGAGGGCAGCAAGGGCAGCGCGGTTTTAGTGGGAGGAGGAAATTGGGGAATCCCATTCCTGAACCCTGGCCCATTGAAACCGAGCATCCCAGCTGGTCCCAGCCCTGGTGGCCATGGCAACAGCCTTGGGAGCGGGTCCCTGGCTGGGGCTGTGGGAACCTCTTCCCTCTGGTGCCCAGGGACAGGACCGGAGGGAACGGCTGCAGCTGAGTCCAGGCAGGCTCAGGTTGGATGTCAGGAAAAGGTTTTTGCCAGAGGCTGCTGGAGCTCTGCCCAGGCTCTCCAGGGAAGGGTCCCAGCTCCAGGGCTCTCTGAGCTCCAGCAGCATTTGGACAGCGCTGCCAGGCCCAGGCTGGCATTGTTGGGGTGTCCTGTGCAGGGCCAACAGTTGGACTGGAGGATCCTGATGGGTCCCTCCCAGCTCAGCCAATTCTGTGGTTCTGGGATCCCATGAGCCCAGATGAGCCTGGGGATGGGGCTGCAAATGGTTGCCCTGGCATGGAGTCTCCATGGAGCTGCCAAGGGACTGAGCATAGCAACAGGGGGCTGGTGATGGTTGCCATGGAAATGGACCATAGCAACAGGGTGCTGGTGGTCATTGCCTGCTAAGGATCAGATTTGTCACAGGCCTTCTGAGGTGTTCCATGGGGACTTTCTGGGACTCTCCAGGCTGTTCCAGAGCTGGAATGTCATAGGCACAGACAGGGGCTCCATGGAGATTTCCCAGGGCTTTCTGGGGATGGTAAAGAGCTGTGTGGTCAGACGCAGTCACAGCCATGGTGACATCCCAGGGCACTTTGTGCTGCAAAGGCACCGATCTGTCACAGGCACTCACGGGGGCTCCATGGTGACATCCCAGGAGTTCCCAGGCTGCCAAAGAGCTGGGATGTCCCAGACACTCACAGGGGTTCCTGTCATGGGCACAGTGGGAGCTTCAGGCAAAGTTTAATATTAGAGAAGCTCCTGTTGGGTCATGAAATGCAGAAAGGATCCCGAGTAGCCCCACAGATCCCCAAATATCACCACTTTGTCAGAGATGACACAGACTCACATCAGAAGGCTAAGGGCTAAAACCTACCCATTTATTCAAACATCGACTTTTACATCTTGGTTTGCTTCAGGTGGACCTCAATGGTCATTTAATCAACACATTTCACATGAATGGCTAATTGAGACAACACCCTTCAGTAAACAACTTTATGGAAAAAAGCCTCATTATTTCAATCATTGTCAGGGCACCAGGTATTGGTTGTTTTATGTTGGGCCTTTCTGGGGGCTCTAGCGATGGGGGAAACCCTCCTGTAGCAGTTCTGTGCCAGGTAAAAGGAAGTGCATGGAACTTTTTCAGTCTTCAGCTGCTTGTTTATTGTTATCTTATCTAAAGTTTTGCATTGCTGTCCACAGGAGGCTCAGAATGCTGGAAAAAACACCTCCAAATGGCTCTAAAATGTACGGTTTCAAGGTCTTTTAAAGTTGTCTCATCCAATTAAGGCTTAAAATGTGTATTATTTCTACTTATCTACACATAACTCATCCCTTGACTGTCCACATAACTTATGCACTGTGCTTTCCTTTACCAATCACCCTGTGCCACCAACACTGCAGAAAATGGAGTAGATGAAGAAGACAGGGACTACACCCCAATTCCTCCATCTTGCTGCCTTTCTACACCATACTAAAAACCCCAAAACCTAAATTTCTCACCCAAGGAGCATAGCATACTACCCTCTAAACTATGTCACACTTCGGAAAATTCTAATAGTTCTCAAACTCCTGGAAGTCCTCTCCATGGGCGAAGGTGAAGGGCAGTGTTTCTCTGGGGGTCAGGACCCCTCAGAGCAGACAGAAATATTCCCCGTGCCTTGGATTCCCACACATTTAATCTAAAATCTATTAACCCTTAACATGTGAAGTTACCCAAAAATTTTCCAGGTAAGTAGGATTTGACGGAGAAGAACTAGAGAAGAACAGAAAGACAGAAGATCCACAAAAAAGACACACACATAGGTACCAACAGCTCAGGTTCCAGCATCACTAACAGAGGAACCACAGGAGAAAGCAGGATCCAGACCCTGGGCCTCGTGCTCTGGCTTTTAACCCCCTGGGCCTTCATGAGCCTGTCCCTGGGGTGGGACTGCCAGTTGCTTGTCCAATCAGAGCCAGGGTAGCACCAGCTGCTAGTGTGTGACTGATTGACAGCTGGACCAATCAGAGCTGGGTTAACATCACCCCGCCTGCTGTGTGATTGACAGCTCTGCCAGGCCAGGGCTGGGGACGGGGCTCTGTCCCACCAGAAGCCAAGGCCTGACCTGGCCCTGGCCCCACACACGCATTCCGAGCATCCCAAGGTGTCTCGGGACATTGATCTCATCCAGCCTCTGACAGCGACCACGGTGACACTACAGAACCTCATGGAACCATGGATTAGTTGTGACAATGGAGATCCAAGGAAACTAGGGTGAGACTGTGGAATGCAGGAATCATGGAATCAAGGAGACCATTGTGCAGCTCAGGGGGCCTATGGAAGCAAGGATCAATGATCAAACTGTGGTGTGATTGTGATTGATTTAAAATAGAAACAAGGAGCCATTGTTTCACAGCGGGGCTGCATGGGGCCAAAGGACCCTTGTGACTCTGTTGGGGCTCATGAAACCAAGAAGTCATTGTGACATTGCCAGATCTCATGGAATCAAGGACACCATTGTGACAGTGTTAGGATCCATGAAGTCAAGGGAACATGGAACACATCTGCCTGGTTTGGACTCATGGGTGCTGTTTGACAGGTCCCACTGAATTTGACATGTCAAGGGCCACTTCCCATCTGCCCGTGAAGCGCTGGGGCTCTGTGCTTTTATTCCTAGGGGAAAGAACTGTCTTTCTTGTCTAGGCACCCATGGCCAAAATTGAGATTCTGCATCTAAAATTCTCTATATCCAAGGGTTACTCCCAGACAAAATCTGCCCATACAGTCAAGCCTGGCTAGACTTGGCCTCTGGTGACTGCCCTCATCTGATCCTGCACCACTGGGGTTCACTTGTTTCCTTCCTATGGAGACCATTGTGACACTGGAGGGCATTGTGGAACCAATGGGCCATGGTGACACTGCAGGCCCTTGTGGAAACTGTTACACTGTAGGAACTTGTGGAACCAAGGGGAACATGTTGACCCTGCAGGGTACCATGGATCCAAGGGGCCACTGTGACACTGTGGGGCCTTGTGGAACCAAGGACATCTTTGTGGCTCTGTTGGGCCGCATGGTCCCAAGGGGCCAGTGTGAAGCAGCAGGGCTTTGTGGAACCAAGAGGCCATTGCTGCATTTCAGGGCCTTGTGGAGCCAAAGCGCCATTGTGATCCTGCAGGGCTCTGTGGATCCATGGAGATTATTGTGGCATTGAAAGACGCCATGGAATCATGGAGACCATTGTGACCCTGCAGGGCCTCATGGAAGGAAAGGGCCATTGTGACACTTTGGGAACTTGTTGAGCCAAGGGAATCATTGTTGCACTACTGGGCCCTAATGGAACCAAGGGGCCATTGGACACAGTGAGGCTTCATGGAACCCAAAGACCATTAGGACAATGTGGGGCTTTGTGGAGTCATAAAGTGAATTAAGATCCTTAAGGACTTGCGTAATCAAGGGGCCATTATGACACCTGAGGGCATCATGGAAGCAAGAGATCAATTTTGGCACTGCAAGGCCTCATGGAAGCAAGGAGCCATTGTGAAACTGCAGGGCCCTGTGGAACCAAGGGAACATGAAATAGGTGTGGCTGCCTTGGCCTCCCACGGGTCACTTAACAGGTCTGGCTGACCTGGGAATATGGAAGGCTGCTCCCATCTGCCCCTGAAACACTGGGGCTCTGGGCTTTTCTTTTTATGGAAAAGAACTGTCCATTTTTTCCAGGCATCCATGGCCAAAATTTGGATTCCACTTCCAAATTTTTGTGTATTAAAGGATTATTGCCAGACAAAATTTACCAGGACAGACAAGTCGGGCTGGTCTTTGACTCCTGAGGGACAGCATTCACTTATTTTCCAAACACTGTGTCATGGTTTGACCAGGAAGAAGTGGGAATTCTGGGAAGCTGTGGTCAAACCAATGAAGGTTTTGGGTTTCATACTGACACCTGGTGTAGCCAGTGGGGTTTGGACACACCTCCGAGAATACACAGGGGTTAAAAGCAGGGCACTGCCCTGGCACTTCCTCTTTTGGACATCGTCGGGCGAGGAGTTCAGATCTCTCTCCCCCGCCCGGCCCGCTGCTGCTGGGCGGGGGAGGGGCCAGCCATGCGGTAAGGCCTGGGGCCTGGACAGAGGTGGGAGTTGAGGGGGCTTCGAGGATGGAAGGGTGGGGGAGCCCCAAGAGACATCGGGCAGCCAGCCCCCCCCCCCCCCCCCTCCCCCCCCCCAGGAGAGCAGCCAGGGAGAAGGGGGAGGAAGACTGCCCGGCCGCAGCAGCAGCGTGTGGGCAGCGTGCGTGGGAGCCGTTCCGGGACCGACAGACAGAGACTGAAAACTTTTAACCCTTTCTTGCATGATTGGGGCCTTACAAAAATGCTAATCCTCCTCGAAGCTGAATAAGAAGGGAGATGAGAGATGAGATGACTTGGCCCGGAGATTGTGGAGATGATTGGATGGGGAGAGATGATTTGGAGTGGCCTTTTGGCTGGACTTTTTCTTGTAGCCATGGACTCAGTTGTTCCTGTGACACAGACTGCATTTAGGGGGAGGCAGTGCCTCAAAACCAGGAGGGTTCATTTGTGAGGACCCCCCGGCCCCAGGGGGTTGGAAAAATATGGGGGGGACAGTTGTCCCAAAAGCAGAGACTGTGCCTTTTTGGAGTGAGACAAGGCATCCTTGAAAGACCACCCTAAAAGCAGCTCTGGTCCATGTCTCGGTGGTGAGAGCACTGGGCATGGAAGGAACATGTCACAAGCGGCAAAAGGACTTTTTTTCTCCCCGGGCGGTGCCGAAGTGACAAGGAAGCATCCGAGGTTTTCAGTGTGTTTCCAGAAGCCTATGGAACAAGAAGGACTCCTTTCCTCTTCATGAACTGCAGTTTGAGTATACTAAAGTGTCGTGCTGGGCTGGGCAGTTGGTGTTTTTTTTTGAGAGAATGTATTGGATTGGGAAAGTCAGGGAGTGGGGAGGAGGAAAAGTGGTTTTTGTAAGGTTTTCAATTTTTTTCCTTTTCCTTATAGTCTTTCCTATTTTTTTTTTTCCTGTAGTTTTAGGTAATAAAGTGTTATTTATGTTTAAGTGGAGCCTGTTTTGCTTATTCCTGGTCACATCTCACAGCAGACACCAGGGTGAGGCATTTTCATGGGGGCACTGGCTCTGTGCCAGGCCCAAACCATGACACACTGGAAAGGGCTCTGCACTTTTCTTTCTATGGAAAAAACTCCCATCCCTCTTCTCCAGGCACAAATGTCTGAAATTGGGACTCCGCATTCATAATTTCAATTATCCATGAGTTGCTCCAAGCAAACCTGCCAGGACAGACAGGTCAGGTTTGCCTTGGCCTCTGGTGGTTGCCATTCATCAGCTCCTGAAACATGGGGCTAAGTGGTTTCTTTCCTATGGAGACCAATGTGACATTTGGGAGCCTTGTGAAACCTTCATTTGGCCATTGTGACACTACAGAGCGCCATGGATCCAAGGGACTATTGTGAAACTGTGGAGCCTTGTGGAACCTTTGCACATCATTGTGGCTCTGGTGGTCCCAAGGGACTAGAGCAAAGCAGCAGTGTGGAAGTTAGCCCAGCTGTAACTCAGAGTCAGACGGATTTTACCCCGGAAGAACTGGGCATGAGTTTCAAGCCCTGGGAATCATTAATTTAACTTAGGGTAAGTTTGAGAGTTCCCCCATAAGTCTTTAGTGTTGTTATGCTAAGTAGTCCAAGTTCTCCTCCTCCAGTGGTTACTTGTTTCCCCTCTATGGTTTTTGTTCTAGAGTGTTCTACCCTCAAGTGTATATATTGTTGCTTCACCTTTATCTCAGGTCTTTGGATCCCACCGCTCGTATTGTGCTCAACTTCTCCATGTTTATTGTTTTTCACTTTGTTACTAAAGTTCTTTCTGGGCAACTACATTGATCCTGCTTGTAGGAGCATCAGGGGTTAGGATGGTTGGGATGGACAGAGACGAGAGATATCTGAAGTCAGGTTTTGGAACTTGTGGTTTATTGCAGAGGGTGTGGGTGCAGGGGCCTTGTTTGGAGCTGCCAGCCACAGCTCGGAGCAGACCCGAAAGAGGAGCTTGAAAGAGGCTCCCAAAATGGATGCCCAGGAGAGGAGGGGAGTTCCCATTACAATACAATAAATCTTCTTCTGTGCTGCATATTCTAAATTTCAGTAACTAATCTAGTACAAGATACAAATCTTATAGCATTTACATACAGCCTATAAGAATCATTACATTACCATACTGTGTTACATTTGAAACCCTAAAAACTACTCTTTGGACCCCTTCTGCCAAGCTAGTAGGGTCTGCTCTGACCCTTGGACCTGTCTGCAAGAAGAGGGAGTTTTTCATCAAAAGGCGATTACCTTCAGCCGGCCATACCATTGTTTTCCAGTTGTTCAGTAAATAAGGTATCTCAAAGCTTGCTTTCATTTCAGTCTGACAGTTTCCATATTTTCAAAATCGTTTGCCAGGCAATCATATTTATAAGGCTTTTCTGTTTCATCTTCCCTAGCATCTGCTCCTTTTCATTTTCACCACACTTGCCCTGAAGTTGGGGAACCAGAAAGGTTTGTCACAGCCACCGTCATTGCGACATTTGGCACCCGAACAGGGACCCTGACATTCAGTCATGTCAGCTGGGGTTAGCTGATTGATAGGCCAGTGCTCCCCAGGATTTTGGATTGTGCCAGGCTGGCAGATTCATCATTTCTTTGAGGGACCTTGGCCAGGATCCACAAGGGAAAATGACAGTTTCACCTGCATAGGATTGCAGGTGGGTTTGGGGACACACAGGACAATTATTGCCCATTTTGTCACTGTCTTTTTATAATACACACCAACGTCCCATAACTGATTTAGGGTGTTCCAGTGGCTGTTCTATGTAAGGCAGAGAAAGAGAAAAATGGGCAGCCAGATGTCCAAAGTAGAAAGGTGTGTATATCGATGCTTTAAGTTAATTCTCACAGATCATGACCAAATATCTTCAAAGAACAAGTTAAAATCAATCCTGAGGCGGATCATTAAAAATTCTCCAGATGCCCCTGAGCCTGACAGTCCTCCCTCCATCTTGGCTCCTCCACTTCCTGCTACCAAAACTTTCTCTTCCGCCCTGAATCTCCAGACTCCACCCCCACAACTGCGGGTCATGCCTCACTGTCAGTCATTCCACCTTCACCCTGGGCCATGCCTCCAGAACTCCACCCCGGAAGTCCACCATCCTAAATCAAGGCCCTTCCTCCCAACACCTGACAAAATGGCCGTGCCCTTTGCCTCCCCCTCTGGCAACAATATAACCCCATGATCAAAGATACTAAACCCAACAGTCACAGTGTTTCTAATCCAAAGGTTTCTGCTCCAAGTTGCTCTTCATCCCCAGAAGACAGTTTGGATTCCCCAGAGCCACCTCACCCCTCAGCCCCAGAAGATCTCCAGGAAAGGATCCAGAAAGAAGCAGTTAAGGAAGGAGACTGGCAAACAGTCTCAAGAACTCCTCGTTGCCCCTGTATGTTATGAAAGAAGGGGGCAGAATCCCAGGTATCAGCCACTGGCTTTTAAGGAAATCAAGGATCTGTGTAGGGCAGCTAAAGACCATAGGAGGGACTTCCCATGTTTTAATGGCCTAATGAGGGCCATGTTTACAGCACATATGTTAACCCACTATGATTTAAAATATATTATGATCATGTTGTTGTCACCTACAGAATACACCCTGTGGGAAGGGGAATGGAAGTGCTTACTAAATCAATTAATAGCAGACTATGCTAATAATGAGGCAAGGGTGGAATTGACAATCAACCATCTAGCTGGAGAAGGACAACACAGCCTACCAGATGATCAAACAGTAGGTATCCTCAGAGAAGTATTGGATGATATCAAAGAGATGGCTTTGAAAGATTTAATCCAGGTATCGGATGGTAGCACCCCCAGTTAGGACTACCTTGGGTGGCTGCAGCTAAAGCTTTAGGACAATTGGACCATCTTGGGTGCCTGTTAAGTGAGCAAACCAATGCTATGTCCCTCACATTGAGTGGCCTGCTCTCAGATATAGAGACCATCAGACATGCCACCGTGCAGAACAGCGATAGAGTTTTTACTCTGGGCACATGGGCATGGCTGTGTAGACTCTGAGGGATGTATTGTATGAACCTCTCCAGCCACAGCGAGTCAATCCACAAGAGCATTCAAGTGCTGAAGGGAGGGTTCAAGAATCTTCAAGTGGAAAACAAAGACTGGGTGAATAAACTCTTCCAATCCAAGGGACTAAAGGGTTGGATGATATCTAACTAAAAGAGGCCTGTTAATTATCTTAGTTGTTGTTGTATTGTTAATTGTCCCATGTTTGTTTGGATCCTTCTAGAAAATCTTACAAAATTCTTTCAGTTCCATCTTTGTTGTAAAACAGAAAGGAGGAAGATACTCAACACAGGATCATCATGGACTGCCGGGAGGAGAGAATTGGAGGCCAGGATGGCACAAAAACCTCTCAGAGACTCAGTGTGGGAAGGAAACACCTCTATAAGTACCTAAAAGTATTCTTAAATCCATAAAGTACCTTAAAAACCTTGAGTATCTCAAGGCATGAATGGGCCCAACTGAGTGTCAGTACAAAGCTCTCAAGGGACTCATTAAAGCAGATAACTGGGACTGTGATTGCACAAACCTCTCACAGAGTCCATCAAAAGGGAAACACCAAGTAGCTTAAAATAACTGAAGTACCTTGAAGTAGTAATGAGCCCCACTGAGTGTTGTTACTGACAAAGGCTCTCCAGGGACTAATTGTCGCAGATAATTGGAGGCCATGATTACAAAAACTCACAGAAATTCAAGGCAAAAGCCAAACCCAAAGTCCTTTGAAAAACCTGCAGTCCCTGGGAGCATTAAGGAGCCCCCCAGGGCCATTGTTGAGCAAGGCTCGCAAGGGACTCCTTCCAGCAGATCCTTATGGTCCATGGGATGTGGGCTAAGAGGAATGCTGTGGGCAGGACAAGGGGCTGACAGTGCCCAGCCTGGCTGGGGCTGTGCCAGGAGGCCCCAGGGCCTCAGGACAAGGTATGTCTTCACAGCCCTTGGTGGCACAGACCCTGCTGCTGTGCCCCAGGTCACCAAGACTTGGCTTCTCTTTGTCCCTACCTGTCATCAGTGCTTCCAGTTCTCTGCTCTGTCTGGGGCCTGGGGACACTTTCTCAGTCGTGTTCCTCAGTGGGATCCATTAAAAAGTCCAAGAAACATTGGAGTTGGATTCTGCCTTGGAGTTCTGGAGAGGTTTCTTCAGCTGCCTCTCAGGGACTGATGTTCAGGGCCTGAGCACAAAGCCCCAGAGGCTCATTAAAGTCCTTGTGCTGTGTCTGTGCTGCTCAGTTTGGCTGGGCTCCTGGCACAGAGGCAGCTGCTGGTAACCAAGAAGAGCTTCAAAAGCACATTTCTCTTGATGAGCAGCTCTTCTGCCAGCCCAGCAGGGCTGGGGCACTGCCTGCAGCCACCCTGGGCACAGAACAGAGGAACAGAGAGCTTCAATCAGTCAGGGCTGGGAAGGTGCTGAGAAGTGCCTGGGGCAGAATCCCTGCCAGCCCTTGGCACAGGAACCTCTGGCTGCAGAACAATGCAGCTGCAGCTCCTGGAGCCATCTCCTAAAGCTGGAACATCCCAATGCCTACAGACTCTGTGAGTACATTCTCTGATTGTCTCTTTTGCAGAGCAGGCAGGGGTGCCCAGGGCTGTCGTGCAGAGCAGGGTCCTGCAGCCCTGGGTGCTGTGCTGGGGCAGGGACTCTGCTGCCTGCCAGGGACAGCTCTCAGCCAGCCCTGGCAGCTGCTCCCAGCACTGGGGGACAAGATCTGGGCAGGAGGAGTCAGCTGGTAAGGCTTGGAAGTGTTCTTGTTGTGTGGTGAGGATGCTGCATTGTTCAGGACTGCTCCCAGCATTACATTTAACTGAAGGGTATTTCCTAGTAGATTACAGAATGAGCAAAGCACAGCAGCAGCTAAATAAAAGGGAAGAAACTTACTTTATTAGTCTATTGCTCTGGGCTGTCTGGATGGGAAATGGCCCACAGATATTCATGTGTCTATTCAGATTGAGAAAAAGAAAAAAAAATTTGTTCAGATTTGAATAAACCAGGCAGTGAAAGAAATCAGCACAGGGTCTGTTACAGGCAGCAGCAGCATCCTTTTCCCAGCCTCCTCAGGGTTGCTCTGATGTTGCCTCTGATCAGAGCCTGCAAATGCAGAGCTGTCCCTGGGCAGTGCCTGTGCTGGGAGGGGTCTGCAGGGCAGAGCTGAGACCCCAGGGCCAGGCTGGACTCGGCAGTACTGGCAGGCCCCAGCCCTGGGCACAGGGAGCAACTGCTGGCAGGGACAGCTCCAGGCAGAAGAGCCCTGGGCAGGCAGTGAGGGGAAAGTGCCCCCAAGCTGTGCTGGGATATTTGAAATTCTCCAGAAACTGAACTATTCCATAATTACTTATTCTACAGATCTCCATGCCAAGACACAGCAAATGTCCAACAGCAGCTCCATCAGGCACTTCCTCCTGCTGGACTTGGCAAACACACGGCAGCTGTATCTCCTGCATTTCTGCCTCTTGCTGGGCATCTCCCTGGCTGCCCTCCTGGGCAACGGCCTCACCATCAGCGCCGTAGCCTGCGGCCACCACCTGCACACGCCCATGTTCTTCTTCCTGCTCAACCTGGCCCTCACTGACCTGGGCTCCATCTGTACCACTGTCCCCAAAGCCATGCACAATTCCCTCTGGCAGACCAGCACCATCTCCTACAAAAGTTGTGCTGCACAACTGTTTCTGTTTCTCTTCTTCATTGGAACAGAGCTTTCTCTCCTGACCGTCATGTGCTACGACCGCTACGTGTCCATCTGCAAACCCCTGCACTATGGGACCCTCCTGGGCAGCAGAGCTTGCGCCCACATGGCTGCAGCTGCCTGGGCCAGTGGCTTTCTCCATGCTCTGTTGAACACAGCCAATACATTTTCCCTGCCCCTGTGCCATGGCAATGCCCTGGGCCAGTTCTTCTGTGAAATCCCCCAATCCTCAAGCTCTCCTGCTCACACTCCAAGCTCAGGGAACTTGGGCTCCTTGTGGTTAGCACGTGTGTAGCTTTTGGTTGTTTTCTGTTCATGGTTTTCTCCTATGTGCAGATCTTCAGGGCTGTGCTGAGGATCCCTCTGAGCAGGGAAGGCACAAAGCCTTTTCCACCTGCCTCCCTCACCTGGCCGTGGTCTCCCTGTTTCTCAGCACTGCAGCCTTTGCCCACCTAAAGCCCCCCTCCATCTCCTCCCTGTTGCTGGATCTGGCCCTGTCAGTTCTGTACTCAGTGGTGCCTCCAGCCCTGAACCCCCTCATCTACAGCCTGAGGAACCAGGAGCTCAAGGCTGCAGTGTGGACACTGATTAATAGATGGTTTTGCAAATATTAAACTCTGAATCACTTGTAATTTAAGTAATCTTTGCTAGTTCTTGTTGATTTCATTTTTCACTCTTTTACTTTTATAATATTGTGCACAATGCAAGGGCATTTTCTGTGCAATTTCTCATTTTGTTTCTCTCCACTTTCTCTGTGACCCACAGACTGTTTCAATGAGGAGCTGTGCTCTTGATGGCTTCAAATGAAATGAGAGATATCTGAGCAGAGTTTTCACCAGAGATCTCCCTTTTGTTCCCCTCTCTGGAGCTGTAGCAGCAATGTCTGTGTGCAGAGCTGGGGGCAAATCAGGGTGGGCACAGCAGTTCTGCCCAACAGCAGCAGCAGCAGCACTTGGTGTTGCCAGTGCTGCTGCCGTGGCCCTGCCCCACTGCCCTGGTGCCCCTGGTGTTGCTGCAGGGCCTGAGTGCTCTCGGGGCCGGGCACAGCCCTGGGGGTGGCAGTGCCAGGGCTGCAGCAGGGACAGGCCATGGGCACTGCTGGGGCAGTGCTGACGCCTCAACCCAGGGCATGGGGGCTTCAGGATCCTTGCCCAGGCTCTCTCAAGAACACACCCAGGCCAATGGTCAGCACAGAAAAGCCCCGTGAGCAGCCCCAGGCTGGCCGTGGGCAGGCTGGGGGCAAACACCATGGCTGGGGCTCTGCAAGGGCCCTGGGGCAGACGGGAAGGAGCAGCAGAGCAGGGGCTGATCCATCCCCATTGCGCTGCACAGCCCAGGGCAGCGTCCCAGAGCGTCCTCATGGAGCTGCCAACAACATCCCCCCTCTGCAGCCCTGGCCGCTCCCCCAGCTCACACAGGTGCCCCATCCTTGCAGGCACAGACACGGCAGCACTGCCTCAGCAGCCCCTGTTTGCATTGCACAGAGCAGGGGGAGCACCCCCATGCTGTTGCTGTGGGGACATGAACCTGAGGGAGCACAAATGCCATCAGCCCCTGGGGCCAGCAAGGGCTAGGGGAAAACAAAGTAAACTACTCATCTTTGTCCTGGTCTCTGCAGTCAGCCAGAAAGTTTGTTCCCATCAGCTGGGAGTTTCTTGTCCTACTGCAGATGCTCTTGCTCAGAGCCAGGGCTGCCTGGCAGCCACCCCCAAACTGCCCTGAGCATTTCCTCTGCTTCACTTTTGCTTTCTTTCCCCTTCCTGATACAAACTTCTTCCTATTGCCCCTCCACTGCAAACAGCCCATCCCTGTTGGCCCTTTCCTCTCTGGCCCCATTCCCCATTGGAGTTCCTGACTTGGCACCATGGGAACATCCCTTAGGGAGCAAGATCATCCCACAGGTGCTGCACAATTTGTCTGCAGGCTCCTGCAGTGCCTCCTGCTGCTCCCTTGCCAGAGGCACCCCAGGCCACGGGGGCACATCTGGGCTGCTGTGTCTGGTTCTGGGGCTCCCTGTTCTGGGCAGTGAGGAGGAGCTGCAGAGGCTCTGCAGGACTGACAGGATGGGCTTTGGGGCTGGCAGGAGAAGCTGAGGGACCTGGGCTGCTGGAGCTGCTGAAGAGGAGGCCCAGGGCTCATCCTGCAACTGCTCCAAGGGTGGTTTCAGAGAATCCCAGAATCAGCAAGGTCAGGAAAGGCCTCAGAGATCATCAAGTCCAACCTCTGTCCTGCTACCGCCTTGCATCCCCTCAGCCTCCTGTCCAGGTACAGAGCAACTTTGGGGAAGAATCCCCCAAAGGAACTCCGGTGGGAAAAGCAGATCCAATCGGCCCCATCCCCCAGCTGGTCCGGGAGGGAAAAAATACCTCCTTGGAGAAATGTGGAAAAAACCTGTTTATTAAACAATAAAACCAAAACAATATCAAAACAATGAGACCCCTTGCCACTCTAAAAGAGATGACAAACTGAGAAAACCCCGGGTTGAAGGTCAGCTCACAGTCTCTGATCAGTCCCTCAGGTGCTGGAATTGCCGCAGGCCAGGCCTGGCCCGGTGGGCCACAGGTGCAGCTGCCGGTGCTCTCCTGGGTGTTCAATACAGAGCAGTTTCAAGAGGGCCAAAGAAAAGGAAAAAAAAAAAACAGTCCAGGGAACTTCTTTGTCTCAGCTAGCTAAGTAAAAAGCAAAAGAAGAGCTCTCTGCCCCGCTGTCTGTCCACAGACAACAGAGTCAGGAACAGGAATATGGGTCAGGAGCAGGAATGTGGAGGAGTGAGTGCAGTGTCTGAAAACAAACTGCGCGCTTCTTCTCTCTCCCCCTTCACTCTCTGGAACACTCTTAAAGGTACAAAACTTATTATTATTCAACATAAACAGAACAAGACGATTGGGGATAAAAGCATCATATAGTCAACCCAGGACATCTCCTCTTCTCCAGGATAAAGAACCCCAGCTCCCTCAGCCACTCCTCACAGGGCTTGTGTTCCAGACCCCTCATCAGCCTTGTTGCCCCTCTCTGGACATGCTCCAGCCCCTCCGTGTTCCTTCCTAAATTGGGGGCCGCAGAACTGAACACAGCACGAGGTGCTGCCCAACCAGTGCCGAGCACAGGGGAAGAATCATTGCCATACTCCTGCTGGCTGAAACATTCGTGATCCATAGGAGTGCCAGGATTTGGATGAGGGAAATGGTGGGGAAAGGGTGAGGACAAAGTTTGATTGATTGTCAGCCATGAAGGGCATTGTTTCTTATATTGATTAAAACTGAATTAGAAGGTGCTGGGGATCAGTATCAACTGGGGATTGCAGACATCAATCAATAAAGAGGAAAAAAAGCTGGATAAAACAGTTGTCTTTGCATTTTTTAAAATCTAGTATATTCACTTCGAATACACTTCTAAAATCTGTCTAATTAGCCACAGAAAAATTGAAAATTTGAATTATTCCCAATGGCATTTTTTGTTTGGGCATTTAAAGCAAAATTTTATGAGCTCTTTCAATGAAATCCTGCACTGAAGAGCTCAAGAAAGAAGAGGCCTCTGGAATAGGAAAATTCACCAGCAACTTCCTAGCAGCTGAGGATCCATCCCCATCACAGCAGCAATGAACAGAAATGGGCACAGCTTTGTGGCTGACCCAGCTCTGGGATGGACCCTGGGCCTGGAGCAGGAGCAGCTCTTAAGGACCCCATGGCCAGGGCTCTTGTGCTGCCCTGGGCAGATGGGATGGCAGCAGGGGCTGCAGAGCTCTCAGCACTTCAGCCCGAGGGCAGCAGGGCAGCCAGGGAGCCTCCTTTGGCCTTGGCCAAGCACCTTCCCCCATGGCTGGGGCTGAGTCCTGTGGCAGCTGCAGCTGCTGCTGTGCCCTTGCCAGGGGCTGAGGCCGTGGGGCAGTGCCCAGAGCAGCCTGGCCTGAGCAGAGCTGTGGGGCCAGAGCCGGATGGGCTGGGCTGGGGAGAGGCCCTTGGTGCTGCCCAGAGCTCAGGGCAGCTGGCAGAGCTTGCAGGGAGCTGGGCTGGGCTCAGAGAGCCTGGCCCAGAAACCATCAGTGTCCATCTCAGCCTGGCTGAGCATGTAGGGGCCAAGAAGAGCAGCCCAGGGTCTGCAAGTTCTCTGTGTAGGAGCTGAGGTTGTGACCCCTGAGCCCTCCCAAGTGCTGGGGCTGCACCTTCAGCTCCAGAGGAGATGTGACAGATGGGAGCAGACACAAATAATTCCTGCTGGATTTTTATTGTGTTTGCTTGTATAGGTGACAGGGATCCATTAGCAGAGGAGTTTTGTGTCAGATAATATTGGTAGAGTGGTAAGAATAATATTTTTTAGCTGAAAATAACATTTCATGTATAATACACTGAGAAAAAAAACCACATATGATTTAAAAAGCATCTGAGTTTTTCAGAAGATCAGAGACTCATTGATGTTCCAACAGCCAAACCTTTTCAAATACTTTCCTCAGAGCTTCCTTGAGATGACAGGTGACCACCAGAGGCCAAGGCCAGCCAGAGATCTTTGTCCTGGCATCTTTTGTGTGGAAGAACCCTCGCATATAGAGAAATTTTCAGGGGTAGTATGAGTTTTGGCTGTGGGCACCTGGAAAGAGGGATGGTTCTTTTTCATAGGAAGGAAAGCATGGAGCCTCAGTTCTCCAGGGGCTGATGAGAGGCAGCCCTTAACATTCCACGATCAGCTGGACCTGTCAGGTGGCCCCTGGGAGGCAAAGCCAGCCAGACCTGTTCCATGTTGCCTTGGTTTCATGGTGCTCTGCTGTATCACAATGTTCACCTTGTTTCTGCAGTGTCACCATGGCCCGGTGCTTCCATGAGGCCCAGCAGGGTCACAGTGGTCCTTTGGTTTTGTGGGGCCCCACAGTGTCACAATGGTCTCCATGATTCCATGGGGCCTTGCAATGCCACAGTGTTCTCCATGGATCCACGCTGCCCCGCAGGATCACAACAGCCCTTCAGCTCCATGAGGCCCTGAAATGCAGCAATGGCCTTTTGGTTCCACAAAGCACCACTGCTTTACACTGGCCCCTTGGGACCATGCAGCCCAACCGATGTCCTTGGTTCCATGAGGCCCCACAGTGTCACACTGGTCTTCACAGAAAGAAAGCCTCCCAGCCCTCATGTTCCCCTTTCTGTGACGCCCCAGTGGTGACAGCCCCAGTGTTCCATCCCTGGAGATGCTCTAAGCGAAGCATCCAGAGCTGCCTCCAGTCAATGGAACTGACTGACCACTGACCACTGATAAACTGCAGTCACTAGAGGCCAAGGCCAGGCAGACCTGTCTGTCCTGGCAGGTTTGTCTGGGAGCAACCCTTGGATGTTTGAAGTTTTGAATGCTGAATCCCAATTTCACCCCTTTTTGCCTTGAGGGGAAGGCCAGTTCTTTTTCATAGGAAGGAAAGCACTGAGCCCCTGTGTTTGGAAGGTAGGTGAAAGCCAGCCCTGAGGAGGCAAAGGCCAGCCAGACCTGTCTGTAATGGCAGCTTTTGTGTAGGAGCAATCTTTAGATATAGACTTTTGGAGATGGAATCCCAATTTCTGCCATGGGCATCTAGAGAAGAAGGATGCTTCTTTTCCATGGGAAGGAAAAAGCGGAGCTCCAGTGTTTCAGGGCAGAATAGAGGCAACCATCGAAGGCCAGGGCCAGCCAGAGCAGTCTGCCCTGGCAGCTTTTGTCAGGGTGAAACCCTTCCATATACAGAATTTTGGAGGCAAAGTACCCATTTTGGCCATGGGTGCCTGTGCAGGAGGGAGGGTTCTTTTCCATAGGAAGGAAAATGTTTGTATTTGAAGGCAAGTGAGAGACAGCTCTCACGAGGACAAGGTCAGCCAGACTTTTTGGTTATGGCAGCTTTTGCCTGGGAACAATCCTTGGATATTGGGAAATTTGAAGGGGGAATCCCATTTTGGCCATAGATGCTTGAATAGAAGGGCAGTTCTTTTCAATTGGAAGGAAAGCCCAGAGCCCCAGGGTTTCAGGGGTACATGAGAAGAGACCCTTCACATGCCAAGGGCAGTTGGACCAGTCAGGCCAAGCACACCAGACCTGTTCCCTGTTCCCTTGGATTCATGGGGCCCTGAAGTGTCATAGTGATGGTGTCATATTGGATCCTTGTTTCCATGAGGCCTCATAGTGTCACAATGGCTCCTTGGTTTCACGAGGCCTTGCAGTGCCACAGGGGTCACCTGGGTACCATAGGATCACAATGGCCCCTTGGTTCCATGGGGACTCACAGTGTCAGAAGAGTCTCCTTGATTCCATGAGATCCTGCAGAGCCCCTTGATTCAACGAGGCCTCAAAGTGTCAGAATGGCCTCCAGGATTCCATGAGGCCCTGCACTGTCACTATGGACCTTTGGTTCCATAGGGTCCCACACTGTTCCATGAATCCTTAATTTTATGTGGCCCTATAGTGTCACAATAGACTCCTTGGTTCCATGGTGCCCCACAGTGTGACAACTGCCCCTTGGCCTGCCAACACTCCATAGTGTGGCAGGAAGCTCCATGGGAGCTCTTGCTTCCATGAGGCCTTCTAGAGTCACAATGGCCCTTTGGCTCCATTGCATGGCTCCATGTCCCTGTGGCCATGCTATGTCACAATGGCTCATGGTTCCTTGAGGCTGCACAGTTTAACAACAGACCCTTGGTTCCATGAGGCCTTGCTGTGTCACAACGGAGTTCTGGACGCATGAATGTTCATACTGCCCACAGCAGTCTCCTTGGTTCTGCAGCGCCACAATGGACCCATTGTTCTAAGAGTTTGCTCTGTGTCACAGCTGACTCCTTGTTCTGTGAGGCCTCGCCATCACCAAATCTCCAAAATATCAGAATAAGACCTGTTAACAATAATTTACTATTTAAGAGGGTATCATTTATTCAGGCCTGAGGTCTAGCAAGGGAGAACTCCTAACCTTATGTGGACATGCAATTCTACCAGTGTCACTAAATGTGTATTACAATTTATACATTTCCATAAAACCCACCCCAAGTTCCCAGATTCAGTCCTTCATTTTTCTATCACTGCATTCTTGAGTCAGATGTCTTCTTCTCTTCCAACCATTCCTCCTGGGAAAGCAGCCCCTGCATGCCTTGTTCCTGTGCTGAAAGTTCACAGGCACCGAAAAAATTGAATGAACCCTTTTGATATCAAGGCCAACGCTTTGTTTCGGCAGGCAGAGGCAGGCAGGAGGCAGAGCTGTCAGTAAAGGAAGGGCCCAGCCAGGTGGAGCAGCCAGGGGATACCGACAGCCTGCAGGGACAGAGGTGCAGGGCAGGGACACCGTGGCACAGCCTGGGCTGCACAGGGCACAGGGATGGGCAGCAGCTGCAAGACAGCCCTGCCACAGCCGACTTGGGCAGCACTTTGGCCATGGCTGCTGGGCCTGGGCCTGAGGCAGGAGCAGGAGACAAGTGACCCTTGCAGGGCTGGGGCCTCATTGCCTCCTTGTCCCTGCTCAGCAGCCTGGCAGGGGCTGCCCCATGCTCCTGCCCTTGGCATTGCACATCCCCACATGCCAGTGCCCATCCCGGGAAGAGCCCTGAGCAAGGAGAGAGGGACAGCATCTGCCTTGTCAGGGCTGGGGCTCAGGCCTTGCCGCTTGGCATTCCTGAAACACATCCCGGTGTGCTCAGCACCAGAGATACCTTTGCCTTGCTTGTCCCTGCCTGTCATCACTGCTTCCAGTGTTCTGCTCTAACTGGAACCTGGAGACACTTTCTCAGTTTTGTCCCTGACAGGGATCTCTTCAAAGTAAAAGAAACTTCAGTGTTTCAATGTGACTGAGTTCTTGAGGGTTCTGTGACATCACTGAGGGGGTTGTGACATCACAGAGCTGGCTGAGTGTTACAACGGCCAGATGAAGGGTCTTCAGGGTGAGAGGAGTGGACGAGAATCTTGGTTCATGATCAGAAGGCTAGATTTATTGATATATTATATATAATACATTGTAACTATACTAAAAGGAATACAGAGAGAAGTTGCAGAGGCTGCTAAGCCAAGAATAGCATAGAAAAGAATGAATAAAAAAGTTCTGTGTCCAGCAGAAAGCAAGGACAAACTGTCCCGTGAGTGGACAGCAAATCCAAACACTCACTGAAGACCAATCACAGATGCTCCTGTTACATTCCACATCAGCAGATAATTATTGTTTACATTTTTCTTCTGGGGCCCCAGCTTCCCAGAAAGGACAAATCCTAAAAGAGGGGATTTTATGAAAAAAATGTCTGCGACAGCTGGGGCATCACAAAGTAGGATATGAGGCCATAGAGCAGACTCTGCCACCATAGAAGGTGGCTCTCTGACATCAGAAAGTGGGTTGTGACATCACCATGTGGCTGTGTAACATCATAGAGCAGGCTGTGACATCACAGGGGCTGTGTGAGATCACTGAGGAGGTCAATCCTCCCCAGCCCCTCCCTCACAGTTTACCCCAGAGAAGTCCAACACTGCTCAAGCAGAGAGGGGTCCCCTGTCCCCCTGGGTCCCCCTGCCAGTGTCACAATGATCCCTACATTCCATGGAGCCACACAGTCCCATTCCATGTGTGGCTCCATGGAATGCAGGGACCATTGTGACACTGAGAGGCCCCATCAAACCAAGGGTCCATTGTGACACCACAGGTCCTCATGGAACTGTGGAAATCATTATGACACTTTGGGGTGTCATGGAAGCAAGGGACCATAGTGACACTGCGAGATCCCATAGAGCCAGAGGTCCGTTGTGACATTGCAAGGCCTCATGGAACCCTGGAGACACCGTTAAGAGACTTCATGGCCTCATGGAACCAAGAGGCCATTGTGACACTGAGAGTACTCATGGAATCATGGAGATCATTGTGGCACTATGAGGCCTCATGGAATAAGCAAAGCATTGTGACACTGTGAGGCCTCATGGAACCAGTGAGACCATTGTGACCCTGGGGGTCCCCACAGAACCAAAAGGACCATTGTGATACTGTGGGGCCTCGTGAAACCATGAGGCATTTGTGACACTGCAGGGCTGCATGAAACCAAGGGTCCATTATGACATTGCAAGGCCTCATGTCATCAGTGGTCCATTGTGAGACTGTGGAGCCAAAGGAGACCATTGTGACACTGCAGCGCTGCATGGAACCAAAGCTCCAGGGTGACACAGAGGGGCCTCCTGTCATCAATGGTCCATTGTGAGACTGTGGAGCCAAAGGCCACCATTGTGACACCGCAAACCCCAAGGTCCAAAGGTCAATTGTGACATTGCAGGGCTCATGAAACAGAGGAGTCACGTTACATTGTGGGGTCTGGGAAACCACCGAGACCATTGTGACACTGCAAAGCCTTCTGGAACCTGGGGGCCACTGTGACACTCTGGGACCCATTGAACCAATGGTCCATTGCGACACTGCTGGACCCCATGGAATCAAAGCACCATTGGGACCCTGTGGGGCCCCATGCAACCAAGGGGACCATGGTGATAATGCAGGGCCTCATAAAACCAAGAAGACACAGAAGGGGTCTTGCTGCTTTGGCCTTCTGTTGACTGCCTGACTGGTCCAGCTGACCTCGGCATGTTGAGGGTCTCTTCTCATCTGCTATTGAAACACTGGGACTCTGTGCTTTCCTTTCCAATGGAAAAGAACTCACCTCCTCCAAGCACCCATGGACAGAATTGGGATTTCACCTCCAAATTTCCATATTCAGAGATTGTTCCCATAGGAATATTGCCAGGACAAGTCTGTCTTGCAGTGGTTTTGCGAGGGTCACCTCTCATCTGTCCCCAAAACCCTGGGGAAGGCTCCGTGATTTCCTTCCCCATGGGAAAGAACTGTCCTGCTTCTCAAGGTGCCCATGACCAAGACTGGGATTCCACCTCCAAAATTCCCTATATTCAAAGACTGCTCCAAGACAAAATCTGCCTTTCCTGATGAGTCTGCCTGGCCCTGGCCTAGTGGGGCTCTCACCTGCCTTCCAAACACTGGGGCTGTGTGCTTTCCTTCCTATGGAAAAGAACTGTCCTTCTTGTCCAGGTCCCTTTGGCCTGATATGGGATTTCAACTCCAACATTCCCTGTTCTGACAGACTGGAGGAGATTTTTGGCTGGTTTTGTGCGCAGGGGAGGAAGGGGCAGGTCCAGCCTTGCCCTGCCCTGGAACCCCAGCCCTGCCCTGCCCTGGAACCCCAATCCCCCCAGAGCCTCTATCCCAGCCCAGCAGTGTCTGCCAGTCCCTGGCACAGCACAGGCAATGCTCCACAGCCACCTCTGCAGCCCCAGCCCAGCTCCTGAGGGACCAAATGAGCCCAAGCCCCACCTGGGGAAAGGGCCCAGGGAGACCAAGGGGTATTGAAGGCTGACCACAAGGCAAGCACACATCTTGACCCTGCATCCTCTTGGAATTTCTCCTGAACAGTGCTTAAATGCAGGCGTTGGTAGCTCTGTGTGTGCCTCTCTGTATCTTTTTTGTCTTTCTCACTTTCTGTGTCTTTTTCTTCTGTTTCTGTACACCTGAAAATTTTGATTAACATTAAATTGAACAGGCTTAGAGTTTGTGAAGTTGAATGGGCCAAGTCAATGCTTTGAGAAGTGCTTTTTGTTGATTGAATATCTGTTGTAGTTTGACATAAGAAGAATTTTAAATAGTAATACAAAACATTTTGTGTAACTGACAATCTGTTAAACCAATAAGATACTGAACTCACCTCTGTGAAACATATATGTTAAAGACTGTCACAGAGAATCAAGGCCTTTGCCGAGGGTCGAGCCATTTGTCGGTGAGGGGAGACTCAGACACTCAATATGAGTGATAAGCAAATTTCATTTATTGAAGAGAGCATCAGACACTTATACAGCGAGTAATAAGCTTATGAATATTCTGTAAGCTAAGCAATCTATTGGTTAAACTATGCTATCAACTCTTCCTCATTCCTTAGGGGTTACATCTCTCTTTTCTCATGTCTCTTTCACTGTTTGTTATCCTACCACAGCTAGGCCCAAGGACACTGCTATCTGTGCAGGTGCAGGACTTGGAATTAGCCATGGTTTTGTACTTTTCCATTTTCTAGCAGCTAAATTCCCAACAAAAGACGAAAAAACCCAGGAATCTCCTCTTTCTTTTCCAGTCAATAAAGAAGCAGCGGGCCCTGGCCCCGGCCCCCATCTCAACCAAACCAAACCAAACCAAATGAAACCAGACGAAACCAAACCAAACCAAACCAAACCAAACAAAACAAAACCAAACCAAGCAACCCTGCCATGGGCTGAGCCCCTTCCCCTCTCCCCAGGCCACCCTCCCCCCTATCAGCCCCATTCTAACCAAACCAAACAGGAAAAAAAAAGAGGCTACAAAACCCCAACCAAAACAAAGCCAGCCACAGCTGTTAGAATCTTACCATCAAGTCCCCTCCCCCCAGCACAATTAACACCAAAAACTCCTACAACATACAATCCATACAAAATAACCCTGCAACTAAAATTAAACACAAAAAAAAAACCCCAAAACCAACCATAAAACCAATCCTAACACAATTCAACCACAACTTCTACCACAAGTTACTGGCAGGTCAGGTGTTAATCCTTTCAATACTTCAATCCGCCCTCAAGTAAAAGAAAAAAAAACACAATTAAATTAAACAAATGTTAAAATAACAGTAATTTCATAAAACTTTAAACAGGGAAAAAAAAAAGTAGTCCAATATCCCCAAGAGAAGATCTATATTCCCAGAGATAAAAATAATTTTAAAAGTAAAACAATAAAAACTTTTACCCTTAAAGAACTAATCTTTAAAACAATACCCCATAAATTGACATCCCCATCAACAAGCTGTAAAAAAGTTTATAGCAATGAAAACAACCTCACAATAACAGAGTTTCCCAGACAACTTTTATCCAGGACAGAATTAAGAACCACAAAAACCTATTTTTTTTCTTTTGTAAAAAAATCTCCATAAGCTTAACAAGAAAAACTTCTCTCCCAAAGAAATCTAAAAAAAAAAATTATTTTAGGAATAGTAAACTAACTAGAAATTTTAAGTTTAGTTTCTTCATATTGTCAGTAAATGTTGTAAAGAAAGAAAAAAGTGTACTAAAGAGTTTGTTTTAATTCTTACAGCTTTTTTCTTTTTTAATTTACTTTTAATAACATTTTCTTTATACCTTTTTTAATTTTAGGCCTACTTTACCTTTCTTGTAATCTTATCTCACAACAAAATAAATACATAAATAATTAATTGACACTAAAACCCACCACACTCATCAATACATTAATCAAGAAATCTCAAGATTAGAAAAATATGAATTAACAAACCAAAACCTCTACAATGTAATAATAAACCTTTTGCCAAAGTTTCTCTGATTTTCTGAAGTTCCCAGTAAAGGCTGTTTTAAGCCCCTGAGAATCTCTTGTTGGCATTTCCCCAGGGAGTCCAACTCAGACTACACAAAGAATTGCAATTTCTTTTAAATGTCTCCTTGAGAGAATTGTTTGGGGAATGGGAGTCAGGCTTGTTTGTCCTGCTTGGCCCAGCCCAGGCAGGGCTTTCCCAGCCACATTCCACACTCCATTTCCCAGCTGGAGCCGCTGGTACCTCTGAGTTGTGCTGCCCCAGCCCCAGGGGCGCTCTCCTTGTCTGCCCATTCCCCCACGGTCTCTGGGCAGGGATGGCCTCAGAGGGGGCTGCTGACATCCTCAGCAACTTGGAGGCTGCTGCTGAATTTTCCTGCTCCAGAGGCTTGTTCAGCCTTCAGTCCTTCAGTGCAGGAATTCAGTGTCCCAGGGCTCATAACATTCAGAATACCTTAACAAGCCCAGCCTCAGGGAATAACTTGATTTCAGTTTCCAAATAATTTGTTGTTAAGTAGATCTTGGTAGTATATTCAAAGTGAATACATGATATTTAAAAAGACAGTGAGAAAAGATTTTTTTGGTCTGGTTTAAGGTTTTTTGTCCTGTTAATTCATTGATATGTGCAATCTCCAATTGACACTGTATACAAGAACCTCCACATGCAGTTGGAAAAATATGAAAATCAAGACCCTTCATGGCTGACAATCAATCAGACACTGTCCCTATCCTCCACCCCCCCTCTTCCGCCATCCAAGCCCTGGCACTCAGAGCAGCCTTGTGCAAATCTGAGCTCCCTCCAGCCCAGGCTGCACCTGCAGCTTTCAGCTCCTTGGCTCCAACTCCCACCTGCTTTCCTTGGAGAAGGAGCTTCCCAAGACACAGAGGGATGTTCATTTATTGTCAGCCAACAAAGCCAAGGGAAGGCTCAGCTCCATCAAATGAAAAAGTCATTCCTCTGCAGGATATTAAATCCACTTTCCACAGCAGACAGTCTCAGAGCAATGGAAAACACCTTCTGTGCCCAGCACAGATCCCAATATCCCCCCAAACCCTTCCTGCCCCAATTCTGCCCAGGTTTTCTCTTTGCACACACGAGTCACACACTGAAGTCAGGAGCTCCCTCCATGCCCAGAGGGAGGAAAAGAGAGAAAGGGGATGAAGAGCTCTCCTGTGCAGAGCCAAGGTCCAAGTGCAGCCACTGCAGTGGGACCCACAACTCATCAGTGTCCTTTAGGGTCAGGGCCTGGTGACACTCAGAGGCACAGAAAGGTTTCTTGCCAACAAACACAAGTTGAACATTTGAACAGTTTAATAACCATCACAGCTCTTCCCTCAGATCTCTGAGATTTCTCAGTGCCATCTGACATGTCCACCATCCCCAAGGGATTTCTGTAAAGGAACAGTTTTAGACAAAGTCATAAGGTAGTGATAGATAAAAACACATATAAGATGATATTTATTATATATTTATTTGAACTTCAGAAATATTGGGCAATTTCTTCCAGCTCAAAGCATGAAGCCAGTCAGTTAATAGGCACTTGAATGACCAGAGAGCATCTAGAGGATGAAATCAGAGAGCAGTAGAAGTACATAGATCCACCTGCTGTAAAGGAAGAGATGTCCCTAGACATGGCCATTTCAACAGAAGAGCTGAAAACACCTGAAGGAAAATGGAGAGGAAGTAATAAACAAAATATTGGTCACACGAGTAGAAGGCAAGATCAGTATTTTTCCTCCTGCCATCTGTACACCTCCAGGAAATTCCTCTTCCTGATGGGAAAACTGTGCCATTTCTTAATAGTACTCAAATGACCCAGATAATAAAGATTTGCTTGTAATTATGAAACTAAGAGGTAATAAAACCTGTGCCCCTATCCAGGCTCACATCAGTTATGTGCCCATGAACAAGCAGTGCCATTTGTGCCCTGAGGTGCCAGCTGGGATTGGATCACTCAGAGAGCACTTGAGGGAGAGCAGAGCACCTTGCAAGTTGCAGGTCCCTGCCAGCCCCACAGGGCTCCTGTCCCATCAACATCTGATCTGCTCCAGTCTGAAAAAGGGCCCAGCCTGGTGCTGGGATCATCAGAGAGCTGAGGTGTGTGCTGGAATTCAATGCCCTCCCCATCCCACAGCAGCCCTGCATTTCCCTGCTGCAGCCTTGGGCTCCAGCACAGCCATGGAGGCTCTTTGGGCTCGGTTCTGTTCCTGCAGCCCCCAAGGGCAGCTGAGCTCTGCCTTTGGCACAGTCAGGCCTGGCCAGCACAGGCCATGCTCAGCAATGCCTTGTGTGTGCCTGGCCTTGCTGTCAGCCCCAGCAGCAGCTGCGTGGCCCCTTTGTGGCCCTGTGCTGGCCCAGCCATGATGGCCCAGCCCCTGTGCAGGCCCAGTCCAAGCCAGGAGCATTGCGGCTGGGAACGGCCCCTGTGCCGTGGTGCCCACAGCAGCCTTGGGGCTCTGTGCCCCATGGCCTCCCTGCTGGGCAGCCTCTGCCAGCTCCTGCAGAGCCCGTGGCACCTGTGGGGCTGCAGAGACAGCCCTGCCCCAGGCTCTGCTGGCCTCTGGGCCAGCAGAGAGGCCGGCCAGGCCTGGCCATGGCTGGGAACAGGCCCTGAGCCCCACCGGAGGATGGAGCTTGGCCACAGGCAAACTCAGCCCAGGCCAAAGCTGGGCTCTGCAGCCAGGGCTGCCAATGCATGGGCACAGAGACTGGTGCTGACAAATGTCCTGGGCCCCCTCCTTGCTCTGTCCATGCCACCAAGGGCACAGAGCAGCCTCCTCTCTGGGTCACTTGCCTGTTTGCAATGCCTTGCACAGGTGCTGGCCCTGCCCCACAAGGCCTGGCCTGAGTCCTGCCCCTGCACGCTCAGCCAGGCTGAGATGGACACTGATGGTTTCTGGGCCAGGCTCTCTGAGCCCAGCCCAGCTCCCTGCAAGCTCTGCCAGCTGCCCTGAGCTCTGGGCAGCACCAAGGGCCTCTCCCCAGCCCAGCCCATCCGGCTCTGGCCCCACAGCTCTGCTCAGGCCAGGCTGCTCTGGGCACTGCCCCACGGCCTCAGCCCCTGGCAAGGGCACAGCAGCAGCTGCAGCTGCCACAGGACTCAGCCCCAGCCATGGGGGAAGGTGTTTGGCCAAGGCCAAAGGAGGCTCCCTGGCTGCCCTGCTGCCCTCGGGCTCAGGTGCTGAGAGCTCTGCAGCCCCTGCTGCCATCCCATCTGCCCAGGGCAGCACAAGAGCCCTGGCCTTGGGGCCCTCAAGAGCTGCTCCTGCTCCAGGCCCAGGGCCCATGCCAAAGGTGGGGCAGCCACAAAGCTGTGCCCATTTCTGTTCATTGCTGCTGTGATGGGGACGGATCCTCAGCCACTTGGAGGTTGCTGATGAATTTTTCTTCTCCAAAGGCCTCTTCTTGCTTGAGCTCTTCTGTTCAGGAATTCACTGAAAAAGGCTGATAAACATTCGTTCAAATCACCCATACAAGAGAAGCCCCTGGGAATAATCTAAGTTTTCAATTCTTCTCCAATTAATTACACACATTTCAGAAATGTATTCAAAGTGAGTATACTGTATTGGAAAAAATGCAGAGAGAGCTGTTTTGTCCTGATTTCTTTTCCTGTTTATAGGTTCATATTAGCAATGCAATGTCCAGTTGATATTGACCCCCAGCACCTCCTAATGCTGCATGAACACATAGGAAAATCAAGACCCTTAATGTCTGATAATCAACCATATTTTGTCCCCACTCCCTCCCCACCATTTCCCTCATCCAATCCCTAGGACTCCTATGGATCAGGAATGGTGTGCCCAGCAGGAGCAAGGCAGTGATTCTTCTGCCGTGCTCAGTACTGGGTGGGAAGCACACTGTTAGGTCACAGGAATTGGCTGCCCAGGGCAATGGGTAAGTCACTGCCCCTGGAAGTGTTTATGGAAAGACTGGATGTTGCGCTCATTGCCTTGGCCTGGGTGACAAGGTGGTGTTGGGTACCAGGTTGGACTTGAGGCTCTCCAAGGTCTTTTGCAGCCTGGTTCATTCTCTGATGATTGTGACACTACAGGGCCCTGGGGAAGCAAGGGGCCATTGTGACACTGTGGGGCTGCATGGAAGCAAGAAGTCTATGGTGACAGTCTGGGTCCTGGTGGAACCACAGAGGCCACTGTGACCCTGCAGGGCCTTGTGGAACCATGCAGAGCATTGTGACAGAGCAGGACCTGGTGTCATGATGGGGCCATTGTGACACTGCAGGGCGCCATAGAACCAAGGGGCCAGTGCTGCTCCTCAGGGACTCCTGGAATGAAGGAAATGTGTTTGACACCATGGTGGCCCTTGGGACCAAGAGGCCATTGTGACCCGTTGGAACCAAGGAGAGCATTGCTGCACTGCCAGACCTCATGGAACCAAGAATCCATTGTGACACTGCAGGGCCTTGGGGGACCACAGTGCCACTGTGACACTGCAGGGCCCAAGGATGCAAGGGACTTGGTGACACCAAGGGGTCCCATGGAACCAAAGGGACATTGTGGCACTGGAAGGCCTCATGGAATCATGGAGACCATTGGGACACTCTGGGGCATCATGGAACCAAGGTGACACCAAGTTGGCTGGAAGTAATGATCACCTGGAGGGTAGGAGGGCTCTGCACAGGGCCCTGGACAGGCTGGATCCAGGGCTCAAATCCAACAAGGTGAGATTTAACAACTCCAAGTGCCAGGTCCTACAAATTGGTCACAACAGCCCCTGCAGCACTACAGGCTGGAGACAGAGTGGCTGGACAGCAGCCAGGCAGAAAGGGACCTGCAGGGACTGATGGACAGCAGGCTGGACATGAGCCAGCAGTGTGCCCAGGTGGCCAAGAAGGCCAATGGCTCCTGGCCTGGATCAGGAATGGTGTGGCCAGCAGGAGCAGGGCCGGGATTCTTCCCCTGGGCTGCACTTGGGCAGCACCTTGAGCACTGTGTCCAGTTCTGGGCCCCCCAATTTAGGAAGGACATGGAGGGGCTGGAGCATGTCCAGAGAAGGGCAACAAGGCTGGGGAGGGGTCTGCAGTGCAAGTACTGTGAGGAGTGGCTGAGGGAGCTGGGGTTGTTTTTCCTGGAGAAGAGGAGGCTCAGGGGAGACAAGGCAATGTCAGGGCACGGGTTGGACTTGATGATCTCTGAGGCCTTTTCCACCATTGCTGATTCTGGGATTCTCTGAAACCACCCTTGGAGCAGTTGCAGGAGGAACCCTGGGCCTCGTCTCCAGGAGCTCCAGCAGCCCAGGTCCCTCAGCTTCTCCTGCCAGCCCCAAAGCCCATCCTGTCAGTCCTGCAGAGCCTCTGCAGCTCCTCCTCACTGCCCAGAGCAGGGAGCCCCAGAGTCAGACACAGCAGCCCAGATGTGCCCCCCTGGCCTGGGGTGTCTCTGGCAAGGGAGCAGCAGGAGGTATTTCACGAGCCTGCAGACAATTCCTGCAGCATTTCTAGGATGATCCTGCTCCCTAAGGGACGTTCCCATGGTGCCAAGTCAGGAACTGCAATGGGGAGTGGGGCCAGAGAGGAAAGGGCCAAGAGGGAGGGGCTGTTTGCAGGAGAGGGAACAGGAGTTGGCAGTAGAAAGAAACTTGAGCCACTAGGAGTAAAGAAAGTAAAGGTGAAGCAAAGGAAATGCTCAGGGCAGTTTGGGGGTGGCTGCCAGGCAGCCCTGGCTCTGAGCAACAGCGTCTGCAGTGGCACAGGAAACTCCCAGCTGATGGGAACAAACTTTCTGGCTGACTGCAGAGACCAGGACAAAGATGAGTGGTTTCCCTGGTGTCCCCTAGCCCTTGCTGGCCCCAGGGGCTGATGGCATTTGTGCTCCCTCAGGTTCATGTCCCCACACCAACAGCATGGGGGTGCTCCGGCCTGCTCTGTGCAATGCAAACAGGGGCTGCTGAGGCAGTGCTGCCGTGTCTGTGCCTGCAAGGATGGGGCACCTGTGTGAGCTGGGGGAGAGACCCGGGCTGCAGAGGGGGGATGTTGTTGGCAGCTCCATGAGGACACTCTGGGATGCTGCTCCGGGCTGTCCAGCGCACTGGGGATGGATCAGCCCCTGCTCTGCTGCTCCTTCCCCTCTGCCCCAGGGTCCTTGCAGAGCCCCAGCCATGGTGTTTGCCCCCAGCCTGCCCACGGCCAGCCTGGGGCTGCTCACGGGGCTTTTCTGTGCTGACCATTGGCCTGGCCATGTTCTTGAGAGAACCTGGGCAAGGAGCCTGGAGCCCCCAGGGCCTGGCCTGAGGCGTCAGCGCTGCCCCAGCAGTGCCCATGGCCTGTCCCTGCTGCAGCCCTGGCACTGCCACCCCCAGGGCTGTGCCCGGCCCCGAGAGCACTCAGGCCCTGCAGCAACACCAGGGCCACCAGGGCAGTGGGGCAGGGCCACGGCAGCAGCACTGGCAACACCAAGTGCTGCTGCTCCTGGGAACAGCTGCTGTGCCAGCACTGATCTGCCCCCAGCTCTGCACACAGACATTGCTGCTGCAGCTCCAGAGAGGGTAACAAAAGGGCATCTCTGTAGAAAACTCAGCTGGGAGATCATTTAGTTCCTTTAAAGCCACCGAGAGCCCAGCCCCTCATTGTCACAGGCTGTTTCCACATGGAGGATGTAGAGAAACAAAATTAGAAATGGCACAAACAATCATATTTATTAGTGGACAAGGTGAAAAAAGTAAAATAAAAAGAGAAAGAACCTCCAAAATGAAACCAAGTAGAAGTATCAAAGAGTACTTTTATTACAAGCGATTTGGAGAAATTGGCCAGCAGTTTAATATTTCTGAAAACATCCAGTCACCATTATCCGCACTGCAGACTTGAGCTCCTGATTCCTCAGGCTGTAGATGAGGGGATTTAGGGTGGGAGGTACCACTGAGTACAGAACGGACAGGGCCAGATCCAGGGATGGGGAGGACATGGAGGGGGACTTCAGGTAAGTAAAAAATGAGGTGCTGATGAATAAAGAGATCACGGCCAGGTGAGGGAGGCAGGTGGAAAAGGCTTTGGGCCGTCCCTGCTCAGACGGGATCCTCAGCACAGCCCTGAAGATCTGCACATAGGAGAAAACAATGAACACAAACCAGCCAATTCCAAACAGGGACACACTGCAAGAAGCCCAAGTTCTCTGAGGTAGGTTTTAGTGAGGAGAGCTTGAGGATCTGGGGGATTTCACAGAAGAACTGGCCCAGGGTATTGCCATGGCACATGGGCAGGGAAAATGTATTGGCTGTGTGCAGCAGTGAAGAGAGAAAGCCCCTGGCCCAAGTGGGCACAAGCTCTGCTGCCCAGGAGGGTCCTGTAGTGCAGGGGTTTGCAGATGGACACGTAGCGGTCGTAGCACATGATGGTCAGGAGGGAAAACTCTGCTGATATAAAAAAGGCAAAAAAAAAAAAAAGAGCTGAGCAGCACATCCAGTGTAGGAGATGTCTCTGATGTCCCAGAGGGAATTGTGCATGGCTTTGGGGACAGTGGTGCAGATGGAGCCCAGGTCAGTGAGGGCCAGGTTGAGCAGGAAGAAGAACATGGGCGTGTGCAGGTGGTGGCCACAGGCTACGGTGCTGATGATGAGGCCTTTGGCCAGGAGGGCAGCCAGGGACATGCCCAGCAAGAGGCAGAAGTGCAGGAGATGCAGCTGCCGCGTGTCTGCCAGTGCCAGCAGGAGGAAGTGCCTGATGGAGCTGCTGTTGGACATTTGCTGTGCCTTGGCATGGGGATCTGTAAGAAAAGAAATCATGGAATAGTTGTGTTTGGAGAGGACTTTGAATATCCCAGCACATCCCAGAGTAAGTTTCCCCCTACTGCCTGCCCAGGGCTCTGCTGCCTGGAGCTGTCCCTGCCAGCAGCTGCTTCCCTGTGCCCAGGGCTGGGCCCTGTCAGTGCTGCCAGTGCCCAGCCCAGCCCTGGCAGCTCAGCTCTGCCGTGCAGACCCCTCCCAGCTCAGGCACTGCCCAGGGGCAGCTCTGGCTCTGCAGGCTCTGATGGCAACGTCAGAGCAACTCTGAGGAGGCTGGAAAAGAAACACTGATGAGCCTCTAAGGGGTCCTGTGCTGATTTCTGTCACTGCCTAGTTTATTACTAACCCAGAAATGGTAGGTTAAAAAAGCAAAATTTTCCCTTTTATGCAGCCCCTGCCTTGCTGTGCTCCCTGTATAATCTAAATGTTCTGCAGTTAAATGTAATCCTGGGAGCAGTCCTGAACAATGCAGCATCCTCACCACACAACAAGAACATTTCCATGCCCTACCAGCTGTCTCCTCGCACCCAGATCTTGTCCCTCAGTGCTGGGAGCAGCTGCCAGGGCTGGCTGAGAGCTGTCCCTGGCAGGCAGCAGAGTCCCTGCCCAGCACAGCGCCCTGGGCTGCAGGACCCTGCTCTGCAGGACAGCCCTGGGCACCGCTGGCTGCTCTGCACAAGAGACAATCAGAAAATGTACTCACAGAGTCTGTAGGCATTGGGATGGTCCAGCTATAGGAGATCATTCCTGGAGCTGCAGCTACATTGTCCTGCAGCCAGAGGTTCCTGTGCCAAGGGCTGGCAGTGATTCTGTCCCAGGCACTTCTCAGCACCTTCCCGGCCCTGACTGACTGAAGCTCTCTGTGCCTCTGTGCTGTGCCCGGGCTGGCTGCAAGCAGTGCCCCAGCCCTGCTGGGCTGGCAGAAGAGCTGCTCATCAAGAGAAATGTGCTTTTGAAGCTCTTCTTGGTTACCAGCAGCTGCCTCTGTGCCAGGAGCCCAGCCAAACTCAGCAGCACCGACACAGCACAAGGACTTTAATGAGCCTCTGGGGCTTTGTGCTCAGGCCCTGAACATCAGTCCCTGAGAGGCAGCTGAAGAAACCTCTCCAGAACTCCAGGTCAGAATCCAACTCCAATGTTTCTTGGACTTTTAATGGGTCCCACTGAGGGACACGACTGAGAAAGTGTCCCCAGGCCCCAGGCAGAGCAGAGAACTGGAGGCAGTGATGACAGGTGGGGACAAAGAGAAGCCAAGTCTAGGTGCCCTGGGGCACAGCAGGGTCTGTTCTACCAAGGGCTGTGAGGAGACACCTTGTCCTGAGGCCCTGGGGCCTCCTGGCACAGCCCCAGCCAGGCTGGGCACTGTCAGCCCCTTGTCCTACCTTCAGCATCCCCCCCCCCAGCCCACATCCCAGTGGCCTCAAGGATCTGCTGGAAGGAGTCCCTAGGGAGCCTTGCTCAGGAATGGCCCTGGGGGCTCCTTAATGCTCACAGAGTTTTTGAAAGTACTTTGGGTTTGGTTTTTGGCTTAGAGTCTCTGAGAGGTTTGTGAAATCATGGCCTACAATTATCTGCTGTAATTAGTCCCTGGAGAGGCTTTGTCAGTAACACACTCAGTGGGGCTCATTAATGCTTCTAGGTACTTCAGTTATTTTAAGGTACTTGGTGCTTCCCTTTGGATACAGACTCCGTGAGAAGTTTATGCAATCATGGCCCCAGTTATCTGTGTTGATTAGTCCCTTGAGAGCTTTGTACTGACACTCAATGGAGCTCATTAATACTTTGAGATACTCAAGGTTTTTAAAGTACTTTGGATTTTCCTTTCCGCACTGAATCTCTTAGAAGTTTTTGTGTCATCCTGGCCTCCAGTTCTGTCCTCCAAGAAGTCCATGAGGAGCCTGTGTAGGGGATGGACCTCAGCGGGACCCATCCATGCTTTGAGACACTTTGGGGTTTTTTTTCTGACTTTGACTCCTGGAAAAGTTTTTGCAATCTGCTCTAAGGCCCTAAGATTCCAGGGCTCAGCTCCAAATGCACCACAGGGCTCATTAGGATCAAGCAAGTCTTGACAAACCATGGCTCTGCCTTGATTTCCCTCTGCTCTAGTGGAGTTCATCAGAAATATTTCTGTAGTGGTTTTTGTTCACCAATTTGAGATTTCTTGGAGAATGCAGCAATTATTGTGGTGGGTTCAGTGTTGGCTAATTACCAGTGCACTCACTAGAATATCTTTACTCATTTCCTCCTGTGTGGTAAGATTAGGAGAACAGCAAAGCAGGCTCAAAACTTTAGGAGGGTAAAAGGAAAAGTTCATTAATAGCAACTAAAAGAAAGAGTAAAAAGAACAAAGCTTTCAGAACACTTCTCCTCTCCCTACAACCTTTACTTTCTTAGTGACAATATAAAGAGACAAACCTAAAATTTTCAGTCAGTTTACCCCAACTAGAATAGTCTTTCTTGAGTTCACTTGGGGAGAGGAGTCTCTCTTTCATGCTATGGAGACTTCTCCAGAAAAAACACTTCTCTTGTGGCTCTCAATTTCCATGAATAGCAACTGCCCAGAAAATTCTGCAATTGTGACATCCCTCCCAGTTGTTCAAAGCTCTTTTACAGTTGTGTTTGTGGGCCATGTCAACTTGTGGGGTAGTAGTTTAAAGATGAGCTGTTTAAGAGCAAAGGTTCTCCTCATCCATTTCGGAAATCATCTCTGAGAACAGAGATCTTCTTCTTCTCCCTCTGAAGGCACAGGATCTCATCACTCTTCCCTTTTTCAATGTTCAAACTTCTCATGAGATCACAGCTACTTCAACATTTGCTTACTTTAGCATGGAGGCCTTTGCTGAACAAGTCATGTCCCCATAATTTTCAATGCCTTTTAGGGAAAAAGAGAGTCTGATGTATCAATTACATCCTTCTCCACTTTACAAGAGGATTTCAGCCCCAAGATCAGGACATCTCCTCATCCCTCCCATCTGGGACTCGACTTCCTCTTCATGACCTTGGTGTCTTCATGTTGCTCCTCTATGTGCCTGCACTTTGTCCTTTTCTTCCACTCGAGGGAGGATGGAAGCACTGAAAGAGTTCATATCTCACCTGGGGCCTGCAGATGGGTCCGTGACCGAGGTCGAGCTCGGTGCTTGCAGCCAGACCTGCTCCCTGTTCCTTCAGTTCCATGGGGCCCCATAGTGTCCCAACGGTCCCTTGCTTCCATGAGGACCTGGGGTGTCATAATGCCCCCTTGGTGACACAAGGCCCTGAAGGGTTGGAATGGTCTCCATGGTTCCATCAGGCCCCACAGAGTCATCATGGTCTCTGTGCTCCATGAAGCCCCGCTGGGTCACCATACCCCCTTGGTTCCATGGGCTCCAGTGGTGCCACAATGATCCCCTTGGTTCCATGAGGTCCCCAGAGTGTCCCAGGGATCTTCATGGGAAGGAAAGAACCCAGCCCTGGTGTTGCAGGGGGCAGTCACCAGAGGCCAAGGCCAGCCAGATTTGATGGTACTGGCAGATTTTACCTGGGAGCAACCCTTGGATATACATTTTTTTTTAGGTGGAATCCCAATTACAGACATGGACACCTGGAGGAGAAGGATGGTTCTTTTACATAGGAAGGAAAGCCGGAACACCAGTATTTGAGGGGCAGACGAAAGCTGGCCATCAGAGGCCTAAGTCAGCCAGACCTCTTTGTTCTAATTGCTTTTGTATGAAAGTAACCCTTGGATACAGGGAATTTGGGAGGTGGAATCCCAATTTTGACCATTTTTTTGTAGATAAGAATGACAGTTCTTTTCCATAGGAAGGAAAGCACGGAGCCCAAGTGTTTCAAAGGCAGATGAGGAGACATGTGGCTCCTTTCCTGGCTCCCAAGCCAGCCAGACCTGTTTGTCATGGCAGCTTTTGTCATGGAGGAGTCCTTGGATATATGGAATTTCAGAGGAGAAATCTCAATTTTGACTTTGGACTCCTTGAGAAGAAGGATGGTTCTTTTCCATAGGAAGGAAAGCATCAAGCCACAGTGTTTCAAGGCAAGTGAGGGACAGTTCCCAAGCGGCAAGGGCATCTAGACCTGTCTGGCTTTCATTTGGGAGCAATCCTTGGATGTACGGAGTTTTGGAGGTAGAATTCTAGGTTTGGCAATGGGCACCAGGTCAGGATGGATGGTTTTTACCAGTAGGAAAGAAAAATGCCAAATCTAATTGTTTTGGAAGAAGATGAGAGGTGGCCACCCTTAGGCCAACACAGCCAGACCTGTCTGTCCTGGCACCTTTCATCTAGGGACTCTCCTTGGACATAGGGCATTTTGAAGGTGGAATCTCATATTTGGCTGTTGTGCCTGGACAGGAAGACTAGTCCTTTTCATTAGGAAGGAAAGCACAGAGCCCCAGTGTTTCAGAGGCAGATGAGAGCCAGCCCTCAGGAAGCCAAGGTCAGCCAGACGTTTCAGTCCTGGCAGCTTTGTCTGGGAGCTATCCTTGGATATAGGGAATTCTGGAGGCAGATGCCAAATTTTGGCCATAAGTGACTGGTCAAGATGGATGTTTTTTCCCATAAGAAAGAAAAGCACATGGTCCCAGTGTTTCAAAGGCAGATGAGAGGTGGCCCCTGGGTGCCCAAGGCAGCCAGATCTGTCTGTCCTGGCAGATTTCATCTGAGAACAATCTGTGCATATAAGGAAAATTGGAGAAGGAATCCCAGTTTTGGCCATGGGCCCCTGGAGGAAAAGGACAGTTCTCTCCCATAAGACGGAAAGCCCAGACCCCCAGTGCTTCAGGGGCAGATGAGAAGCAGCCCTCAACATGCCAAGGTCAGCTGGACCTGTCAGGTGGTCCCCAGGAGGCCCAGCCAGCTAGACCTGTTCCATGTTCCCTTGGTTTCATGGGACCTCACAGTGTCAAAATGGTCTCCTTGGTTCCATGAGGCCCCGGAGTGTCACAATGTTGCCCTTGCTTCTGCAGTGCCACAATGGCCCCGTGCTCCCATGAGGCCTTGCAATGTCACAATGGCTTCATGGTTCCACAAAGCCCTCATGTGCCACAATGGCCCCTTGGCTCCATGCGCCTTCGCTGTGTCACAGTGGCTCCTCTGTGACGCTCCTGGCTGCACAAGGTCACCATGGACCCTTGGTTCCTTGGGACCCCCAAGTTTCACAATGGTCTCCTTGATTCCATGAGGCAGCACAGTGTCACAATGGCCCCTTGGTTCCAGTGGGTCTCGAAGTGTCATAATGGTTTCCATTGTTCCATGAGGCCTCATAATGTCACAATGGACTTTTGGTTCCATGAGCTTTCGTACTGCCAACAACAGTCTCCTTGGTTCCACAGTGTCACAACGGACCTTTGGTTCCATGAGGCTCAGTAGCGTAACATGGATGCCTTGATTCCATAAGGTTGTGCAGTGTCACAGTGATCTCCTTGATTCTGCAGCCCTGCTGTGGCTGCTGTGTAACAATTGACCTGTGATACCATGAGGTTCCATAGTGTCACAATGGTCCCTTTGGTTCCACAAGGCCTTGCTGTGCCACAATGGACCCTAGGTTCCCAGCAGTGTCTGGGCCCCCACAGACCCTCACAGACCCTTATGTCTCCTAAGTGTCCCTCACAGCCCCTCATGGCCCCCATGGCCCCTCACAGCCCCAGGCCTGGGGCTCTTCCCAAAGGAGAAGGGGGCGGACCCTGCTTGTTTTCCTTTCATTTCTGTCCCTTCCCAGCAATGAGTAAAGACCACCTGAAATGAAGCCTTTCCCCAACGTTTCCCTCGGGGTTAACTGCGGGCTGAAGCTCTGTGCTGGCCACGGCCCCAGCGCCACCATGCCTGCAGCCGCCAGGCCTTTGCTGTCCCCCCGTGTCCGTTCCCTGTCTCTGAGTCCCACCTGGCTCTGGCAGCAGCAGCAGCCGCAGCGCAGGGGGCGCCACCCGGGCCCAGCTGGGGCTCCCAGCCAGGAGCAGCAGCAGCGCCGGCCCCTTCCCGCCTGCTCCTGCCTCGGCTCCCAAGGGCTTTTTCCAGCTCAATTCTGGAGCAGAGCAACCAGCACCCACACACAGCCCTGACTGCTCAGGGCCCGCCTGTGCTGCCCAGAGTCAGCCCTCAGAGGAAGAAAGGATCGGGTTCCAGAGCTGTTTACAGTGCCCTTTTACTCACCCTGAGGTGACAGGAGGAGGCTGCTGGTGCCTCTGCCTTGGGAATTGCAGATCATGGCTGCTCTTGGCCCTCTTCTGTTTGCCACCTGAATTTTATCCATAAAAATGCAAGTGTCTCTTTCAGTTGGTGCTACCCATGGTGCTTTCATGACAGTGAAGTCAGTATTTTTGTCACAGGCATAAAGATCAGCAGATACTGGAATGCCCACCAGTCCCTGAGCACTAAGGCAAGGGGATTCAAAGCCTCACAGGCCACATTTGCAGTGCTCAAACACAACCCTGTTGCTGGCACTGATGAAATAGAATAAACTGACAGAGGCCATGACAGAAATTGCCTCCACAGTGTGGAATTAAATTAAAAAATCCATCAGGAGAAACAGAAACCAGAACTTCTCGACTCAGTTCATTGCTCCTTCCCAGCAGCAGGAAACGCAGATGCCCCAAGGTGTTTTGCACTGCTGCTGCCCCCAGTTTGAGCCCAGGCTCTGCCCAGTCCCAGCGTTAACCTGAGCCCAGCCCAGGGAGCTCAGTGCTCGTGGGGCCAGGCCCAGAGCCCCAGGCACGGCCGCCCATCGCGGGGCAGCGGCACAGATGGAATGTCCTGCGGCCCAAACCTCCTGCTCCTGCCACGCAGCGCCAGCCTTCTCCCCCTCCTCCTCCTCGCCCAGCACGGCACAAATTCCAGCGCGGAGGAGGCTTCCCCACAGAGGGCTCTGACTCCTGTTCCAGCCTGAGTGTCCCTGCAGAGGAACAGGGCATCTTTCAGCCACTTGCACAAGCTCAGGCTTCTCACTTCATGGGGAATCTGGGATGCAAATGGCCTTGCTAAGAAAGCCCAAGCCAAGGGAATGGATTAGTAGTTATTAGATAAAGAACACTTTTCTTCCAGGCAAGGTTCACCAAATCATTCTCTGCATTTCTCCTTTTCAGATTCTTTCAGTTGGCTGCTCTGAGAGGTCTAGCTTGTTCTGGTGCTTCTCATGAACTGATTGTGCTCTTGATTTATGCACCAAGCACCAGATGTGGAATTATCTACACTGAACTCAGAAACAAACTCCCTCTGTCAGAGCATTTTCTCATTCTAGATGATTTTCAAGATTTCCACTGACAGGTTGGAATGATTATCACTCAACTCTCCACTTGTGGCTGCAGGCTCTGGAAGTTGTTTCTCTGCATTCAGCCAGGCTTGTACTCTCTAACAATTCCTGGTACCACCTCCTGTTTTCTTAGCCTAGAACAGTAACAATGAAAGCCTCACCCACAGAACAACTCCTCAGTCCACCAGGAAAAAAAAGGACAAGTTATCAAGTTCTCCGAACCTTTGTCCTGCTTTGCTGCAGGAGTCCTGCTGCATGCACAGTGTGGAAAGCAAAGAGAAGATGCAGGTAGTGGCACATCTTGTGACAGGAGCTCAACTTCATTCTCCAGGAAAGGTTCTTGAAAAGAGCAGACAAACGTGTGGAGAAGATTCCTGGAAAACTGAAACAGCTTTCCAGAAGTGAAATGAAAATGGAAAGAAATCATCCGAAATGTTTTCCTCACCTGATTTCCATGTTCCCATTTTCCATCTTGCACTACTTTCCCATCCAGTTAATTCCAAATGGATCTCACCTCTAAGATCTATTATTACAGCGACCTGAAGAGGTCTCCAGGGTGAGAGAAGGATAAGAATCTTGTTTGATGATCAGAAGGCTGGATTTATTGATATATGATATATAATACATTATGACTATACTAATAGGAATAAGGAGAGAAGTTGCAGAGCTGCTAAGCTAAGAATAGAATAGAAAAGAATGAATAACAAAGTTCTGTGTCCAGGGAATCTGTCCCCAAGCTGCTCCTGTGATTGGCCCTTAATTGTAAACATGGAACATGATCCAATCTCAGGTGCATCCTATTGCATTCCACAGCAGCTGATAACAATTGTTTACATTCTTCTTCTGGGGCCTTTGCTTCCCAGAAGATGCACAAATCCCAAAGAAAGGATTTCTATGAAAAAATGTCTGCGACATCTCACCTTTCTAAATTGTATAAATTAAAAAGAAAAATGCTGATGTGAAGTGAACAGGAAATTTCTTCACCTGTAAAATATACAATACTAACAAATCACTAAAACAATCCTACAATCTAAGAAAATGCAAAAAACAATGCATAGAAAATTCAAGTCCAAGCAGCTGAGTTTCAGGAACAGTCCATGAGCTGAAGTTATTTCTTTTGGACATCTGAGAGTCCTTTTTGTCCTGAAACAGACTTGCTGCAAAAGAGTCCCATCAATAGTTATCACAAACCATTGACAGTCTTACAACAATTTCAAACAATTTCAAACAATTTGAACAATTTTGGAATGTCCTTTTCTGGCCCTTCAATTCTTCAGTGCTTCAGAGCTGCTGCCTGCTATTTTCAATCTTTTTTATTTAATTTTAATTTTTTTTTTTTTTTGGTCGAAAAAGAAAAGAGCAGCAGCAGAGCAGAGCAGTGCCAGAGAAGGGAAAGGCCCTGGGGGCCCTGGCCCATGATGGACCAGGAACCCCAAAACTGGCCCACAAAGGGGGACCAGGACCGGCAGGAGAAATCACAACCCCCAGAAACATCAAGAGGCCATGCAGTGTGCCCGGCCCAGGAACTTCCTGAACCCAACGGCCCAGGCCAAACCCATGAGGCAGGGTGTGCATTCCCACAGGCCTGCACTGAGACAGAGTAGGGATCCGTCCTGAATTAGGTGAAGTGTCTGACAACGGTGAAAAGTCAAAGGGCCAAGCTGAAGGAAAAACTCGCATGCCGAGACAGCAAGGAGACAGAGAAAGAAAAACAGAAAAGACCACGAGGTCAATTTGCCCCGACCTAGAAATTCCTTTGATAAAGAAGAACTGGTGCTAAGTGTCATGCAAGATGAATATGTATGAACTTATTGTGAAACTGTATGCATATGCATTTGGAAAAGAGATAAAAAGAGGTCTGAAATCTTCAAGGGTACGCATGCCCTTTTAGGGAAGCTTGCGTCCGGCGCGCGTTGTAATAAAAGCATACCGGGCTTTACAACTTTTACAAGTTGGGAAGTTTCTTCTTTTCTCCACAAAACAGCATCCTGCTGCCAGTGCAATGGCAGCACAGTTGGTCACACGCTTCCTTTTCCCAAAACCACTGAGGCATGCCAGCAGCAGGGAAATTGAAGCCTTCCCCAGAAATCCCATCTGGGGTCTGGAGATGTTTTGTTCCCACAGCAAACCAGCTATGGTCTCCTCCATCTGTGCCCTCTTCCCCTGCAATGCATTGGGTTTGTCTCTCATCCGCCCCATGGCATCATCCCCACCCCCTCCGGGCTGGGGACCAGAGGCAGAGTGTCCTGTTCTCAGCTGTTTTTGATGGCCTAGAAAGGCTCGGGATAGCCTCGGGGGCAGCCCACGCTCCAAAGGACGAAAGGAGTCTTCAGGTTTTTTCGGTCTTCTGTCGACGGAAGGAGACCAGGACATCCAGTTGATCATCACAGGCCCAATTTTATTGATCAGCACAGCGGGTTAAATACAGTTCGTAATTAACTTCATGCATATTGCAAAAGTTGAGCTCAGGATTGGTTAGTTACATATCAGCAGTTACACCTACTTTTACATTCCTATGGTCCTACTTTTGATACTTTCTACATATTCTTAGGAGATATTCAGGACTAATCTCTACTCCCTTTCTCCATGTTGCAGCAAGGCCACTGATTGCAAGCTGCTGACATCTCCTTTCAGCTTGCTGACTGCTGATTTCTCAGCTTGACCAGTGGCAATATGTCAGCATGGCCTTTCTCAGCTAACCAACTATTAATAAAGCTCTCCACATTAAAGCTCTCCACAGTCTTCAGTGTTTATTAATTTTTTATCTACAATATCTTCTCTCGGCCCGACAGAGGTCCGCACAGCACGTCAGCCATGAGCACACTGCGTGCCCTTGGGGCGGTCAGTAATCTTTATACCCAAAACTACGTATAAGATATTTACCTTTTCCTCCCAATACCTTTCACCCTTATTGACAAGTGTACTTTTAGTAAGAACCAATCTCAAAGTGCCACCACCACCACAGAAGATGGAAGACAAGATGAAGAAGAAGAAGGACAGGACACGCCCCAATTCCTCCATCTTGTCTCCCTAACACCCCCTGTACCGAAATTCTAAACCCTGTGTTTCACACCATAACTAATCAATCTCTTCACCACTTATCCCCTGTGATTCTCCCATCCTCATAGAGATGATGTTTCCTGTGCTGGGTCAAAGTCCAACCACCAGACACTTCTGGCCACGTTCCAGGACCTCCAAGTCCCCCAAGGGTTGTCTCGGTGTCTCTGCACATCAGGACTGCTGTGCTGAGATCCCACAGCAGAGCTCTCGGGATGCACCTGCCCCACGCCACTAGGGCGCAAGAGAGGTGGCAGAGATGGCAGCCTCCATGGGACAATCCCCGAAAAACTACCCCCCAACCCGCCGAGAATGCTGATCTTGAAAACAGGCAAACGCACTGCCCTCACAGTCAGCTGGCGAGCACTCCCCACTCCACGGAAGGAGAGACCAGCCACCGGGGCCGCTGCAGGGGCAGCCGGTCCGGGATGGTCCGAGCTCGAACAAGCCGCCGGTTCCAGGGCAGTCTCTGACACCGACACGGAGGACAGTGTCTCTGATAAAGGCAGAACTGCTGGGGCAGCCTGTGCAGGCAGCGGGAGGGAAGCCGGAACCGGGGAGGGAATCTTGCTGGATGTAGGAGTGGCCGCGGGCTTTTCCGAGGGTCCCGCAGGTTCGGCGCCGTCTCCAGCACTATCCTGAACAGGGACCGTCTCGGCTTGAGGCGGCGGGAAGGCCAGTGGAGCTGAAGCGAACTCCTCCACTGAGCCGGAAGCTGGAGACGAGTCGTCGTTGTCGCCTAGCAACTCAGGCACAGGAAGTGCTGCTTCTGCATTCTCAGACGCAGGTGCTGGCAGGGGCGGGGAGGCCTGTGAAGCTGTGGGTGGGACCACCTGGAGAGGCGGAGACAGGATCACCCGGAGAGGCGGCACTGGCAGGGGCGGGACCGCCCACTCCCATCCCCCCTCAGAGAGAGAAGGAGGGGAAGGAGAAGGTTTCGTCTGCGCAGGCTCTGGAGAAAGAGTAAAAAAAACTTTTTCGCTCGGCAAAGTTTCACCCCCCACCCCCGCCGCGAAGCAGGGGGACTGGGAAGCTGCAACTCATCTCCCACCGGGTCTTCTCCCACTGGGGACGGTGGAAACGGAGCCTGCCCATAGCAGTTAGAAATCCAGGGAAAAACAGCTGCTCTCCATTTCAAAACTGGGAAGAGCTTTATAAATGCTGGGTAGATAGGAGGGAGGACACGTGCCCGAGTCCAGACGAACTGGAAAATGGAATCCATGCACTCCCACACGAAAACATCCAAAGCATATAGGACATCAGTAAAGAACCCAAAAAGCTTTGCCCATCGAAAGAACTCACAGAGATATGTTTTTGACAGAAAAAATCATCTTCTCTACACCATTCTTGCCAGAGGGCAATAAGTTTCTCCTCTGAAGGAGAAAAACAAACCTCTTCTTCCAGGGCATGTGTCTGCCACACGAACAGCCACAAACTACGAAGGGCTGAATACTCAGGGATAGAAAAGCAAACAGTACCTTTTGAAAGAGTCCAGCTTGCTCTGGCCAGCTCCACGGGTCTGCTGCTCGTTCCAAACATCTTTCCTGAAGGTTTTCCAGAAGAAGGTTCACTTGTGGTCAGCCTTGGCTGTGAACTCTGTCCAAATCAGGATCTTCAGTTCTTCAGCTCCTGGCTTGAATCTACTTCTGTGGTCACTTCAAAGCAACCATCACATGCTACACATACAGGACTTTTCCCAGTGCAGCAATTTTGCTCCTCTGGTCTTATCAAAATAACTTTTGCTCTGACACGAGGGGTCACCAAATATTACAGCGACCTGAGGAGGTCGCTGGGGTGAGAGAAGGACGAGAATCTTGTTTCTTGATCAGAAGGCTGGATTTATTGATATATGATATATAATACATTATAACTATACTAAAAAGAATAAAGAGAGAAGTTGCAGAGGCTTGCTAAGCTAAGAATGGAATAGAAAGAATGAATAACAAAGTTCTCTCTCCAGGGAATCTGTCCCCGAGCTTGCTTCTGTGATTGGCCCCCAATTGGAAACATGGAAGATGAGCCAATCACAGGTGCATCCTATTGCATTCCACAGCAGCTGATAACAATTTTTTACATTCATCTTCTGGGCCTTTGCTTCCCAGAAGATGGACAAACGTGAAGGAAAGGATTTCTATGAAAAAATGTCTGCGACAGCTGGGCATGGTGTGGCTGGACAGTGCTCAGGTGGGAAGGGACCTGGGGTTGCTGGTTGACTGTCGGCTGAACATGAGCCAGCAGTGTGCCCAGGTGGCCAGGAAGGCCAAAGGCATCCTGGCCAGCATCAGGAATAGTGTGGCCAGCAGAACTGGGAGGTCATCCTTCCCCTGTACTCAGCATTGGTGAGGCCACAGCTTGAGTGCTGTGTCCAGTTCTGGGCCCCTCAGTTTAGGAGGGACATTGAGATGCTTGAGCATGTCCAAAGGAGAGCAACGAGGCTGGTGAGGGGCTTGGAACACAAGCCGTATGAAGAACGACTGAGGGAGCTGGGGTTGTTCAGCCTGGAGAAAAGGGGACTCAGAGGTGACCTCATCACCCTCTTCAACTTCCTGAAGGGTGGCTGTGGTGAATTAGGGGTCGGTCTCTTTCTCCGCGCAACAACAGACAGAGCAAGAGGACACAGTCTCAAGCTGCGCCAAGAGAGATATAGGTTAGAATTAGGGAGGAAGTTTTTCACAGAAAGAGTGGTCAAATACTGGAATCATCTACCTAGGGAGGTGGTGGAGTCACCATCTCTCGATGTGTTTAAGGGAAGACTGGATGTGGCACTTGGTGCCATGATCTAGTTGAGGTGTTAGAACATGGGTTGGACTCGATGATCTTAAAGGTCTCTTCCAACCTAGAAATTCTGTGATTCTGTGATTCTGTGAAACTAGCAGGTATTAACACCTGTGCCACTTTCCAGGCAGACATCAGTTGTGTGCCCATGAACAGGTTGTGCCACTTGTGCCCTGAGGTGCCCAGCTGGGATTGGATCTCTTCGAGAGCACCTGAGGGAGAGCAGAGCACCTTATTAGCTGCAGGTCCCCGACAGCCCCACAGGGCTCCTGTTCCATCAACATCTGCTCTGCTCCAGTCTGAAAAAGGGCCCAGCCTGGTGCTGGGATCATCAGAGAGCTGAGGTGTGTGCTGGAATTCAATGCCCTCCCCATCCCACAGCAGCCCTGCATTTTCCTGCTGCAGCCTTGGTCTCCAGCACAGCCATGGAGGCTCTTTGGGCTCTGGACTGTTCCTGCAGCCCCCAAGGGCAGCTGAGCTCTGCCTTTGGCACACTCGAGCCGGGCCAGTGCAGGCCATGCTCAGCAATTGCTTGTGTGTGCCTGGCCTTGCTGTCAGCCCCAGCAGCAGCTGCGTGGCCCCTTTGTGGCCCTGTGCTGGCCCAGCCATGGTGGCCCAGCCCCTGTGCAGGCCCAGCCCAGGCCAGGAGCATTGCGGCTGGGAACGGCCCCTGTGCCGTGGTGCCCACAGCAGCTTTGGGGCTCTGTGCCCCATGGCCTCCCTGCTGGGCAGCCTCTGCCAGCTCCTGCAGAGCCCGTGGCACCTGTGGGGCTGCACAGAAAGCTCTGTCCCAGGCTCTGCCGGCCTCTGGGCCAGCAGAGAGGCAGCCAGGGCTGGCCATGGCTGGGAACAGGCCCTGAGCCCCACAGGAGGATGGAGCTTGGCCACAGCCAAACTAAGCCCAGGTCAAAGCTGGGCTTGGCAGCCAGGGCTGCCAGCACACGGGGACAGAGGCTGGCACTGACAAATGTCCTGGGCCCCCTCCCTGCTCTGTCCATGCCACCAAGGGCACAGAGCAGCCTCCTCTCTGGGGCACTTGCCTGTTTGCAATGCCTTGCACAGGCGCTGGCCCTGCCCCACAAGGCCTGGCCTGAGTCCTGCCCCTGCACGCTCAGCCAGGCTGAGATGGACACTGATGGTTTCTGGGCCAGGCTCTCAGAGCCCAGCCCAGCTCCCTGCAAGCTCTGCCAGCTGCCCTGAGCTCTGGGCAGCACCAAGGGCCTCTCCCCAGCCCAGCCCAGCCGGCTCTGGCCCTACAGCTCTGCTCAGACCAGGCTGCTCTGGGCACTGCCCCACGGCCTCAGCCCCTGGCAAGGGCACAGCAGCAGCTGCAGCTGCCACAGGACTCAGCCCCAGCCATGGGGGAAGGTGTTTGGCCAAGGCCAAAGGAGGCTCCCTGGCTGCCCTGCTCTCTTTGGGCTGCGGTGCTGAGAGCTCTGCAGCCCCTGCTGCCATCCCATCTGCCCATGGCTGTCGCAGACATCTTTTCATTAAAAATCTTTCCTTAAGATTTTTTCCTCCTGAGAAGCTGAGAGGCCTCAGGGGCAGAATGTAAACAATGATTGCCTGCTGCCATGGAATGCAACAGATGCATCTGTGATTGGTCTCATGTGGATGTTTGGAATTCATGGCCAATCACAGCTGAGCTGGCTCAGACAAAGAGTCTGAGACAGCTGCCTTTGTTATCATTCTTTTCTTTTCTATTCTTAGCTTAGCAAGCCTTCTGAGATGAAACTTTTCCTTCTATTCTTTTAGTGTGGTTTTAATGTAATATAGATCTTAAAATAATAAAGCCTTCTGTAACATGGAGTCAGATCTACGTCTCTTCCCTCATCATAAGACCACTGTGACCACCGTCACACAGAGCAGCACAAGAGCCCAGGCCTTGGGGCCCTGAAGAGCTACTCCTGCTCCACGCCCAGGGCCCACGCCAAAGCTGGGGCAGCCACAAAGCTGTGCCCATTTCTGTTCATTGCTGCTCTGATTAGGATGGATCCTCAGCCACTTGGAGGTTGCTGATGAATTTTACTCTTCCAGAGGCCTTTTCTTTCTGGAGCTCTTCAGTTCAGGAATTCACTGACAAAGGCTCATAAACATTTGTTCAAAATGCCCAAACAAGAAAAGCCCCTGAGAATAATTTAAGTTCTAAATTCTTTTGTGCTTAATTAGACAGATTTCCAAAGTGTATGCAAAGTGAATATACTGTATTGAAAACAATTAGGAGAGAATTGTTTTATCTTGTAAAGTTCTCTTTTCCTCTTTATAGATTGGTATCAGCAATGTCCAATTTATACTGACCCCAAGTACCATCTAATGCTGTCAGAATAGATATGAAAATACACACCTTTTATTGCTATCAATAACACTTTGTCCCTACCTCTTTCCCACTGTTACGAAAGAATTTCTACATGTTTAATTCACTAAACAACAAAGTTGAATTTAGCAGCAATTTTAATTGAGCAGCAATTTTATGTAAAATACTACAATCAAATAAAGTCAAACAGATACAAAGAAATTTCTCAGTGGTTCTGATAAAGCATAAGCAAAACTGACCAATCAGGATATGGGGAGGGTTTCTCTCACCCTCCTGTACAAAAAGCACAGGAATCCAAACACATATTTATATACTGTATGCTAATACAGATTCATCAATATTTTCCCATAAATCTCTTCCTGTTCTTGATTCTTGAAATCTATGTCACTGTACTGCACAGTTCATGTTCTCACTGTTGCTAAGGGGTCTTTTGGCTCTTTGGTGGTCAATCCAATGGAGGCTTCTCCTCATCGTCACTATTCTTTGAACAACCCCACACGTTGCAGATGCGCCCCAAGTCGTGTGTTATAGAAGCCAGCATTATATTCCAAGAGAAAGCCTTTTTATTTCATAGGCACCTGAAATCATTTCAATTCTGTTTATTTCAAGGTTGATTCTCTAATTATCCCAAGGCCTACTCCGTTTTGGGATGTTACTTATTACAATATACATCCTGGATCCTATAATCTCACGAACATCTGAAAGCATCTGTTTTGTGACATAATTCCATATTCTTTTCCTCTATTACTTTTTTCTAAAATATCGATATAGTTACAGTTGTTAGCATGAATCATATTCATTTATCACACCACCCTTTCCCTCATTCAATCCCTGGCACTCAGAGCCTCTGAGGAATGGAGTCACATCCTAGGGCATCCCCAGGGCTCAGGATTGGGGCCAGGTCAGTTCAATCTCTTTATTGCTGATCTGGATGAAGCCATCGAGGGCACCCTCGGTCAGTTCCCAGGTGAGCCCAAGCTGGGTGGCAGTGTGGCTGTGCTGGAGGGGCAGGAAGCTCTGCAGAGGGATCTGGACAGGCTGGAGCCATCCAAGGGCCCAGGACAATGGGATGAGTTTCACCAAGGCCAAGGGCCACGTCCTGCCCTGGGCTCACAACCACCCCAAATCTCTGGCTGTGCCCTGCCCCTGATCCCCACAGCCTGTCCTGTTTCCTTCATCCCTGCATTGCCAGCGACTTTCTGGGACAAGGGAGCTCTGCTCTGGAAATAGAGGGAGGTGCAGGTGCCACCACTGGAGTGGGAACCACAACTCATCAAGTTTGTGTTCTTTGCGGGTCAGGAACTGGTGAGACTCAGAGACAGAAAGTTTCTCTTCATGGCCAACAGACCATGGTTGAAAAGGACACAACTTAATAACAATCATGCTCTTCCCTGAGCTATGTACAATGTCCCAGAAGTATCTGGTGAGGGCACCATGCACAGGTGATTTCCATACTAAAATTAATTTCAGATAAATGTGGTTCTGTAATAGATACAAACAGCATTAAGTTCTTGTATCAGGATGCTAGTCCTGAAGTAGGGGCAAAAGAGCTCCAACAGTTCCTGCTTTGCAAAGCTACCAGTGGAGATGGGAGGTCAGGCTGCTCTTGGTGTTGAGGAAATTCTGAAACCAGCCTGATTCATTTCATCTCCTCATGCCCTGGCTAATCTCCCCTCTTTCCCCTTCCACCCATTGGCTTTTGTCTCCCCCAGCCCCCTGTGAATAGCCTGGCTCTGTGTTCTCCATCACCTCCTCGCTGGCACTGCCAGGCTGGGATGAGGAGCCCATCAGCCTTCTCTGCTCCAGGCTGGACCAGCCCAGCTCCCTCAGCCTCTGCTCACAGCCCAAGGGCTCCAGCCCCACCTTGGAGGCCCTTCCCAGACCCTGCTCCAGCTGCCAGACATCTTTCCTGCCCTGGGCAACCCAACCCAGGCCACAGTGACCTGGATAATCCCCGTCCTTGATGTCCTGGTCACACAGCCTTGGCCCCTTGTCCCCTGTCAGGCTCTGGGGTGGATGCTGTGGAACATCCTTGGGTGGAGGCTGTGGCTCCAGGTGGGCCGGGGGGATCCCGGGGGACAGGGACCCTGCTGGGCATGAACAGCATTGGACTTGTTGGGAGAAACTGTGAGGGGGAGAGTGACAAAGCCAGTGACCTGACACAGCCCTGCTGGGATGTCACACAGCCCCTCTGGGATGTCACAGCCTGCTCTGTGATGGCGCAGCCCATTCTCTAATGTCACACAGCTGACCTCTGATGTCACAGTCATCTATGTGATGTCATAGTCTGCTCTGTGATGTCAGACCTCTGCCGTGTGATTTCACAGCTGGCTCTGTGATGTCATAGTCTGCTCTGTGATGTCACAGACCCAGTCTCTAATATGTCACAGCCAACTCTGTGATGTCACAGTCTGCTCTGTGATGTCACAGCCCCTTCTCTAATGTCACAAAGCTGGCCTCTGGTGTCACAGCCAACTCTGTGATGTCCTAGTCTGCTCTGTGATATCAGATCTCTGCCCTGTGGTGTCACAGTCTGCTCTGTGATGATGTCTATGATGTCATACCTGCTCAAAAACCTTACATACTGCACTCTGTGATGTCACAGTCCACTCTGTGACCTCATGTTACCGGATGATCAATTGTCTCCACCAGCTGAGCTGACACCTGGAGCTTGTTCTCCACAACCCCAGGCCTATGGAAACCACACAATGCCCATTGTGTGAGAAGGGGAACTGGAAGTTCAGCAGCCTCAGTGTCCTGCCAGCTCAGCCAGGCCCACTGGAACATTGGGGACCACCAGGGACCAGCAGAGAGACCCCCAGGAGAGAAGAACACATGGGTTAAGGGGAGGGGAAATGTGTCAATGATTTTAGGGAAATGATTATCCCATGTGTGAAAAAGAATAGAAAATCACCATGTTTGCAGATGACACCAAGCTGGGTGTGACTGTGGATCTGATGAAGGTAGGAGGGCTCTGCACAGGGCCCTGGAAAGGCTGGATCCAGGACCCAAATCCAGCAAGGTGAGGTTTAACAAGTCCAAGTGCCAGGTCCTGCACTTTGGCCACAACAACCCCTGCAACACTACAGGCTGGGGACAGAGTGGCTGGAGAGCAGCCAGGCAGAAAGGGACCTGCAGGGACTGATGGACAGCAGGCTGGACATGAGCCAGCAGTGTGCCCAGGTGAAGGCCAATGTCTCCTGGCCTGGATCAGGAATGGTGTGGCCAGCAGGAGCAGGGCAGAGATTCTTCCCCTGTGCTCAGCACTGCTTGGGCAGCACCTTGAGTGCTGTGTCCAGTTCTGGGGCCCCCAATTTAGGAAGGACACGGAGGGGCTGGAGCGTGTCCAGAGAAGGGCAACAAGGCTGGGGAGGGGTCTGCAGTGCAAGTACTGTGAGGAGTGGCTGAGGGAGCGGGGGTTCTTTTTCCTGGAGGAGCCCCAGGGAAGACAAGGCAGTGTCAGGGCACAGGTTGGACTTGATGATCTCCATGGCCTGTTCCACCCTTGCTGATTCTGGGATTCTCTGAAACCGCCCTTGGAGCAGTTGCAGGGTGAGCCCTGGGCCTCCTCTTCAGAAGCTCCAGCAGCCCAGGTCCCTCAGCTTCTCCTGACAGCCCCAAAGCCCATCCTGTCAGTCCTGCAGAGCCTCTGCAGCTCCTCCTCACTGCCCAGAACAGGGAGCCCCAGAGCCAGACACAGCAGCCCAGATGTGCCCCCCTGGCCTGGGGTGCCTCTGGCAAGGGAGCAGCAGGAGACACTGCAGGAGCCTGCAGACAATTCCTGCAGCACTTGTAGGATTATTCTGCTCCCCAAGAGATGTTCCCATGTATAGCATAGGTGGCTTTTGAGTCCTAGTAAAATATCTGTATTGTACTTGAATATCTGTATATAGGCCTTGCCCCAGTAAGTCCTGGGTTTTCTTGATGGGCTGCAGCTGCGATGTCCTTCATTGAGCTGCAGCTGTGGCTAGTGAATATAACTGGGATAAAAGGGGGTGGGCTGGCCAATCGGGGAGAGCCTTGAAGGGGCCCTGGTGAAGAAGGAAAAGCATGCAGAAGAAGGGGTTTGTGCTGTGCAGGTCTTTAGCTATAAGAAAACACCGAGGACAGGAGGTATGGGACTTTAGAAATATGATAACAACAGTATGGGACTCAAGAAATATAATAACAACAGTCAAGGACTGCAATGGGGAGTGTGGCCAGACAGGAAAGGGCAAACAGGGATGGGCTGTTGGAAGGGACGGGAACAGGGCTGAGCAATAAGAAGACATTTGTATCAGGAAGAGGAAAGAAAGCAAAGCTGAAGCCAAGGAAATGCTCAGGGCAGTTTGGGGGTGGCTGCCAGGCAGTCCTGGCTCTGAGCAACAGCATCTGCAGTGGGACAGGAAACTCCCAGCTGATGGGAACAAACTTTCTGGCTGAGTGCAGAGGCCAGGACAAAGCTGAGTGGTTTCCCTGGTGTCTCCCAGCCCTTGCTGGCCCCAGGGGCTGACAGCATTTGTGCTCCCTCAGGTTCATGTCCCCACACCAACAGCATGGGGGTGCTCCTGCCTGCTGTGTAGAATGCAAACAGGGGCTGCTGAGCCATTGCTGTCATGTCTGTGCCTGCAAGGATGAGGCACCTGTGTGAGCTAGGGGAGAGGCCAGAGAGGCTGCAGAGGGGGGATGCTGTTGGCAGCTCCATGAGGACGCTCTGGGACACTGCCCTGGGCTGTCCAGCGCACAGGGGATTGATCAGCCCCTGCTCTGCTGCTCCTTCCTGTCTCCCCCATGGCCCTTGCAGAGCACCAGCTGCTGCTGCCCTCAGCTGCCATGGCAACCCTCAGGACAAAGCAGTGCCAGGGTGGTTCCAGGTACAATTGCAGTGACACTCATTGGTGCCACTAGGTGCCATGGCAACGGCCACGGGGACCCGGTCCTTTGTTTGGTGCCATGGCAACCAATGCCCCGAGCTGTTGTGATGGTTGGTGGCCATGGAAAGCTGCCCTGGGCCCTTGCTCAGGGTTGGTGTCAGTGCCCAGAGCCAGAGGGGATCCCTGGCTGGGGGCTGTGCCATGGCCACCTGCCCTGTGCCACGCTGGCCTCTCAAGCACCAGGAACCAGCAGCCAACGGCACTGCCAGGGCCAAAGGCCAGGTCAGCCAGACAGAAAGGGGCAGGGCTGGGCACTGTTTCCATGACAACCGGCACTAGGGGGACACCTGGGTCACCTGGCCTGGCAGTTGCCATGGAAACCACTGGCAGGGACTGAGTGCACAGCCCATGGCACTGAGACACTGCTGGGCCGGGTGCTGAGCACAGGGCTGAGCACGCAGAGATGGTTTTGTTCTTGCTGAGCTGCAGCACAGCCAAGGCCTGTCCTGCCCCTCTTCAGCCACACTGGGGAGGGGCTGGGGCTGCGGGGGAGCTGGGCAGGGGACACAGCCAGGACAGGGGAACCCAACTGAGCCCGGGCATACCCCAGACCAGAGCACATCATGCTCAGTGTGTGAAGGGGGGAATTTTGGAGGGAGGGCTTTTGCCTTCCCAGGTAACACTCAGGCAAGAGGGGGCCCTGTTCCACCAGTGGGCAGGGTCACTGCCAAAGACACAGACACCAACTTAAGGAATTGTCATTTATATCATGCACAGCTGCCATAAATTACAAAAGGATAAGCTCAACAAAGCACATCACTGTTAGCAAAGAATTACAAAAGAAGCTCAGCAATCCATCCAGTCATAACTACCAAAGGTTGCCTGCAGTGATTAAAGAAAGATCCATCAGCAGTTCCCGTCAGGCCTTACCATCACCCAGACCCACACATCAGCTGGGGAAGCCAAGGACCGCAGAGCCACTCCCAGACACTGGGAATTCCTGCAGGTGCCTCCACCTTTGCAGGGAAGGAGGCTCCAACCCTACTGGGAGAGGACACAGCTTTTCCACTGTTAAACAAACAAATTGACATCACTGCGACTTGTGGCAATATTTGGTTTCATTCTCCACATTGGTTCCTCCCAAAGCCTGGCCAGGGCTCAAGGAGGAACCAAGGGAGTTGACTTTGATCCCTCAGCCCCAAACAAGGGGCCAGGTCTGGTTTCTCAACACAGAAAGATGAATCCTTGTTTTATCAAAGAATGCATACACTGATCATGTTGTTAATAACGCTTCCTTAAGGATTGGATACAAATATAACATTTGGTTGGAAGGTTCCTCTAGAGGTGAATTTTGCCTCAGGGCCTGTTCAGGCCGTGATCACTGCCTGTTCAGGCCTTGGTACTTTGATCAGTCCTGAGACCTACAATGAACTACAACCTTCCTAACAATTCTTTCAATAACACAGTTTAGATGAGATCAGTAATTGTGCTACCCTGTCATGGGGTTGAATAACCCAATCATGTTCATTATTGTTTAACTGTAATTTCTCCTGGATATTCTGCATCAATTCCTCCTGCCATGACAGGAACACTTTGCAAGGCAAGCTCCAAGTGAGCAGTTACCAAAGCAAAGTGCCCTGGAGGAATCTGAATTCCTGTTTCAGTATTGACAGCTCTCATTTGCTTTGAATTTCTCCTAATGAATTCCAATGCATGAAGGCCCAGCCCTGCAGCCTCTGGGCTGGCCCTGCCAGGGGCCATCACAGCCAGAACAATTTCCCAGGCAGCCCAAGTCTCACTGCCCATGGTTGGATTTGCAAATTGGGGGCAGCCGTGCACAGCCAGGGGGTTTCCATTTCCCCAGTGGGCCATTGTAAGGGCATGGAGCACATCTGGGAGATGGGTTCTCCATGGGCAAAGGTTCCCATCTCCTCATTTTTCCAACTGCTCTTTTAACAACCCCTTCACCCTTTTAACCAATCCTGCAGCTTGTGCATAGTCTGGTACATGAAAAACCCTGCAGGCAAAATCACTGTATTTTTCACAGGAACAGACAAAGCATTCTGTATCAAGGTATCAGCACACCCTGTAAAAATAGCCAATTTCCTCCCTCCCTTTTTCATTGTATACAACCTCACAAAGTTGACCACTGACATTAGGGTCCTGGCCAATCCTGTTCTGTAGGGTATTTAGTGTTACATCCCTGAGCAGCCAAGGATACCAAATTAGTATTGTAAGCACTATTTCACATTATTATTATTTTATATGTACATATTGATATGAAAATATAGGTATAGACAGATATAGCCATATCTACATAAATCAAAAAATATAAATATGAAGGTCTTATTATTCTAGAAATATATATATAGTTATTATATTGATATTTGACTTGCGCAAGTGCATCTGAGCTCAAGATTAAAACCTTCTTCTGTTCCTCCATGTGGGAGCATTCCAACAATAATTGTTCCTTCTGAAAGTGCTGTTTCCTATGTACTCTTAACAAATTCATCTTTGTCTGCCCAAACCCACAAGGTCTTTTCCTTTTCCATGAGCAATTTTTGGATGCATTTGAAGACATCCAGGGCTGCAGCTTCTTTTACCCGACTGCCCCACTGCTCCCACGGGGCTCCGACCTCAGCCCACTCCAGAGCCAGGGAACTCCAGGGAAGGGCTTCCCAGCTGGGAATTTCTGATGGGACTGATTCCTCACATTTACACTGAACAAGTGACATTTTGTTGGGATCTGGCCAGACTGTGCCAGTTTTGTTTTACCAGTGGCCAAAGTCAGCACCAAAGACACAGAGTCCAACTGAAGGAATCAGTGTCATTTCCTGCGGTTCAGAGCAGCAAAGAATCACAAAAGGAGCAGCTCAGCAATGCACCCAACCATCCCCACCAAAGATTGCAGCAGTGATTAAGAAAGATCCAGCAGCATTTACCCTCAGCCTTTACCATCCCCCAGACCCACAGAGCAGCTGGGGAAGCTGTCACAGCCAAGGGCTGCAGAGCCACTCCTGGGCACTGGGAATTCCTGCGGGTGCCTCCAGCCCCAGGTGAGGCTCCAACCCTGCTGGGAGAGGGCCCAGCTCTGACAGTGCTGAATGAACAAACTGATAGCACTGCTAGTGTGGCAACATCTGCTTTCATCCTCCTCTTGGGCCCCTCCCAAAGCCTGGCCAGGGCTCAAGGAGGAACTAAGAGAGGTGACTTGAACCACACAGCTCCAAACAAGGCCAGATGGCAGATTTCATGGCCTTGTCTGGCTTCTAAATACACAAAGGTCAATACATGTTTCACTAATGAGTGGCTGCATCTGTCACAGTGCTAATGACCATGCATATTTCATTAGGGAGCAGATACAAAGATAACCTTTGCTTGGAAGGTTCATCCAGAGGCCACCTTTAGCTCAGGGCCTGCTGTTCAGGCCTCACTCAGGGCTGGTGTCCAGGCCTTGGCACTTCAGGGACATAGTTTAGTGCTGGGCTTGGCACTGCTGGGTGAGCAGCTGCACTGGGTGAACTCAGAGGGCTTTTCCAACAGAAAGGATTCTGTGATTTCATGATTCTATCCACAGTATCCAGCTGGAGCTATTTTAGCAGCATTACTTGGCTGCAAAAGTTCCCTCTTGCCCAGCTCCTGTGGCCTGAGGCCGCAGCTCCTTCAGCTCCTGGTGCTGAGCTGCTCATGCTGAACGAGATGACTCGGAGAGAAGAACACAGTCCATGCAATTCCTTCTGGGACACGGAGAGGGGAGGCTGTGCAAACAGGAGCATTATTTGCTGTGGCCTCCTCTCTGCCCTTCACGCCTTTCAGCACTTTGAACCAGCCAAGAGCTTTCTCCAAGAGTGCAATGGTGTCCGGTTTATCTCGGCTGTTTGAGGGGCCTGAAAGGCCCGGGGTTGGCCTTGGGCAGCCCGCGTATCGAAGGACGAGAAGAGGCTTCAGTTCTTCTTTCTGGTTTTATGTTTATTAATTGTTTATCTAAAAGATGTTCTTTCAGCCTAACAAAGATCCGCTCAGCAGTCAGCCATGGGCACACTGTGCCGTCCCACGGACCGCCACGTATCTTTATACCCCTAGTTACGTATACAATATTTATCATTTTTCCCCAATACCATCTATTCTTATAACTCGGTGTACTCTTAGTAATAACCAATCCAAAGGTGCCACCGTGGCCAAAGAAGATGGAGGAGAGGAGGAAGAAGAAGGAGGGCAGGACACACCCCAATTCCTCCATCTTACTCCTCTAAACCCCCCTGTACATAAATCCTAAACCCTGTTTCTCACCCTCTAATTAGCTAATCTTTCCACCCTTCACCCCGGTGAGGCCCTCTTATCTTCATAAAGGTGTCGTCTCCCGTGTAGGGTCAAAGTCCTGCCACCAGACACTTCTGGCAACATTCCAGGACTCCCGGGACCCCCAAGGATGGTCTCGGGGGCTCGGCATGCCAGGACTCAAATCCTGAGATCCCACATCTCCCCCTTCTGTTTGCACCAAGAAAACCTCTTTTATCACCCGATTCATGGCGCGCTTCAGACATACAAAAATGCACGGGACGACAATCATGAGGACTAGTAGGACTATTAAAACATAAAACCCTATCCTTAAAATTCTTCTCCAAATAGGAGAAATGTCGAAGAAATCTGCCAGCTGATCAATCCATGATCCCGTGATCTCGCCAAGCTTATTTACGCTGTCTTTTATGTTTCTAATACTTTCATGAATCGATTTTGAGTGATCTGAGAGATTCATGCAGCACATCCCTTCAAACTCTTCACACCCATGTCCATGGGCGAGCAATAGATAATCGATTGCAGCTCTGTTTTGAAGAGTCGCCTGTCTTATACCACTAACATCTTTTAACATGTCATCCAATGCAACAGACACAGACCGTGCATGTTTGCTCAACCAGCAACCCATGTGGTCGATCTGAGTTAAAGCCACCCCTGATGCTGTTTGAGGTGAGAAAATCGCCGTAGCAATGCTTGTTTTCTTATCCCAAGAAAACACTTCGTCATTGCAATCTGTCGCATAATTTTGGATTGATCTTTTTCCTCTGCGCTTTTTCTCTCTTAGCATGTTCAAATCAGGCGACAGCATTGAAATTTCCCCAATGCCGCATGGACCTCCCGTGGCATTAGCAGGAATGCCGTGCCAAATTCTGTCCCCGCAAATTAAAAACAAACCCCGTGGCAATTGCACTGGGACTTGGATTGATCCTTTGGCAGTTCTTTTTGTATATTTGCACCAAGCCGATGCATTCTTATAAAACTCATGATTGGGAGTCAAATCGATAGTTTTTGCCTTCGTGGCCTCCGGAACCTCAAACTGCATGCAGAATCCCATTGTCATGGACCCAAAAATCTCCAATTCCTGAGGTTCTGTAGAAGCCACAGGAAGTAGATGTGTCCAAGCACACCACTCTTTCACAGGATTTTCAATGACCTGTGAAATGTTAACTGCGGAATGCCCTGGAACTGGCCATTCGTCCACTGGCAATCCAACCATGCATGCAGAAAATGGTTTTCCTGGCCTCGAATGTGTCAGGCAAATACTATCTAGATTTGCTGCTTGAGCCAAAGTCTCCCATAGATTTTGCCTTGGCTGATTTACAGGTAAATCTTCTCCCTTACTTGCTGCAATGAATGAAAGAATGATGCACATAAGCATCATGACACTCATTATTACACTTTTATACAGAAATCCCCAAAGTCCTTAGTTTCTTTTTATTTTTCTTCGGGATCGCTCTTTCCGGCCTGAGTCTCAACTTCTGTCTGAGTACTTGTCTCTTTGTTTCTCGGATCAGCGTTCTCGGGTTCTCGCGTCCGGAATGGCTTCACGTGCCGCGCCGACACCCACTTTAGACCTCGATCTGTGGAGATACAAGCGAAACCCTTGCCCCAAGTGATTAGTCTGAAAGGACCCTCTATTTGTCCTGTTTCTGGGTTCCTGATCAAAACCAAGGGGTTTTCCCTTAGCTTTGCCTGTGTGCTATTTAGAAAGTGTCTCACGATTGGTGGATTAGGTTCCGAGGATGAGCTATTTAGGAAATTCAACACATACAGTGCCTTATTTAATTTCATGTGAGGTGTTGCCTCTGGTTCACCCCTTCTCTGTCTGTCCAGAAGGGATTTCAGGGTGTGATGTGTTCTTTCAATGATCGCTTGACCTGTGGGTGAATGTGGAATACCGAACGTGTGTCTGACACCCCATTTTTTCAGGAATTTGTCAAGCACCCTGCCTGTATATGTTGGACCGTTATCTGTTTTTATCTCCTGAGGCACACCTAATGCTGCAAATGCTTGCAGAAAATGTCGGCAAGCATGGTCTGCTGTTTCCCCTGCATGTGCTGAAGCAAAGACTGCACCTGAGAATGTATCTACAGAAACATGAACATTTTTGAGCCTCCCAAAAGATGGATATTTCGTGACATCAGCTTGCCACAACTGAAGACTTTGCAGCCCCCGCGGATTGATAGCTCCGGTGGAAGAAGGTGGCTGCACAAACTGACAGTCTGGACAAGCACTAATGATCTCCCTCGCCTGAGTCTTTGTGAGACGAAAGGACTCCATCAGCGCTTGCGCATTCTGATGAAAAAACGCATGACTTAACCTTGCTTGCTCAAAAATGTCCGGCAGTGTTTGCAAAATGGGCATTGTCAACCTGTCCGCTCGAGCATTTCCCTCCGCTAGAAATCCCGGAAGTGTCGTGTGCGCTCTAATGTGTGTGATAAAATACTCTCTTTCCCTGCCCTCTAGCAATGCCTTCAAGCTCGTCAGATAGGAGTATAAAACCCCATTACTGACTTCTTTCAAGAGCGAACCTTCCAATCTCTTGACCACACCTGCAACGTATGCGGAGTCTGTCACCAGATTGAGAGGTTGTTTAAACAACTGAAATGCTCGGACAACAGCTGCCAACTCCACAATTTGTGGAGAGCCCTGAACCTTCCTCACATCAGATTCCCAATCCCCTGTCGTTGAGTCTCTCCACGTGATCACTGACTTGTGTGTCTTCCCTGAGCCATCCGTGAACACTGTGATCCCGTCCAAAGGTTCTTCACTTATTCTTGGTTTTGTTTTATAACATATTTGCGATTGCAGTATCTTGTGTTGCGGAAAGTGGATTGTGCAAGTTCCTGGGAACGCCAACAATGCGATTAACAGGTCTTTCGATTGTTGCATCGCCCACTCGAAATAGTCTTGTTTCAAGGGTAACCTGATGGTTGAGAATTCTCTTCCTGCCATCGTCAACAACCTTGTTCTCGCTTTTATGATGATCTGTGCTGCCATCTCCAAATCTGTAAGAATTGTTTTTGCGGGCCTGTGTGGTAGGAAAATCCACTCTATGATTATCAAAGAGTCCTTTTGCGACTCGTCCCATTGGAAGATCAAACCATGGAACTGTGTTTTCTTCCCCAGCACTGCCAACTGAAAAGGCAACGTTGGAACAAATCGATGTGCTTGCCTTTTCTCTATCGCGTCTGCAACTTTCTCCAATTCCTTCTTTGCTTTTTGCGTGAGTGTCCTGGGAGACCGAATGTCTGTGTCTCCTCTCAAAAGATCGAGCAACGCTGGGATGTCGCTGTTTGTGATTCCCAAAACCGGCCTCATCCAGTTGATTTCTCCCAGAAGCTGTTGCAAATCGTGCAGATTGGTGATGTTGGTGCTGATCTCCACTTTCTGAGGCTTTATTGTTCTTTCTGAAATTTTCCACCCTAGATATTTCCAAGGTGCAACCTCTTGAATCTTTGAAATACTGATTTCTAGACCTGCCTTCTGCACCTCTGCGATCACACAGTCACGAGCTTCTTGCAGCTCCTGTTGTGTTGATGCTGCAATGAGCAAATCATCCATATAATGAATGATCTTTACCTTTGGAAATTTCTTCCGTGCTGGTGCCAAAGCTCGTGCCACGTACCATTGGCAGATCGTCGGAGAGTTTTTTAGACCCTGTGGAAGAACGACCCAATGGTACCGCTGCAGAGTCGTTTCCTTGTTGATACTCGGAACTGAAAAGGCGAATCTCGGAGCGTCATCTGGATGAAGTGGGATACTGAAAAAACAATCCTTGAGGTCAATGACCACAAGCTGCCAATCCCTGCGAATCATTGAGACAGATGGAAGTCCCAATTGAAGCGGTCCCATGTCTTCTATGACGTCGTTGATCTTCCTGAGATCGTGTAGCAATCTCCATTTGCCCGATAGTTTTTTCTTGATGACAAACACTGGAGAATTCCAAGGGCTGTCTGTTGGCTTGATGTGTCCCGCCTGCAATTGTTCTCGGACCAGGTTTCTCAAAGCACTCAACTTTTTCCGCTCAAGGGGCCACTGATCCACCCAAACTGGTTTATTGGTTTTCCATGTCAGTTTCAGTGTGGGGAGTGCTGCAGTGACCCCTACTAAAAATCCACTTCGATCTTCGCACCCCATTGTGCCAAAAGGTCTCGACCCCAGACTGTGATCGGCTTTTGGACAATAAAAGGACGAATGACCGCCGTCTTGTCTCCTGGTCCTGTGACAACGACAGAATTCTCACTTTGCAGACATAGAGATGCTCCTCCTATGCCTGAGAGAGAACCCAGTGGCGCGACCAAGCTCCAGCTGCGTGGCCAAAAGATGTATGATATCACTGTTACATCCGCCCCTGTATCGAGCATGCCTGTGATCGCTATTGTTCCATTCCCGCATGTCAATTGGCATGTGAGCGTGGGTCGGTCTCGACCTATGTGCTTCACCCATGTTGTATGTACTTCAACATGTTCCTTCATAGGGAAACCTTCTTCGTCGAAGATTGACATGACCTCTCCAACTGCGTGTGGCGGCAGTGCAAAGGCTCTCGCAACCACAGTGTTTTCTGGTACAGTCAATGGTGGACGAAGTGCTCTTGCCAACACTGTCAATTCTGTATTTTTGTCTGCTGAAATAACTGTTGGATAGACAATGAGTCCAAGAATACTACACTTATCTTGTCCGATTATCAGGAAATCTTGCTTCTTATATGAGTCCCCGCGGACACCTGTTGGTATTTCCGCATGACTTTCATCTAGAAAGCATACTAATTTTGAAGCTGCCAATGTGCACTGTGCCCCTGGTGGGAGGAGGTCTGGGTCACTGTGGAATCGGCTGAGGGTTTTGCTGAGGGCATCTGCTTGTTGCTCACTGATGATTGCCCCGTCTGCTCTTGCGACACCGCCAGTACTTGTGTCTGAGCGCGCTGGTCCGCGCTCCGCCTTGCGTTTCCCGGATACGGTAACGGATTTCCATCTACGTCAGTTCGGGAATAACATTCTTTCGCAGGATGTCTTCCTCTCCCGCACCGTGCGCAAACTGGCCTTTCCGCCTTCTGTACCGGCGCTGGCGTATGTGTTTGTGCACAGTTCCTTTTCATGTGCCCATGCTCCCCACATCTATAACACTGTCCTCTTGGGGGATTGTTCTTTTTCTGCATCGTTGCAAGAACTTTGTTGATGTTCTCATTCTGTTGATGCAGTATTTTTTCCAGCATCTTCTCCAGGGTCTTGTCCTCTGCTTGCTTTTCTGAATGTCCCTTTAATTGATTCTCCCATTCCTCTCTCAATTCATTCTTCACAATCGCTGCGACATGCTGAGGTGTTCCCACCTTGCTGCATGCCTCCACCATCTCTGCCAAGGATGGCCGTCCTGGCATGGCGCTAATCACCCGTTGACAATCCGGGTTGGCATTGCCGAAGGCTAAGCTTTCCAAGAGAGGCCTCTTCGCTTCTTCTATCGTCACCTGTCGATCCACGGCTTGCGTGAGTCGATCGATGAACGACATGAATGGCTCTGTGGGACCTTGCTTGATGCAAGAGAACGGGACTTCTGGAGCTCCTGTTGGTGCGATTTGCATAATTGCCATCCTCGCTGCCTCCTTGATGTCACTTAATACTCTTCGTGGCAGCCTAGCTGCTTGTTCCCCTGGGTTGTCATCTGGAGGATCTCCTGCTAACTGCCCCTCTGTGAGGTTTGCATTTGGCCCGCCTTGGTATCTGTTCCGTAATTCAGCGAGATATTTTCTCCATCTTTTTTCCCAGACAAGGCTTTGGGTGTCAGTGAGAATCATTGCCACAATACTTCGAATGTCATATGGTGTGAGATCATATGTAGCGAATGTCCCTCTTAATAGCTGCTTGAAGTATTGTGAATTCAGCCCAAAAGTTTGAGCCGCCTTCCCTAAATCCTTGAGTATTTCATGACCCATCCTTTCCCACCTCGGGTTCTGTCCCTGGGCATCATATGTCACTGGCATTGTCAGATCCCCTGATCCCGGGAATAAATGCTTTTCTTTTGCCAACGCTTTTCTGATTCGCTTCCAATCCATCGTCTTCACTGGCCCCTGAAATTCTTCTTCTTCTTCAGGTTCCATTGGAATTTGTATAAATAATGGTGCTGTTGATGTGGTTGGTTCATCACGTCTCATTCTTCGCCTTGAGGTTTTTGGCCTCGCTCCCAAATCCAAAAAGGAAGCTCGAGGATCCCGTTGATGTTTCTTTTTTGTGGTGTCCACTGAATGCAAGAAGCTCTTTGTTGCTTCTGCTGCTGACAGCATCCATATAGGAACCCCTTCTGATGCTGTGATCTTTATAACATTTCCTTCTTGTAGCTGTTCTTCATCTGAGCTTTCATCATCTTCATGAAACCTTGAAGTCGATGGATAATCCCTTTGTTGTGTTGGCATTGTTTTCTTTAAAATGCTTTTCTTTTTATATAATGTTGGGAAAAATTGTTGCATTGTTGCGGTTTCGCCACGAGATGGCGCTGTGGCTCCGCCGATCCAATCCGGCATGGCGTGCACTTCTGTCTTCCAGCCACCAGATGGCGCTGTCACCGGCTTCCCTGGCTCTGGTGACGTAGCGTACTCTGTTGCTTCACTTCCTGCCGGCGGCCATGTTGGTCGCCTCCCTGTCTCGGACAGCGTGCTTTCGGCTTTTAATTCAACTAAAATTGGGGTTTGAACACCAGAACGTCTCTCCTGAGGGGGTGAGTCTTGGACTCCAAGGGTTTTGATCAAGGGCACCAAGTCTGGAGAAGGCGGGGGGCCCCGGGATATGAACTCCCTAACGCGGCCCCTCCCCGCCCGGGATGTCACAGAGGGTGTGTCCCGCTCCCGCCCGGGCTGCGCTGTCTGCGTCTGCGGGCTCTCCGAGCCGCTCCCCGTGTCTCCCGAACTACTTTCACTGTCTCCATCTTGTTCCACCCCTGAGATATCTCCCCTTTGGTCTGCCTCTGACTCTGTGTCCTCCTCCTCCGTTCCCGTGTCTATTTCCCCTTTTGCCGGTACAAGCAGCCTCCTTCCCGCCGGCGGCCGCGTGCGTTCCGCAATCCTGGCGGACCTGCGCATGGGCTCTGATATCACAACCGCACGCCTTCTACGTCCCCGCATAGCAGCTTTTTCGCTGCCTGGGTCAGACGCCCCGGCCCCGGTCCGTGACTTTTCCGAGCCCTCGCGAACTCCGCCTGCCGCACACGCCCCCGCATCCCCGCCGGTCGGGGCTGCCGCTGCCGCTGGCCCCGAGTCATGCAAAGCCGCGCGAAAACACGTATCCTCTGCTTTTTCTTCACCTGCGCTCCCCGCCTGCTCCGCTGCAGCCTGGCTTCCCTGCTCCGTTGCCGCGGAATTGCGAGAAAGCGCGCCCCCCGGTCCCCTCTCCCCCGCCTCTGCCCCTGAGTCCTCCCTGCTCTCTGGGGTTTTTGGACGTTTTGGGGCTTTCCCGGGGTTTCTGGGTTTTGGGACCGGGTATTTTAATAATATTTCTTGCTCTTTTTCTCCAAGAGCGTTTTCCTCTTGGCCTTTTAAGGCCAGAGCTAATTTTTTCTTTCCCGGGGCTTTGCCCCCCGCCCCTTTCAGAGACGCCTCCCCCCCGGACGTCTGCTGCGTCCGGGGGTCCTGGAATTTCATTTGCATAGAAATCCCTTCCAGCATTATTCTTGCAGGAGACAGCAGCTTCAACGCTGTCTCATCTTTTTTAGTAGCTAAGAAAATAAGTGTCTATTTATTTCCTGCCAGAAACCCACTTCAAATAGCAGGCACGTTTCTGCCAGTGGGTAGTTTAGCCTTGCCCATAGTAATAATTGTTTTAATTCTTTCTTTGGAATTCCCTCTGTATACGTTTCAGTCACACCCTGTAGGGCGGACAAAATTTCCCGTTGTTCCCGGGAAAGTGTGCCTCCCATGTTGTTATTTTTCAGGCTTTCTTACCGAATCTGTCGCCCACAGAGCAGTCTGGACGTCTCGATCACTGTCCAGCAGATCAGGAGAAGTGGTTCCAGGGCGCCTTCTGGTTCCAATCCGGGCTGTTCTGCTACGATTGTCTTCGGCAGAAACTGAGAGGTGGAATTCTCAGTGACTGCTGTTTTTTTTTTTTGCAGTCTCTGTTAGCTTTTTGTTTTCTTCTTCTCTCTCTTTTTCTTCAGGGCTTTGAAGGTGGTGGTGGTGCCCCCCCCGAAAGGTTGTGGTGGTCAGAGCTCACCCAGTGGAAGCCAAATGTCCGGTTTATCTCGGCTGTTTGAGGGGCCTGAAAGGCCCGGGGTTGGCCTTGGGCAGCCCGCGTATCGAAGGACGAGAAGAGGCTTCAGTTCTTCTTTCTGGTTTTATGTTTATTAATTGTTTATCTAAAAGATGTTCTTTCAGCCTAACAAAGATCCGCTCAGCAGTCAGCCATGGGCACACTGTGCCGTCCCACGGACCGCCACGTATCTTTATACCCCTAGTTACGTATACAATATTTATCATTTTTCCCCAATACCATCTATTCTTATAACTCGGTGTACTCTTAGTAATAACCAATCCAAAGGTGCCACCATGGCCAAAGAAGATGGAGGAGAGGAGGAAGAAGAAGGAGGGCAGGACACACCCCAATTCCTCCATCTTACTCCTCTAAACCCCCCTGTACATAAATCCTAAACCCTGTTTCTCACCCTCTAATTAGCTAATCTTTCCACCCTTCACCCCGGTGAGGCCCTCTTATCTTCATAAAGGTGTCGTCTCCCGTGTAGGGTCAAAGTCCTGCCACCAGACACTTCTGGCAACATTCCAGGACTCCCGGGACCCCCAAGGATGGTCTCGGGGGCTCGGCATGCCAGGACTCAAATCCTGAGATCCCACACAATGGAGCAGCTGTTCCTGCTCCCAGGCCTGGCTCTCTCCAGTCTCTGCCCTTGCCTGGTTCTGTCCCTCTTGCTGTGCCCTCTGTTCCCCCAGGGCTCGCTGGCTGCTGCCCAGGACTGTGGCACTGGCACAGATCCAGTGCTCCAGAGCCTCCCTTCTGTGCCCTTGGAGTTGCCTGGGCACAGCAGCCTTTTCCATCTGCAAGCTCCCCATGGACAGGGAGTGCCCAGCTCCGCTCCTTGCACAGCCTCCAGGAGCCCAGGGCTGCCATCTCCAGTCCCTGCTGGCCCTGGGGGTTCCCAGGTGCCTCAGGCTGCTGTGACACCACTGCACATGGGAGGGAAGAGGGGCAGGGGCTGTGCTCAAAGTCAGCTCCATCTGCTGCTGCTGCTGCTGCTGCTGCTGCTGCTGCTGCTGCTGCTGCTGTGGGGTCATTTGTGCAGCCCTGGCCCAGAGTCAGGGATCAGGTCCTGCCAGTCTCTTCCAGCCCTGGCTGCTCAGAGTTTGGGCCTTGGAGCCTCAGGTGGCCAAAGGCAGCTGCTGCTGGTCCCTCTGTGTGCCCGTGTTCAGCACTGCTGCTCCATCAGTCTGTGCCCAGCAACGGGGAAAAGCCTCAGCCCTGCAGGGCCAGGAGCTGCCGGGCTCTGCCTGAGCAGCTCAGCCAGCAGGAAGGGAGCTGCTCCACACGGGAACCAGGAGCAAAGGATATTCCTTCTTGAGGACATGTTTTCTATTTAAAGGATTAAAAAAAAAAAAAAGGAAAAAAAAAAGGTAAATTGTAAAAGATAAGAATAAAATAATAGAATCCAAGTGTTAGTGAAAAAAACAAAACATAAAGGCAAAGTTACATTCTTTGCATTAAGAGGTAAATGATCTTTTTCAAAAGAGAACTCAGTTCTTTACATTGTAAATGTGCTGATGGCATGGATCCATCTTTGTGACCTCAAAAGCCTCTTAAAAGATTTTGGGCTTTGTTTCCAACATTGGTATTTGAAATTGGGCTTGAAGCAAGAGGAAATTGCTTTGTGCTCTTCCAGCTCCAAGCAGGACTGGGAATGGAAACTGTCAAAGCCCAAATACTTTAGAAGATGACCTTTGTTCGCATCCTGCGAATGAGCTGCACATTCCCATTGAAACTTACAGGGATTTCTTAGAGTCACAAAGTCCCACTTACAGCTTTTTGCTCTGGTTTGGAAGTGCAGAAGGGCAATTCTCCATCCACCAGCTCCAGACTGCACTGCCTCAGGAGCACGGCCCACTCGCCAGCTTTGGCCCACTCGTGGCACTGCTAGAGGAGGAAGAAAGTGCAATTGCACAATTCCAGCCAATCAAGAAGGAAGAATGGGACAGACAAAACACCCTGTGCAGATCCAGGCGTTCAGCTGGGACTGTGGAGAGTTTGGGTCCTTGCCAATTGGATGTGTGTCCCCAGCTGCAATCTCTGGGCCTGCAGCAGAGTCTCACTCACTGGCCAAAGCAGAAAGCTCAGGCGCTGTGCTCACAATGGGCTCGTCTGATGCAAAGTGTGAGAGCAATGTGAGGGCAGAGCCAGCCCAGCTGGGCCCAGGGCTGAGCCCAGCAGAGCCCTGGCAGAGCCCAGAGCAGCCTCAGCACCCGCAGAGCCCGGCTGCAAGGAGAGAAAGCAGAAACCGCCTGTCAGCTGAGGGCTCCTGTGCCTTTGTGCCAAGGCCTGCAGTGCCCAGGCCATGCTGGCTGTGCCCAGAGCTGTGCCCAGAGCTGCCCATCCCTGCTGCCATTGGGAGCAGAGCAGGAGGGCAGCACACGTGCCCAGCCTGCAGCCAGCCACGGCACATCCAGCCCTCAGCAGCTGCCCAGAGCAGGATGCTCCTGTGCTCACTGCCAGCTCCCAAAAGCTCTGATCCCACCCTGCCAAGCACACAGGGACTCACTTCACGCCACCCACGGCTGGAAGAAAAGCTGCTCCCAAACCATGGCCTCAGCATCCTCCAAGGGCACGGCCCATCCACGCCACAGCTGCTCCCCAGCACTTCCCCATCCACACTGGACCACCTGGAACTTTCCACCTAGCTTCCTCTGGAAAAGAAACAACACATTGTTGAAAAGAGATTATATGCAAAAAGGGAAAACAAGAAAAACAGTAAAAACTCTTATCTCTGTCAGGGCCTTGAGGAAGGCCCAACTCCTACATGCTAGGGAAAAACCCAGCCATGGGTGAGGGAAGCCCACACTTTCTCTCTTCCCCCCTGCACTGCCCCCCAAAATCACGGTGACCCCAAAGCAAACAAGGGCAGTGGAGCAGCCCAAGCCCTTCCTTGCCTGCACAGCAAAGCAGCTGTGCACAGGTTCTGGAGTCCCACCTCTGCTCCCACCATGGGGTTTGTTTGTGTCGGGCTGGCTGCCCCAGCCCCAGCCCCAGCCCGGGGCACAGTGGGTGCTGGGGGCTGTTGGCAGGGCCAGGAGCCCACTCCCATTTCGTACCCACCCCAGCCCATCCTCCCAGCCCTGCCAAAAGCAGCTGGGCAGTGACTGAAGAATGAGTTGCATCTGCAAAGGGGGAGCCTTTGGTTCCCGGCCAGTCTGTGCAATGCCCAAATCTGGGAGCATCCCCCTGCATGTGGACTCATCTGCAAATTCACTGTGGAGCCTGGCTTTGAAGAAGGTGCCAGAATCAAAGTCCATCATCTTCAGCTGGCCAGGCTGAGGAAGACCTTGTCATCCTTGGTGTCATCCTCACTCTTTCCAGCAGCAGCAGCCCCACCCGGTACAGCTTCTCCAGGGGCTCTTTCTCCTTCCCTGGGGGCAGACCAGGCTCTCAGGGCTCTGCCCAGGGCCCCAGCTGTCAGGGAACCAGGACAAGCAAAACCAGCTGGGATGGTGGCCACCAGTGCTGGGCAGAGCAGCTCAGCTCCAGCACAAGGGCTGCGTGTTCCCATCCCATGAGCCTGGTGCAGTGACACAGGCAGCACAAAAAGGGCTAGGTTCCTTTGCTTCTGATTGCCAAGGCATGTGTGGAGCTGGAACTTACCAGGGGCCTGGATCAAAGTGTGCCTGTGGCTCTCTCCCTTCTTCTAGGGCAGACTAATATTCTGCATCCAAGGATGACAGAACAGCTCTTCTAATGAGGGCCTTTCCAAGTCCAGCATGGATAAACACCGCCTGATCAGATCTTGGCACTCTGGGCAGAGAAACCAAAAACCACCGGTTAGTTGGAGAAGGCTCCTATTGGCTTTGCCTCACCACTCCCATGCCCAGGCCATGCTGGATGTGCTCAGAGCTGGGCCTGAATATTCCCATCAATGCCCTGTTTTGGAGGAGAGCAGGACATGTGCCACCTCCTCAGCAGCTGCCAGTGCAGGATGCCCATGAGTCTGCTGCTGGCTCCCAGCACTGGCATTCCCTCGTGCCCAGAGATGAGGATCCACCTTGAGAGAGCCTTTGTGGCAGCGAGAGCTGATGGTCCCAGCTGATGTTCTAGCCCTTCCTGAAAGGGTGCTCCCCGCAGACCATCTGGTGCAGCAGGATGCCCAGGGACCAGATGGTAGCTGGCTTGCCATAGTACCGGCCAAAGTGGGTCCATTCCGGGGGGCTGTATGACCGTGTTCCTATGGAATACAGATGGAGTTCATCGGGGGATGCTGCTGCTCTCAGAGCCTGGCCGCAGCATCCCTGGGCATGTGGGGGCTGCCTCAGTGGCACACAGGGTGAGCACTGCCCTCTCGCCAGCACCTGGACTTGTGCACAAACTTAGGGTTGGAAAAGAAGCCACTGGTGTTTCAAGAGGGCAGTGGAAGCCCTGGCAAGGCCTGATCATAACAAGGAAGAACACAGTCAGTGCTGGGAAAAACCATGCTCTCATCCTCCCTGCCTGCATTGCCCCAAAAAACATTATGAACCCCAACAGACCAGGTGAGTGGAGCAGCCCAAGCCCTTTCTCACCTGCACACCAAACCAGCTGGGCACAGGTTCCGGTCCCCCCGTCTGCTACCCACACCCACGGATGTTTATGTTGGGCTGGCTGCCCCAGCACTAGTTATGGGCAGAGTGGGGGGCAAAGGCTGCCAGCAGGGCTAGAAGATGGCTACCCACTCAGCCCTGAGTTTCAAAAGAAACTCAGCTGAAGATTCAGTGCCATGAAGGGCCGCAAAAGAGAGAATCCCTGCTGCCACAGCCAGCTTGGGCTGGGAGATGTTGGGTCATGAGATGCTGGGCCCAGGAGCCCTGCGTGGGCTCACCTGCAAAGTGAGTGTAGGCTGTGTCTTGCAGGTAGGTGCCACAGCCAAAGTCAATCAGTTTGGCCTGCCCGGTGTCCAGGTCAACCAGGATGTTCCCTGGTTTGATGTCGCGGTGCAGGACCCCGCAGCTGGTGCAGTGCCGCACGGCCTCCAGCACCTGGCGGAACAGCACCCGCGCCTCCTCCTCGGGCAGGAACCGCCGTGCCCGAATGAAACGATGCAGGTCCTGACACCGCTCTGGCCGCTCCAGCACCATCAAGATGTCCTTGGGGAGCTCAAGCCACTCCAGCAGCTGGACCACACCAGAGAAGCCAGTGGACACCTTGGCCAGCAGCACGATCTCCAGGGGTGCGCTGGTGCCATCGGGCTGCGGGAGGAGCACGATGCCGTCAGTGGGGCTGATGCCGTGCCAGGCCTGGGGAAGCCCTCAGCCAGGCCGGGATGCTCTGTGCCCTGCGCTGGCCCCACGCCCGCTCTCCCTCGGGGCGTCCTGGCGGCTCCCACCGTGCCGGGCCCCGGCTCATCCCCGGCCGGCATCCCCGGCTACTGCCGCTGGCCCCGCTCACTCACCAGCTCGCCCCAGTGCAGGACGCGGTTCCGTGACACCCTTTTGATGGCCACCTGCAAGTCAAGGAGAGCAGCGGGCTCAGCTCGCCGCCTGCCCTGCCCAGCCCCATCCTCTGCCCTCCTCCTCCTCCTCCTCCGCCCCCTCCTCCTCGTCCGCCGCTCACCGGGGCGCCGTCCGAGAGCCGCGTGGCCGCGAAGACGCTGCCGAAGCCGCCGCGCCCCAGCAGCGAACCCAGCCTGTACTGCTCCTTCAGGCCCTGCTGCGCCTTCCCTGCGGGCGGGACGCAGCTGTCAGCGCTCGGCCCGGGGCCAGCAACGGCCCCCGAGCGCCCCTCACCGGCCCCGGGCCGGCCATGCCCAGGCGTTCGCTCCTGGGAACGCGGCACGGGAGGCTCGGGGCCGGCGGCCGCGCTGCCGAGCGGCGGAGCTCGGGCCGGGGAAGCCGCAGCGGAGGCGGCGGGAGCGGCCGCGCCGCGTGTGTCCTCCGCGGGCCCCGGGAGGAGCCGGGGCCGGGGCCGGGACTGGAGCCTGCTTCGGGGCCGGGGCCGGGCTCGGGCCAGGCGGAGGCAAAGGGCGGCGATGCCGCCCTCGCACCAGCCACTGATGCCCGCCCAGCAGCGCCACCGCCAGTACGGCCAGAGGCGGGCGGAGATGAGACCGCGGCGGGACGGCCGGGGCCGGGCACGGGGCAGCCCCGCCGGGGGCCGGGGGCGGGCCGGGGGCATGGCCCGGCCCTGCAGGGGAGAGGGAGGCGGGGAGAGGAGAGGGACGCCGGGCAAGGGACCCTGAGAGAAGGGTGCCCGACCGCGGGAAAGGGAGAGAAAGAAAGAGAGAGAGTGTTGTAGAATATCTGCTTTTGCTGCCGCGCTGCTGCTGCTGCCGCTGTCGCTGCTGCCGCTGCTGCAACTGAAGCATCGGGGCCGTTCGTCCCCGTGTCCGTTCCCCGCTCGCCCCACGAGCCCCACGTTCGAGCCCCGCGCGCCCCGGGGACAGCCCCTCCGTCTGCCCAAACACGGGAACTTTGCAGTGCTGAGTGCAGATGCAGAGCCCTGACTCCTGCACACTGGCACAGCGATCCCCTCGCTCGCTGCTGTGCATTGTCCTTGCTGAGGGTCAAACACTGTCACGGCACCTTCCCTTGGGGTAGGATTCCTACCTGAGCCCAGCACTGCACTTACATATCCAGTGTTGCTTTCCTATAAAAACAGGGGAAGGAAAACTGTGATTTGCTCATGGTATTTTAGAGTGTCTAAAACTCGCTAAGTCACTGATGACTCCAGGTGAGGTGCATCTGGAATTACTGGGATGGAGAAGTAGTGCCACATGGAAAAGGAGAGCATAAAAATAAATAGAGGAAAACATCTTGGATTGTTTCTTTCATTTTCATTTCACTTCTGGAAAGCTGTTTCAGTTTTCCAGGAATCTTCTCCTGTCTTCTCTTCTCAAGAACCTCTCATGGAGAACAAGGTCAAGCTTCTGTCACAAGATTTGCCATCAGCTGCAGCTTCTCTTGGCTTTCCACATTGCGCAGTGTGTGCAGCACGACTTTTACAGCAAAGCAGGACAAATGTTTGGAGAGCTTTACATGTCCTTTCTTTCCCTGCTGGGCTGGGGAGTTGAACAACTGGTGAAGTTTTCATTGTGACTGTTTGTGCTGGTTTCGGGCAAATTTTGGGAGGAAACCTCCAAAAGGGGTCCATCTAGAAAGCAAGTTCCAGCAGCCCATCCCCTTACTAGTTGAGGAAAAGACTTCCCTCGAGAGTGGGTTTAAACAGTTCTAAGAAAAGGCAAAGTCACAGTCCAAGGAACTTCTCTGCCTAAGCTAGCTAAAACCAAATTGCTAGACCTGGACTATGAAGGCATCGGGAAATTTCCAAATCTAGGTTCCTGTGCAGCAAACGCAAGGTGTGGGCAGTGCCAGACCCAGTAGCATGAAGTTGCCGGGTTTGGGATTTCTGTGCCAGCAAACTGCTGCACTTGGGCTGTGCCAGAATAGGGAAATTTCCCAATCTGGGCACTGGCAGTGCCAGCAAACAGCTCATTTCAGGCTCCAGGCTCCAGGAAGGACTGGATCTGGACTCCTTCCTCTTTTCCTTCCTTCCTTCTTTCCTGGGGTCCTGCTGCCAGCAAACTCTAGACTAGAGGGTACTGGCAAGGGGAAATTGCCAGGTTTTAGCTTCCTTTGCCAGTAAATTGCTGCACTTGGGCTGTGCCAGAACAGGGAAATTACCAGATGTGGGCACTGGCAGTGCCAGCAAACACCAGTGAAACCTTCTGGGCCTCGTCTGGACCGTTGACCAGTGGTTTCCCTGAGAACCAGCTCTGGCCACTTTACAGAAAGAGACTGTTTTCATCTGGTGCTCTGGAAACAGAACTTTAATGAAGGCAAACACAACAAACAGGATGGCGTGCACAGTACAGAGAGAGAAGCAGAAAGAAGCCTGGGTCCAGGGTATAGCAGGGATATTTATACATTTATATAATGTAATGTAATGTGGGGAGGGGTTAAGGTGGGATCTGAGGGAAGGATCCAAGAGGAAGGAATGATTAAGAATATTACAATTTTTGCAGTATAAAGTAACCAATGGTAGCAAAGAGAGCTCAGAACTTTCTAGCAACAATCTGCATAACTGAACAAGAGGATTATGGGTGGGAACTCCTGCTGACCCGGACTAAAGAGGGTTTTCCCATGGCCTTAAGCCGAGGTCTCCCTCTTCTTTTACACCAACCCCAACACACCAGATCTGGGCAGTGCCAGGCTTTGGCTTTCTTTGCCAGACAATTGCTGCATTTGGGTTGTGCTGGCACAGGGAAATTGCCAGATCTGGACTGTGGTGGTGCCAGCTAACCACAGATCTGGGTGCTGCCAGTGCTATCACCAGAAAATTGCCGGGTTTTGTCTTTCTGTGCCAGCAAACTGCTGGACTTGGGCTGTGCTGCCACTGAGAAACTGCTGGATCTGAGCACTGGCAGTGCCAGCAAACACCAGATCTGGGTGGGGCCAGCACCAGGTATTTGCAAGGTCTTGGCTTTCTTTGCCAGAAAATTACTAGACTCAGGCTGTGCCGGCACCGGGAAATTCCCACATCTGGGCACTGCTGGTGCCAGCAAACACAACATTGGGTTGCTGTAGGTACCAGGTATTTGCAAGGTTTTGGCTTTCTTTGCCAGAAAATTACTAGACTTGGGCTGTACTGGCACCAGGAAATTCCCGCATCTGGGCACTGGTGGTGCCAGCAAACACCGGATCTTGGCATTGCCAATGACGGTAGCAGGGAATTGCCAGATTTTGGCTTTCTTTGCCAGAAAATTGCTGGACTTGGCTCTGCCAGAACAGGGAAATATCCAGATCTGAGCACTGGCAGTGGCAGCAAACACCTCTATTGGCATCAGGAAATTGCTGGATTTTGGCTTTTTGTGCCAGCAAATTGCTGGACTTGGGCTGTGTCTGCCCTGGAAAATTTCCAGATCTGGGCGCTTGTGCAGCAAACACCAGATCTGGGTGGTGTGTCGTAGTGTGTTTTTGTACTTTATAATATTTTGTAATAGTTTTGTTTTTGAATCCCCGTATTTTTCCCAAATGGTTCATCCCAGATGGTACTCCCCTCCCTTTACCTGTGTAATCCCTTCCCCTTGCTGAGATCATCCCCAAATCCTCGCCCTGGCTCTCTGTCAATCACTCAGCATCCCATCCCCTCCATCTAGAAGCTTTGGTCCAGGATGTCAAGTGATTAGCCAGAGGTCAGGGGTCAGCCTCCCAAGTCTAGCCTTATATGCTGTCCTAAATGTCCATCCCCCAGTACCCATCCCTTTGGGTCACTTATTGGTTAGTAAAATGTTATCTACTTTTGGTTTCCACCTCCCTTTAAATGTAACCTTGGCACATCTCCCAGGGCTCTCAGCAGGAGCCCCCTGAGGTGTAGGGGCTCCTTTGGGACTCCTAGAATAAAACCTAGGATTAACCCCTGCTAAGAGTCGGCCCTTTATCTTGTACCCATGTCTCTGGTGTCTCTCCTGCTGCAAAGATGACCACGTGCCCTCCATACCCTCGGGGCTTGGGAGAGTGTCTCCCCACTGTTGGCCGTGCTGGGGTTGCCCCCCAGTGTCTGCCAACTCGGGACTGGCTGAGGGTTCCTGAGAGGTTCCCAGAGGGACAGAGACACTGCCCGTATAGGTAAACTGAATGGCCCTGGGATTTTGGAGGTAATTACAAATTGGCCTGAAGGTGAAAATTTTGGTGTCACAGATGAAGAACAAGACCAGCAACATGGACTGAAGAAGCTTTTCCATATAACCAAGTTTTCCCAGAGGAAACACACTGCAGTCTTTTCACTGATGGTTTCTGTCCAATCGTAGGGATGAACCAGAAGTGGAAAGCAGCCGTATGGAGCCCCACACGACAGGTTGCACAAGCTACCAAAGGAGAAGATGGATCAAGTCAATTTGCTGAACTCAAAGCTGTTCAACTGGCCCTGGACAATGTAGAAAGAGAGAAGTGGCCAAAGCTCTACCTCTACACTGATTCATGGATGGTAGCCAATGCTCTGTGGGGATGGCTGGAGAGCTGGAAAAGGCTAACTGGCAACGTAGAGGAAAAACCAATTTGGGCTGCTGATGAGTGGAAAGACATTGCTACCAGGGTAGGGAGGCTACCTGTGAAGGTCCACCACACAGATGCTCATGTCCCCAAGAATTGGGCTAATGAGGAACACCAAAACAACAAACAGGTAGATCAGGTAGCAAAAATAGAGGTGTCAAAGATAGACTTAGATTGGCAACAGAAGGGAGAGTTTTTCCTAGCTTGATGTGCCCATGATGCCTCAGGTCATCAGGGCAGAGATGCCACCTCTAATTGGGCATGAGACCGAGGGGTGGATTTAACCACGGGCAGTATTTCTCAGGTCATCCATGACTGGGAGACGTGTGCTGCCATCAAGCAGGCCAAGCAAGAGAAGCCCCTGTGGTACGGTGGGCGGTGGTCCAAGTACAAGTATGGGGAAGCCTGGCAGATTGACTCCATCACACTGCCCCAGACACGCCAAGGCAAGCGCTACGTGCTGACCATGGTGGAGGCCACCACTGGATGGTTGGAGACCTACCCTGTGCCTCACGCCACTGCCAGGAACACCATCTTGGGCCTGGAAAAGCAAATCCTGTGGAGACATGGCACCCCTGAGAGGACTGAGTCAGACAATGGGACTCATTTCAAGAACAGCCTTATCAATACCTGGTCCAGAGAACATGGTATTGAATGGATTTATCATATCCCCTATCATGCACCAGCTGCTGGGAAAGTTGAACGGTGCAACAGACTACTTAAGATGACTCTGAAGGCAATTGGTGGCGGAACTTTTAGAAATTGGCAAATGAACTTAGCAAAAGCCACCTGGATGGTCAACATCTGAGGGTCCATAAATCGAGCTGGTCCTGCCCAGTCTGAACCCCTGCACACAGTGAATGGAGATAAAATCCCTGTTGTACACATGAAAGGTATTTTAGGAAAGACTGTTTGTATTAATTCCACCCCAGGCAAAGACAACCCCATCTGGGGGATTGTTTTTGCTCAAGGACCTGGTTACATTTGGTGGGTAATGCAAAAAGACGGAGAAAGCCGTTGTGTACTACAAAGAAACCTAGTCTTAAGTGAGAACTGTGTGTACGGTTTTACTCTGATGCAGATGGAAATAGAATAAGGGGTGGATAATGTCCTGGATTGCAAGGCAATATGTGTGTTCTGTTCCCATCTGTTAGAGGTGAGGCAGTTATCTTCTGTTAATTGGGCAGTTTTCTTTATCTCTTCCACAAAACAATCCTCCCTCTGGGAAGACATCTGCTGTTAATGAGCCATTGAGTGTCACTGCATGACTGATCAAAATTACATCATCCCATTGTGAGATGCTCCACCCAGAGCGAGGAGCCAAGCATTCTCTCCTGGATATAATATGAGATTTTGGGACACCAGAACAGCCTTTTCCACTGGATTCCCAGAGGAGAAGCAGCCTTTTCCATTGGATTCCCGGAGGAAGACCAGGCCTATCCACACCATCACTGGATCTTCAAAGGAAGACTACACTCTTCTACAGGATCACTGCTTTGCTGTGGTGTGTTCTTAAGTTCGTTAGTTTGCTCCCCCCATTTTCTGTATTACTTCCTGCTGCTACCCTGCCAGTTAGGTTGCTATGGAAATGAAACTGCTCCTCCCTTGGTTTCTCTTATAAAGTGAAAGTTGTTTCCTCCTTGGGGTCAGTCAATCACTCTTTTTCTCCTCCCAGGTTTCGAGAATTTTCTTTTCTCTGGGAGGTATGGTTGGCTGTAGCCCCGGAGCCCCTCCTATGATTTATAACAGTTGGCTACTTTAGTATATCAGTTATGTTTCGTACCTCCAAATATGTATTTCTATTGGATAGCCGGGTTTCCCTGCCTTCTTCCCCCCTTTTCCCTTAAAACCCTCTCCTGCCCCTTGTTCGGGGCCATTTGCTGGGTGTTTCCCCTCCTTGTTGGTTCTTCTGTAATAAACCGACAGTTTACCCCCAGCAAGTGGTCGCCTCCTAATTCGTCTCTCACCACGCTGCTCCGAGCTATCACCCAGCTCAGCCCGAGGCCAAGACGCCGAGGGGGGCTGTTTTCTGATGCGCAGGGGCCCTGGCCTTCGCCCCTCACCAGATAGCCGGATTCCAGGGCCGTTCACGCCCCCGCGCAGAGTGGCGGACCAACATTGGGGCCTGAAATAGTGGCTAACCACGAAAACAGACCCCTCGGAAGTGGAATTTTTAGTTTCCAGTGGGCGCTACACTACCTCGGGGGGGGCAGGCTTCGTTGTAGGAGCGGCACTCCCTGTAGGATCAGAATCGGGAACCCTCGCACCCAGAGAGGACGGTTCCGGAGACGAAAATACCCCTCCTGATTCATCGTTTGCTGCTGCCACCGGATTGGGTAAGGTCGGGCCCTGCTTTGGGGACCTTTCGGACTTTCCCCCTTGCCCTTTTAAAATTTCCCTGGGGGTGCATGCCCTGCCTTGGGGACCCACCCTCCCACCCTCTTTCCTTGAATTTTTTTTTCCTTTTACTGAAGCCCCAGACTTGGGGACAGTAAAAGGGGGGGGGGGGGGCAGGGGCTGGTGGAAAGTGGCTTTCTGTTGTTTTCAGGCGGGGGGTTGTACCATCAGAGGAATTTTCCCCCCTTTATAGTATTGGCAGTTCCTTTACTATAAAGGCAACTATGGGTGCTAGTTTGGGAAAATCCCAGAAGGAGGTTTATCATATTATTAAGGGTTTACTGCTTGGAGGTGGCCAGAAGGCCCCCAAGCAATAATTAAAATTCTTAACTAAGTGGATCTTTTCTAAGTTCCCTGAAATTTCCCCAGAACTTGCAAAACAGCCACACCTTTGGACTGCCGTTTTGGCAAAATTGGAACAAGCAGTTGATTCTGGGGAGACAAAATTAGCAACTGTGGCATTTTGGGCGAACAGAGTGCTCACAACACTCTCCTCATCCGGGGAACTGAAGAAAAGCCCTACTCGTCCCCGTTCCCCCCATTCGGCTTCCCTTACCTCCCAACCCTCTCCCTATCCCCATAGGCAGGAGCCCTCTAGAGGGATTTTGAAGGCCGATAAAAAGCAGGGCTCCCATCCTGCCCCCACTCCCTCTCGACCGGCTCAGCCTCCCTGTTCGAGGAGCCCTGGCCAAGCTGCTGTATCCTCACCCTCTACACCAGTTCCCAAGTCCCCGGTTGTTACCCCTAAGTCTGTTCGGTTTAGTACTGTCCTAGATGGCGACAGAGCTTCTTCTTCTTCCACTACCCCTTTTCCCTCAAGTGGCAACCCCTTCCTTTACCCTGAACACACTCCTTGCCCAATCCCCCCTCCCTCATATCCTCCCCCCGTCCCGCTCGCTCCTCCGTACTCTGAGAAACCTTCAGCTCCCCCTCAAACTACTCCCCCGGTTCAGCCTCCCGTTCCCTCCTCCCCCGCTTCACTTTCGCTTTCCCCTTCGCCTCCGAACGCTGCTCGGGGGGGGAGAGGGGTGGGTGGCCTTGCACACTCCCTCACCTTACGTCATCGCCAAACCCCGCCTCAACCTCCTCCAGTTTCGGTTCCAATACCCTCCCCCGGGGTTCCCACGAGTTGTCCTCGGAGGGGGGGGGGGCAGTGCCTTTGGAGGGGGGGGGGCAGTGCCTGGCCACAAGCCACAGCAAATGCCTTTGCTAGAAGCGGCCCCAGTTACCTATCACCTAGGCGGGGAGGGAACTCTTCAGGCTCGGTGGGTGCCCTTAGCAGAGGCTCGGATTAAAGAACTGTGCAAGGCACAGAAAGATTACTCCCGAAGGTCAGAATACTTCCGGGGTTTGCTACATAATACCCTTTCCCAGGGAGATTTAGTTCCGGCAGATCTGAGGGCACTCTTCTCCAGCCTTATAAGGCCTATGGAATTCAGAGTCTGGGTGAGGGAATGGGGGAGGGAAATATCGGAGGTACTCCCGAGTCTTTGGGGTAATCCGGCCCTGTCCCATGATGCAGATGGTTTGATAATTTCCCTTGATCATCTTTTGGGTGAAGGGCAGTGGGCAGAAGGGGCAAAACAAGCCAGAGCTTTATTCCCCTTCCAGCTGATGGAGACGGCCCGAGCAGCTGAACGAGCTTTCTTCAAGCTGGAAGTAGTTACTTCCCAATGGGAGGATGATGAGGTTTTGCAAGGAGAGCATGAACCATACATGGAATTTATGGAGCGCCTCTACAGATATGTGGAAGCACAGGCGCTCGGGGATGATGATAGGGAAATGATGCTCCAGAGAATGGCATATAGCAATGCAAACGCTGAGTGCCGCAAAGCTATAAAAACTCTCCCTCGTAGTCCTAGACCCACAGTAGAGGCCATGATAGATGTCGTGGTGCGTCAGGTCTCCCTGTCATCACGGTCTAAGAGGGCTTCCGTGGCTTTTACTGAATGCCCCGTGCAGGACTGCATAGAGGGAGAAGCTGCCCCCGTTGCCGGCCCTCCAACACCTGGGGCGGGCAAGAGAACATCGGCAACCCATCCCTGTCATCTCTGTGGTAAAGTGGGACATTGGATGCCACAGTGCCCTATGCGGCAAGACTACATGGAATGGAGGCGGAAGCGGGAAAAGGAGGAGAATGAAAAGAAAAAAAAACTAGGATTGGAGCGCAGTCCCTCCCTGAGCGTGGATAGAAATGTGGTGGGCTGTTTATCATCATCCGGGGAGAGAAGAAACGAGGGAGAACCGCCGCACACCTTGCCAGATTTGACGCACCTATCGGATTCGAAACACTTTACCTGTGATATTCTGCCCAAACCTGTACTTAACACCATGTCCTCTGTTTCCCCTTACAGGCTGCAGCTAACTAGGAGCATTTACCTCCCTAGCAGTAATTTGCAGCTGGTGTCTGTCGACTTGCAACACCCGGGTCGCTGGAGGAAACTGGGACGATGCAGGTGGACCGTTGTCGGAGACACAAAGCACACACCGCGAGACATCCACATAGTCCCTGGTCTGGTAACTACCGACCGGGACCACTTCGCGGTAGGGCTGTAATGTGTCCGACCCCCGCTTTTCCTCCCTAAGAGACAGGTCATTGCTCAGGCTATTCCTGTGCCAGATAAAGACCATTGCTCGAGCCCGACGGAGAAGGACTCGCCTCTGACCGTGGCCTGGACACAGTTGGTAGGGAGGGAGAAGCCCCGCCTGACATGTCAACTTTCATTGGGTGGGGACAAGAAATTAGTGAGGGGTCTTTTGGACACGGGTGCAGATGTGACGATCATTCCCTCCCGGGCATGGCCGTCGCATTGGGGCCTGCAAAGAGCAGCGGGCACGATTTCTGGTGTTGGGGGCCTCCAATTGGCAAACCAATCAAAGAGCATTGTGCAAATTAAGGGGCCCGATGGGCAATTGGCCTCTATACACCCGTTCGTTTTAGATTATACAGAGCCCCTCTGGGGAAGGGACCTTTTAGCCCAGTGGGGGGCCAAAATCGATCTCCCGACAGCTCCCCAGGTTTTTCGGGTGGTGGCCACTGAGGAGTGCCGGACCTGGAAACTGAATTGGCTTTCAGATAAACCAGTACAGGTCAAGCAGTGGTCACTTAACAAGCAAAAACTAAAGGCACTCAAGGAGCTCGTTCAGGAGCAGTTATTGAAAGGTCACCTGGAAGAGACCATGTCACCCTGGAACTCCCCAGTGTTTGTCATCAAAAAGCCTAATAAGGATAAGTGGCGGCTCCTGACCGACCTTCGCCGAATTAATAGATTAATAATTGACATGGGTTCCCTTCAACCAGGGATGCCCTCCCCAGCAATGCTCCCCCGAGATTGGGAATTAGCTGTGATTGATATAAAAGATTGCTTTTTCCAAATTCCCCTTCACCCAGAGGACGCCCCGCGATTTGCATTCACAGTTCCGTCCATCAACTGTGAGTCCCCAGCCAAGCGCTATCATTGGCGGGTGCTTCCGCAGGGCCTCAAGGTCAGCCCTGTGATCTGCCAGTGGTATGTCGCTTCGCTGCTGTCACCCATTCGTACAGCCCTCGGGGATGCCGTCATTGTCCATCATTATATGGACGACATCCTTGTGTGTGCGCCCGACCACAGTCTGCTTGCCCATGCGCTTGACCTGACAACCAATGCGTTGGCTGCTGCAGGGTTCGAGCTCCAGCAGGACAAAATTCAGCGGGTGCCACCTTGGAAATACCTGGGCCTCGAAATTACAAAGCGGACAATTGTGCCGCAAAAATTGACAATTCGGACAAAGGTCCAGAACCTAGCAGATGCCCATCAACTGTGTGGATCTTTAAATTGGGTGAGACCCTGGTTGGGCATTTCAACCGAAGATTTAGCCCCTCTTTTCGATTTGTTGAAAGGGGGAGAGGAGCTTAGTTCTCCTAGGACTCTTACCCCAGAGGCACAGGTAGCTCTGGAGAAAATACAAAAGGATATTTCGGCCAGGCAGGCCCACCGATACCATCCGGGCCTGCCTTTCAAATTTATTATACTGGGAAAATTGCCACACCTTCATGGCATAATACATCAATGGGATGTTAGTCTGAAGGACCAAGGATTAGGAGACAAGCTCTTAATTATAGAGTGGGTCTTTCTGAGCCACCATAGGTCCAAAAGAATGACACGGCCACAGGAGTTGATAGCAGAACTGATTCTCAAAGCAAGATCGAGGATCAGAGAGCTTGCAGGCTGTGATTTCTCATGCATACAGATCCCAATTAAATTGGAATCGGGCCGATTTAAACTAAAAATCTTTGAAGAACTGCTGCAAACTAATGAATACCTTCAGTTTGCACTCAACAGCTACACTGGGCGCATCACAGTAAAGCGGCCGTCCCACAAATTATTCAATTCGGGGTTTAAATTCTCGTTGAAAAAGGTTCAGAGCAAGAAGCCACTGGATGCTGTGACAGTTTTTACTGACGCGTCTGGAGCATCCCACAGGTCAGTGATGACTTGGAAGGATCCTCAGACTCAGCAGTGGGAGTCCGATGTTGCTGTTGTAGAGGGCTCTCCACAAGTTGCTGAGTTGGATGCAGTCGTCAGGGCATTTCAGAAATTCCCTGGACCTTTCAATTTGGTCACAGATTCTGAGTATGTCGCAGGTGTAGTGTCTAGAGCTGAGTCAGCTGTTCTTCAAGAGATCACTAATAAGAGATTATTTGAATTGCTGAATAGGCTCGTCGAGTTAGTCTCTAACCGCGAGCATCCATTCTATGTCATGCATGTGAGATCACACACAGATCTACCTGGGTTCATTGCGGAGGGAAACCGTCGCGCCGATTCTTTAGCGGCGGCTGCTGTTTCGCAGGCCCCCCTCCCAGATGTGTTCAGTCAGGCTAAAATCAGCCACCAACTGTTCCATCAAAATGCCCCTGGCCTGGTTCGTCAGTTCAATCTGACGCAGGAGCAGGCCAAGGCAATAGTGGCCACATGTCCCCAATGCCAGCAAGATCAAATGCCTACCATAGCCCCGGGGGCTAATCCCCGAGGTTTGGCAAGCTGCGAGTTGTGGCAGATGGATGTAACGCACATTCCATTTTTTGGCCGATTGTGTTACGTCCACGTCTCAGTGGATACTTTCTCCGGGGCTATCTATGCTTCTGCCCACACAGGTGAAAGGGCAGCGGATGTTCAGAGGCATCTGCTCCAGGCATTCGCTGTCTTGGGCATCCCTAAGACCTTAAAAACAGACAACGGCCCTGCGTATGTTTCCAAGGAGCTGCAAAGCTTTCTGCAGCAATGGGGAATAGTGCATAAAACCGGCATCCCCTATTCCCCGACAGGCCAAGCCATGGTGGAAAGAGCTCACCAGAGCCTTAAGAAGGTCCTATCCCGGCAACTACCGACGATGAAGGCAGAGACCCCCCAAGTCCGGCTATCAAGGGCATTGTATACACTCAACTTCCTGAATTGCTCTTTTGACAGCCAAAACCCTCCGATAGTCCGACATTTCGGCAGTCACCAGCAGCTGCAGCCTAAAACCAGGCCACCGGTTCTTGTAAAAGATCCGGAGACCTGGCAGACGGAGGGCCCCTTTGACCTGGTAACTTGGGGGAGGGGATATGCCTGCGTGTCCACTCCCTCGGGTCCCAAGTGGGTACCATCTAAGTGGGTCAGGCCCTTTGTCCCGAAGCAGGGGATCAAGAAGGAGGCAGTACCACAGGTCCGGCAAGCATGTTGGCGTCGGCGGAAGAAACTATCCCATCAATCCTCCTCATTCTCTCCAGATCTCACTCCAGTTACTGAAGAACCCTCTCCCCCAGCTTCTCCTCCACCCCTTGATCTTTTATACCACCTTTCCTCCTTTTTCCCCCCGGCTCCAACCATTACCCCTCGTGAGTTTTACTTAAATTGGTTGTTTGGGGAGGAACCATATCTGTGAATCCTGCATACTTTTACGGCTCTCCTTTCATTTCAGTTTTATCTCCCCGAATGGTCTTCGAATTGACTACGCTGGCTCTCAATCCTTGTTTGTTGTTGACCGTACTGATGACCTGCGGATTCCTTCTGCCACCTGCGGAGCCGTGGGTCATCCCCCAGCCAAAAATCAACGTCTGGCGTGCCTTGGCCCAATCATTAGGACAGGACAGTATATGCCTCGACACCGGCGCAGCAGAGGACCCGATGTCGTCTTGCCTTGTGGGGATCCCTTTCTCCCCAGGCGAGTTCCCCCTTGCCTTCCAGTCTGCCCTTTCCCCCGTTTTGGCCCAGAGCCTAACTTTCCTCCCCGGTTTTGAACCCAGTAATGCCTGGAGAAGCGGAGTGGCTCGGCTCAGTCCTGCGCCCTCCGAGCCCACAGAACTGCATCTACTCGGTTCCGCCAACTCCTCAATTTGTTTTCAGTTTGAATATAGTTATGCCCCCATATATAAGGGCAGTGAGGTGGTCCGGCAGACAAAGAAACAATATCAAGCGAGCCAGTGGTGCCGCGCTGTTCTAAAAATCATGGGCCCCACCTCTACCAAGCGGACCCCTTACGCCCTTCCCAGGGGGGTGTTCTTGATTTGTGGCGATCGAGCGTGGGCAGGCATCCCCTCTGGTCTGATCGGAGGGCCGTGCACATTTGGCCGGCTGACGCTGTTTACCCCCAACATCACCCAAATTATCAATTGGAAAAGGAATAACATCACATCCGAATTGGCCAGATCTAAAAGAGATCTTAAAGATCTCACTGAAGATTGTGATGATAAAGTTACCCATTGGTCTCATTCTAAATCCGTCGCCTTTACCATTTTATTGCCATGGTTATCAGTGGCGAAATCTCTGGGTGAATTGGGCCGCCTGGAGTGTTGGGTGGTTAAACAAGCCAATTATACTTCAGCCGCGTTATACGACCTCCTTAAGGACGAGGAAATTACAAGGAAGGCAACGCTCCAAAACAGAGCAGCAATAGATTTTCTACTACTGCTCCATCACCATCACTGTGAGGAGTTTGAGGGCCTCTGCTGTCTGAACCTGTCCTCTCGGGCCGAGGACGCCAGACACTCCATCAAAAAACTCCAAGACTTCGTCCATCAGGTCAGGCAAGAGACATCAGACTGGCTGGGGGACATATTCAAGGGTTGGGGCCTTAGCGGGTGGGCCAGTTCGGTGTTAGAATCAGTTTGTAAAGTGGTTTTGAGCTTGATTGTATTTTGCATTTTGATCGTACTGATCCGTAGTTTGATCAAAGGACTAATAGCTAAAGCCACCTCAATGACTGTCAATCATGCCGCACTTCCTCTGGAGGAACATTTCGAGCTGAAGGACCTCTTCTCAGAAGCCGGAGGAGATTCAGATGAAGAGGGATCCACAGAGCTGCCTCAAGAACGTAAGTGGGCTAGCGAACTCCAGCTCGAAGAAAGCGAAGATTGGCAGGACAAGCCGCAGACACCTTCCTTTTGAGTTGCATAGAAAATTTTAATTTTATTTGATAAGAAACGGGGAGATGCTGTGGTGTGTTCTTAAGTTCGTTAGTTTGCTCCCCCCATTTTCTGTATTACTTCCTGCTGCTACCCTGCCAGTTAGGTTGCTATGGAAATGAAACTGCTCCTCCCTTGGTTTCTCTTATAAAGTGAAAATTGTTTCCTCCTTGGGGTCAGTCAATCACTCTTTTTCTCCTCCCAGGTTTCGAGAATTTTCTTTTCTCTGGGAGGTATGGTTGGCTGTAGCCCCGGAGCCCCTCCTATGATTTATAACAGTTGGCTACTTTAGTATATCAGTTATGTTTCGTACCTCCAAATATGTATTTCTATTGGATAGCCGGGTTTCCCTGCCTTCTTCCCCCCTTTTCCCTTAAAACCCTCTCCTGCCCCTTGTTCGGGGCCATTTGCTGGGTGTTTCCCCTCCTTGTTGGTTCTTCTGTAATAAACCGACAGTTTACCCCCAGCAAGTGGTCACCTCCTAATTCGTCTCTCACCGCGCTGCTCCGAGCTATCCCCCAGCTCAGCCCGAGGCCAAAGACGCCGAGGGGGGCTGTTTTCTGATGCGCAGGGGCCCTGGCCTTTGCCCCTCACCAGATAGCCGGATTCCAGGGCCGTTCACGCCCCCGCGCACTGCTTCAACAGAACCACATCTGCCACTTCAGGAGGAATTCAGCCACCATTTCCATTGGACTGCTACCAGCACCCTGACCAACAGGGTGTCAGGTCATATTCTGACTCTGTCAGTGCTGTTTGTATTACTGCATGGTTTATTTGCTTAATTTTCTTCCCTAATAAAGAACTGTTATTCTTGCTCCCATATCTTTGCCTGAGACCCCCCCTAATTTCAAAATTATAATAATTCAGAGGGAGGGGGTTTACATTTTCCACTTCCTGGGAAGGTCCTGCCTTCCTTAGCAGACAGCTCTCTTCAAATCAAGACATTAACCCCTAGGGGAAAATTGAAAATATATACCCCACACTCAGCTAGAAGTATCCTAAGCCAAAAGGCTGAGAAATAGTTCACTGATTCCTGTATGTTAAATTATGAAGCCATCTTAATAGATAATGATTTAGAGGTAATTGTATGTAACCAACTCAACCCTGCCCAGTTTTTGTATGGAGAACCAGATGAGGAACTAATACATAGTGGCCTAGAGGTTATAAACTATCAAACTAGAGTAAGAGAGGACCTAACAGATCAACCACTCCAAGGTGGAAAATGATTGTACATCAATGGATCTTCATGGGTAATAAAGGGGCACAGGGTATTGGGGTACGCTATAGGGCATGAAGGGTTGGTAGCTAGAAAAGAGAAAGTTACCTTCCAACTGGTCAGCCCAAGGTGTGAGTTGAATGCCCTAAAACAAGCTCTGGAAACATTACCACAGAAAACTGGAACATTAGATACAGATTAAAAATATGCTTTTGGAATAGTGCATGCCTTTGGAAAAATTTGGGAAGAGAGGGGGCTATTCAATTTAAAGGGAAATGGACTGATTCACAAAAAATTTCTTTTAGAAGAGTTAGAAACCTTGCAATTACCAGAGGACGTAGCAGTGGTGTATGTTAAAGGACATATAAAAGGGGCAACTCAGGAGGAGTGAGGAAACAGTTAGGCTGATCTAGAGGCTAAAAATACAATTGAATCAGAGACAAAAAAAGTAATAATAGTATTAACACCCATGAGAGAAATGCAAAAAGTCCCCATATTCAGTGGGACAGAAGAAGAAGAACTCCTCAAAAGAGAAGCCAAGAAAGATAAAAAAGAGAAGTGGAGATTAGCAGATGGGAGGCAAGTGTTGAATAAACTCCTGGCAAGGAAAATGCTAGAAGGCATACATGGAACAACACATTGGGGTACACAAGTGCTAAGTGATAAATTTCTATGGGATTAGGACTGCATAGGAATTTTCAGAATAGCTAAGCAAGTAACTGAATGGACTGTGGTATTTCAACAAGTGAATAAGAAAATCATGAGGAAAAAACCCCAGAAGAGGGTGAAAACTAGCATTAGGGCCCTTCCAAAACATCCAAGTAGACTTTACTGAGCTTCCCCACATACAACAGTGGAAGTTTTTGTCAGTGATAGTAGATCACTTGACTCATTGAGTAGAAATGGTGCCCACTGTGAAAGCCAATGCCAATGTTCTAAGTAAAACACTTCTAGAATCAATCATTCCCTGATATGGGAGGGCAAACAGGATTGAACCCGATTGGGGAACTCATTTTACATCAAAGATATTGCAGAAAGTTGTTCAAGCCCTGGGAGTAAAATAAGAATTTCACAATCCAAGTGTCCTGGGGTGATGTTATGATGCTTGTATCCCCATTCATATGTTCTGTGCCTTTAAGACTGTCTCTGAAGAGTGGAAGTTTTGTTTGGGTTTCTCTTATCAGGGACACAGAGACAGGTAGTACATAGGGCTGTTTTCACTTCTTGCTTTTGGCTTGCTGCTTTGCTTGCTTTCTTTTCTGCTCTCGCTTCTGCTCTGCTTTGGCCTCTGTTTATTAGCTAGTTCTAGCTAAACAGTCCACATTCCTTCCTGGACTGTTTCTCCTCTCCTGTTTCTGTGACCATCTTGAACCTGCTCCGGACTGGGACCCGGGAACACCGAAGGTTTGGCTGCAGCAGCTGCCCCAGTGCCGGAGTGACTGAGTAAATGAGCCTAGCTTGGTCTTATCCTATGCAAGCTGTTACAGCTCCAGAGCTCAGTCCCCAAGGGGACTGGGTGCTAGAAGCCAGCTCACTCTCAGACCAAGGCCGTGGGTCAGCTCCTAGCAAGCAGGGAGATATTCAGCTCTTGGTGATTAGGCAGCTCTTGTGATTTCAGCTTTGCTTGCTAGGTAGCTTTTCCCTTGGCCTAAGGCTCCAGCAGACGGTAGAGAGAGGAGAAGCAGAAGACGCTGGCTGTTCCGCGAGTATGGCTTTATTGGAGGGTCCGTGAAGGGTCTCAGCTCTTCTTCTTCCGAGTTAGTAGGGGTACAGTATGCTACTTTTATACCCTTGGCCCGGATCCGATCCTGACCAATGGCAAAGGTGTTAGGGTGACCATAAGTGACCAATACTAGGGTTAACAACATATTGCCTTACATGGCTATAGGGATAAGGTACAAGGCGGATGTCCCTGGAGACAGGAAACTTCTTTGCCGCTGTGTCAGCATTCTATTCTCCAAGGGGCCCTGGCTAAACCTGAGGGCTTTACTACAACTGAGAACAGAACAATCACCCCCAAAAGAGACTTTCTGATTTTGTCATAATTCTCAGAGTGGTGTCATCTGGTATTGTTCATTTTGTGTGCTGGGGGTTGCTGTGTCTGTCAAATAAACAGGTTCTTTTCACCTCTTTCCGAGGAATTTTTTCCCGAACTGGTTGGGGGGAGGGGCCGTGTGGGTTTTGCTTTCTGGAGGGGCCCTCCTTTGCAGATTCTTTAACAAATTTCCCCTAAACCAGGACACCAAGGCATCCACAGAGTTCTGGTAAGTTTGAGAGAATGAACCAAACTCTTAAAAGAGCTCTAGTTAAGCTAATGATTGAAATCCAAATGTCAGGCACAAAATGTCTCCATTTGGCCATATGAAGAATTAGAACCCAAGCCCAGTCAGATCTGGGGGTCTCACCCTATGAAATGATGTTTGGGTTACCCTTCCTGACCTCACCCCAGAAGGCTTCCACCTATGAGGGAAGGGAAGCCAATGCCAAGAAATAAGTTTTGTCTATAGCACAAACCTTAGAAGGCATATGACATAAAGGGGCAATTCCTCCCACTACCACCGTGGATTTCAGAATCCATAATATTAATCCTGGGAATTGGGTGATGATTAAGTCATGGAGCGATCAGCCTCTAACTCCTCAGGGGGAGGGTCCCTTTCAGGTACTGCTCACCACCGAATCGGCCGTGTGAACTGCAGAGTGGGGATGGACTCATGGCAACAGAGTCAATGGCACAGTGAAAGAAGCCAAAGAGAGGACTACAACATCCAGGCTGGGTGAAACTAGATTGACTCTCAAGCAGAGACTGAGAGATAGCCAGAAAAACACCAAGATACCTAAAAAGTAGAGTCAAGCTTCCACCAACGAGCTTGAGAACTGTCTTCCTGTTTTCGTGGGTGAGAATTACCAGCATCTGTTGAGGGGAAGTACACAAGGGACTGTATAAGGTACTGGGACAGCTTCTTCAAGAAAATAAGACAAAGGAAGGAGGGCAAGACTGGGTTGGCCCCTTTGTTTACTACCAAGAAGGCTCCATAGCCCTGCTTTGGGTAGCAACCCCGTAGGCATGGTAAGGTAGGGACAAAAGGCCATACTGGACCTCTATAATTCCTCAGCTGTCTTTTAATTCAACAAGGACTGGAGGGCCAGAATGAGTTGGCCTCTGTACTCACCCCTAAGATACACTGACTATGGGTAGCAGCCACATAGGCATGGTAGATGGGAGTCAAAGCCATACTGGACCTCTGGGATGGCTTTTTGTTCATTCCAAATAAGTGTGTCTATGGAAAACCTGAGATTTTTTTCTCCTGCTCCCACTATCCTTGCCCACATCAACAGATGCCGGTATGACTCATTCAAAAATGAGAGAAAATTTTTGAATCAATTGTTTGAAAACAATGACTTCTAGAAAAAGAAAAGGGGGTTTATTATAGATGAGTAATCCTATGGTTGACTCTCACAATTAAGGAGGGAACATTAAATATATGTTATGAAAAGTTTTGTATATGTATAGTTATCCTTCCCTCCCCCTTGCATTGTTATCACAGGATGGCCTCAGTAGTCAGGGCATTTGGGAGGGTCTGCTTGTTACTATGGCAGCACCTGACCTCCAATCAAGGTGTAAGACAGTGATCTCCACCACTGGACAGCAAAGAAGGAGTGGATTGACAAGACTTTGGGAGGGACTAGAGGTATAAAAGACAGAACATCCATTTTGTAGATACGCACATGGTGTCTGAATTTTTTGCTCCTGATGCTGTATTGATTTCTTTATTCAGTTTTCTGTTGTATTTTTATAAGGACTTAATAAAGTATTTAAATTTTTGAAAGTAAAAATTATTTCTCACATGGAGATGGGGAATGTGATGCAAGGTTGTCCACACTGGGTCAGCTCTCAAGATACAACTTCACTGACCTCACCAGACCTCTTTAGGAGATAGTCTGGATCAAAATCAATCACAGAATGCTGCAATGACCACTTCTTTACAGAGAACATAAAATACAATAAAATACATTCCTTAAGATAGGAATACATATTTCTTAGAAGCTCTTTGAAATATTTCTCCATAACTACAAAAGGAAATATTCCTAATGAACTGTTCCAGAGCTGAGGAAAATCAAGGCAGAGCCATGGTTTGTGAGGACTTGCTTGATCCTAATGAGCCCTGTGGTACATTTGGAGCTGAGCCCTTGAACCTCAGGGCCTGAGAGCAGATTGCAGAAACCTTTCCAAGAGTCGAAATCAGAGGAAAAACTCAAAGTGGCTCAAAGCTTGAATGGATCTCTCTGAGGTACATCTCCGACACAGGCTCCTCAAGGGCTCCTTGGAAGACAGAATTGGAGGCCAGGATGGCACAAAATCTTCTCAGAGAATCAGAGTGTAGAAAGGAAAATTCAAAGTACCTTAAAAATCTTGAGTATGTCAAAGCATTAATGAGCCTCACTGAGTGTCAGTACAAAGCTCTCAAAGGACTCATTAAAGCAGATAACTGGGGCCATGATTCCACAAACCTCTCCCATTGCCTCTATCAAAAGGGAAACAACCAAGTACCTTAAAATAACTGAAGTATTCTGAAGCATTATAGAGCCCACTGAGTGTTATTACTGACAAAGCCTCTCCAGGTACTAATTACAGCAGATAATTGGCGGCCATGATTGCACAAACCTCTCAGAGACTCCAAGACAAAAGCCAAACCCAAAGTCTTTTGAAAAACCTGCAGTCCTGCAGGGAACATTGAGGAGCCCCCAAGGCCATTCCTGGCCAAGGCTCCCCAGGGACTCCTTCCAGCAGATCCTTGAGGCCACTGGGATGTGGGCTAGGGGGGGATGCTGAGGGCAGGACAAGGGGCTGACAGTGCCCAGCCTGGCTGGGGCTGTGCCAGGAGGCCCCAGGGCCTCAGGACAAGGTGTCTCCTCGAAGCCCGTGGTGATACAGATCTTGCTGCTGTGCCCCAGGGCAGCAAGACTTGGCTTCTCTTTGTCCTCACCTGTGATCACTGCCTCCAGTTCTCTGCTCTGCCTGGGGCCTGGGGACACTTTCTCAGTCGTATCCCTCAATGGGACCCATTAAAAAGTCCAACAAACTTTGGAGTTGGATTCTGCCTTGGAGATCTGGAGAGGTTTCTTCAGTACCCTCTCAGGGACTGATGTTCAGGGCTGTAGCACAAAGCCCCAGAGGCTCATTAAAGTCCTTGTGCTGTGTCGGTGCTGCTGAGCTGGGCTGGGCTTCTGGCACAGAGGCAGCTCCTGGTAACCAAGAAGAGCTTCAAAAGCACATTTCTCTTGATGAGCAGCTCTTCTGCCAGCCCAGCAGGGCTGGGGCACTGCCTGCAGCCACCCCGGGCACAGCACAGAGGCACAGAGAGCTTCAATCAGTCAGGGCTGGGAAGGTGCTGAGAAGTGCCTGGGGCAGAATCTCTGCCAGCCCTTGGCACAGGAACCTCTGGCTGCAGGACAATGTAGCTGCAGCTCCGGGAATGATCTCCTATAGCTGGACCATCCCAATGCCTACAGACTCTGTGAGTACATTTTCTGATTGTCTCTTGTGCAGAGCAGCCAGCGGTGCCCAGGGCTGTCCTGCAGAGCAGGGTCCTGCAGCCCAGGGCGCTGTGCTGGGGCAGGGACTCTGCTGCCTGCCAGGGACAGCTCTCAGCCAGCCCTGGCAGCTGCTCCCAGCGCCGGGGGACAAGATCTGGGTAGGAGGAGACAGCTGGTAAGGCTTGAAAGTGTTCTCCTGATGTGGGGAGGATGCTGCATTCCTCTGGACTGCTCCGAGCATGGCATTTAACTGCAGAACATTTCCAAGTAGATTATACATGGAGCACAGCAAGCAGGAGCTGCATAAAAGGGAAAATTTTGCTTTAACAATCTACTTGTCTCTGATACTTGGATCGGAAATTGCACATAGATATTAATCTCTCAGTTCAGGATTTGATTAAGAAATAAAAATATCACAGATCGAATAAACCACGCAGTGACAGAGATCAAGATAGGGCCTCTCACAGGCAGCATCACTGTCACTTTTCCAGCCTCCTCAGGGTTGCTCTGATATTGCCATCAGAGCCTGCAGAGCCAGAGCTGCCCCTGGGCAGTGCCAGAGCTGGGAGGGGCCTGCAGGGCAGAGCTGAGCCCCCAGGGTTGGGCTGGGCTTTGGCAGCACTGGCAGGGCCCAGCCCTGGGCACAGGGAAGCAGCTGCTGGCAGGGACAGCTCCAGGCAGCAGAGCCCTGGGCAGGCAGTGGGGGGAAAGTGCCCCCAGGGTGTGCTGGGATATTTAAAGTCCTCTCCAAACCCAAGTATTCCATGATTACTTTTTTACAGATCCCCATGCCAAGGCACAGCAAATGTCCAACAGCAGCTCCATCAGGCACTTCCTCCTGCTGTCATTGGCAGACACATGGCAGCTGCAGCTCCTGCACTTCTGCCTCTTGCTGGGCATCTCCCTGGCTGCCCTCCTGAGCAACGGCCTCATCATCAGCGCCGTAGCCTGTGGCCACCACCTGCACACCCCCATGTTCTTCCTCCTGCTCAACCTGGCCCTCACTGACCTGGGCTCCATCTGCACCACTGTCCCCAAAGCCATGCACAATTCCCTCTGGGACACCAGGGACATCTCCTACTCAGGATGTGCTGCACAGGTCTTTTTTCTTTATGTTCTTCATCTCAGCAGAGTTTTATCTGCTGACCGTCATGTGCTACGACCGCTACGTGTCCATCTGCAAACCCCTGCACCACGAGACCCTCCTGGGCAGCAGAGCTTGGTGCCCACATGGCAGCAGCTGCCTGGGCCAGTGCCTTTCTCAATGCTCTCATGCACACAGCCAATACATTTTCGCTGCCCCTGTGCCAGGGTAATGCCGTGGGCCAGTTCTTCTGTGAAATCCCACAGATCCTCAAGCTCTCCTGCTCCAAATCCTACCACAGAGAAGTTGGGCTCATTGCTGTTAGTGCTTGTTTAGCATTTGGCTGTTTCGTGTTCATTGTTTTCTCCTATGTGCAGATTTTCAGGGCTGTGCTGAGGATCCCCTCTGAGCAGGGACAGCACAAAACCTTTTCCACCTTCCTCCCTTGGGTGAAAAAGGCCGTGTTATCCCTGTTCCTCAGCACAGCCGCATTTGCTCAAATGAAGCCCCCCTCTATCTCCTCCCCATCTCTGGATCTGTCAGTTTCAATTCTACACTTGGTGGTCGCTCCAGCACTGAACACCCTCATCTACAGCCTGAGGAATCAGGAGCTCAAGGTGGCAGTGTGGAGGCTGATGACTGGATGCTTTCAGGAACATTAAACTGCTGGCCAGTTTCTGCAAGTCACTCGTAATAAAAGTCACTCGTAATAAAAGTCACTCATAATAAAATCTTTGAAACTTCTTGTTTCTTTGACTTTGGACTTTTTTTTTCTCTATATCAATTTTTAAATATTGTCCACAAAAATGTCATTGTTTGTGCCATTTCTCATTTTTTTCTCTCTACCTTCCCTGTGGCTGTGCTCTTGGTGGCTTTAAACAAACTGAAGGAACTCCCTGCAGAGTTTTCTGCAGAGATGCCCTTTTGTTCCTTCTCTGGAGCTGCAGCAGCAATGTCTGTGTGCAAAGCTGGGGGCAGATCACTGCTGGCCCAGCAGCTGTGCCCAGCAGCAGCAGCACTTGGGGTTGCCAGTGCTGCTGCCGTGGCCCTGCCCCGCTGCCCTGGTGGCCCTCGTGTTGCTGCAGGGCCTGAGCGCTCTCAGGGCTGGGCACAGCCTTGGGGTGGCAGTGCCGGGGCTGCAGCAGGGACAGGCCATGGGCACTGCTGGGGCTCCTTGCCCAGGCTCTCTCAAGAACATGGCCAGGCCAAGGCTCAGCACAGAAAAGCCCCGTGAGCAGCCCCAGGCTGGCTGTGGGCAGGTTGGGGGCAAACACCATGGCTGGGGCTCTGCAAGGGCCCTGGCGCAGATGGGAAGAAGCAGCAGAGCAGGGGCTGATCCACCCCCAGTGCACTGGACAGCCCAGGGCAGCGTCCCAGAGCGTCCTCATGGAGCTGCCAACAACATCCCCCCTCTGCAGCCCTGGCCTCTCCCCCAGCTCACACAGGTGCCCCATCCTTGCAGGCACAGACACGGCAGCACTGGCTCAGCAGCCCCTGTTTGCATTGCACACAGCAGGGGGAGCACCCCCATGCTGTTGGTGTGGGGACATGAACCTGAGGGAGCATAAATGCCATCAGTCCCTGGGGCCAGCAAGAGCTGGGGGACACCAAGGAAACCACTCAGCTCTGTCCTGGCCTCTGCACTCAGCCAGAAAGTTTGTTCCCATCAGCTGGGAGTTTCATGTCCCACTGCAGATGCTGTTGCTCAGAGCCAGGGCTGCCTGCCAGCCATCGCCAAACTGCCCTGAGCATTTCCTTTACATCACCTTTGCTTTCTTCACTCCTTCCTGCTATAAATTTCTTCCTACTGCCCAGCCCTGCAAACAGCCCATCCGTTGTTGCCCTTCCCTCTCTGGCCCCACTCCCCATTGCAGTTCCTGACTGGGCACCGTGGGAACGTCCCTTTGGGGAGCAGGATCATCCTACAAGTGCTGCAGGAATTGTCTGCAGGCTCCTGCAGTGCCTGGTGCTGCTCCCTTGTCAGAGGCACCCCAGGCCTCCATGGTTTCATGAGGCTGTTCTGTGTCACAGTGGACCCTCCACTCCATGATACCCCAGAGTGTCATAATGGCCTCCTTCGTTCTGCACAATAAGAATGCTCCTTGTTCCCTTGGAGCCCCACAGTGTCACTATTGATCTTGCAGTGCCCCAATGGTCCTTTGGATCCATGAGGCCCCATGTGTCATGATGGCCTCCTTGGTTCCATGATGCCCTATAGAATAGCAATGTCCTCCTTGGTTCAATGCTTCTGTGTAGCACAGCAATGGTCTCCTTGGTTCCACGATACCTTGTAGCACAGCAATGGCTTTCTTGGTTCCATGATGCCCCATATGACAGCAATTGTGTCTTTGGTTCCATGAGTTCCCATAGCACAGCAATGGCCTCCTTCGTTCCACGGTGTCAGAATGGCCCCTTTGTTCCATGGAGCCCAACAGTGTCACTGTGGTCCTCCTGGTTCCATGAGGCCCTGCCATGCTACAATGCCCCTTGGTTACAATGGGTTCCAAAGGCTCATAATGGTCTCCATGGTTCCATGAGGCCCTGGAATATCCCAATGGACCCTTGGTTCCAAGGGACCCCGCAGTGTCACAAGGCTGCCTTAGTTCAATGAGGCCCTGCAGTGCTGTAGTGGCCCCTTGGTTCCATGAGGCAAAGCAGAATCAGAATGGCCCCTTGGTTCCAAGGGACCCCGCAGTGTCACAAGGCTGCCTTAGTTCAATGAGGCCCTGCAGTGCTGTAGTGGCCCCTTGGTTCCATGAGGCAAAGCAGAATCAGAATGGCCCCTTGGTTTCATGGAGAACCACAGTGTCACCATGGTCCCATTGGCTCCACAGGGTCCACAGTGTAACAATGGACCTTTGGTTCCATGAGGTTCCCCTGCATCACAATAGACTTTGGTTCCATGAGGTTCCTCAGTGTCTCAATGGCCCCTTGGCTCCATTTGGCCCCACTGTGTCACAGTGGCAGGGGGTTCCATGAGGCTCCACAGTGTCAAAATGGTCTCCTTGATTCTGTGAAACCCTACAGAGCCACAATGGACCCTTTGTTCCATGAGCTTCCACACGATCAACAATGGTCTGAGTTCCCCAGGGTCACCATGGATCCTTTGTTCCATGAGGTTCTATAGCATAACATGACCACCTTGATTCCAAAGGTTCTTCAGTGTCACAATGGACCATTGGTTCCATGCACCCCCAAACTCTCAAAATGACCCCATGGCTCCATGAACTTCCATACTGTCAGCAATGGTCTCCTGGGTTCCACGAGGCCTTGTTCTAATACAATGGATTGTGGTTCCATTGCATCACAATGGACCCTTTGTTCCATGAGGTTCCAAGTGTCACAGCTGGATCCTTGATTCTGTCAGCTTCTGCTGTCACCAAATGTCCAAAATATCAGAGTAAGAGTCCTTAACACTAATTTGGTGTTTGAGAGAGCATCATTTATTCACGCCTGAGATCCAGCAGGTGATAATTCCTCACATGGACGTGATTGTACAAGTGTTATCGCTTATATACAGTCACTATGTGTGTATGAAAATTTACCCATTTCCATAAAACCCACCCCAAGTTCTCAGATTCAGTCCTTGCTTTTTCTATCACTGCATTCTTAAGCCAGATGTCTTCTTCTTCTCTTCCAACCATCCTTGCTGGGAAAGCAGACCCTGAATGCCTTGTTCCCGTGCTACAAGCTCACAGGCACAGTAAAAATTAATGAATCCTTTTGACAATAAGCCCAAGGCTTTGTGTGGGCAGGCAGAGGCAGGCAGGAGGCAGAGCTGTCAGCAAAGGAAGGGCCCAGCCAGGGGGGGCAGCCGGGGGATGCCGACAGCCTTCAGGGACAGAGGCGCAGGGCAGGGACAGCGTGGGACAGTCTGGGCTGCACAGGGCACAGGGATGGGCCGCAGCTGCAAGACAGCCCTGCCAAAGCCACCTTGGGCAGCACTTTGGTCATGGCTGCTGGCCCTGGGCCTGAGGCCACGAGGGGACAAGTGACCCTTGCAGGGCTGGGGCCTCCTTGCCTCCTTGTCCCTGCTCAGCAGCCTGGCAGGGGCCGCCCCATGCTCCTGCCCTTGCCATTGCACATCCCCACATGCCAGTGCCTATCCTGGGAAGAGTCCTGAGCAATGAGGGACAGGATCTGCCTGGCCAGGGGCTGGGGCTCAGGCTTTGACCCTTTGCATTCCTGAAACACATCCAGGTGTGCTCAGCACCAGAGACACCTTTGCCTTGCTTGTCCCCAGCTGGCATCACTGCCTGCAGGGTTCTGCTCTAGCTGCAACCTGGGGACACTTTCTCAGTTGTGTCCCTGACAGGGATCTCTTCAAAGTACAAGAAACTTCAGTGTTTCAATGGAACTGAGTTCCTGAGGGTTTGTGACATCACTGGGTGGGTTGTGACATCACAGAGCTGGCTGTAACATCACAGAGCTGGCTGTGAGGCCAGAGTAGGGTTTGAGGCCATAGAGCAGAGTGTGCCATCATACAGGGTGGCTCTGTGGCATCAGAGAGTGAGTTGTGATATCACCTGGTGGCTGTGGAACATCACAGAGCAGGGTGTGACATCACAGAACAGATTGTGACATCACAGAGCAACTTTGTGATATCAGTCTTCTGAGACATTGCAGCACTGCTGTATGGCATCACAGGGTGACATAGAGTTGGCTCTGTGACATCATAGGGGCAGTGTGATATCACAGGGGCAGTGTGACATCACAGGAGCTGAGTGACATTACCGGAGTAGTATGACATTACAGGGGCAGTGTGACATCACAGAGATGATTGTGTGACATCACAGGGGTGGTGTGATATCACAGAGGCAGTGTGACATCACATGGGCAGTGTGACATCACGAGAGGCTGTGTGACATCAGAGGGTCTGTGTGAGGTCACTGGGGAGGTCACTCTGCCCCGGCCCCCCTCACAGCTTCCCCCAGAGCAGTCCAACCCTGCTCATGCACAGCGGGGTCCCCTGTCCTTCTGGGTCCCCCCGGCCCCGGCCCCGCAGCCTCCCTCAGAGGATGTTCCATGAGATCGACCCCAGAGCCTGACATGGGGCCGGGGGGCTGGGGCCCTGGGGGTGGCTCAGGGGGACAGGGACCCCTTGGCAGCGTCCCAGTGTCCCCCAGGGCCAGAGCCTGGGCCAGGGCTCCTTCACCCTGCTACCAAAGAGGCCTTGAGAGCGCTGGAAAAATCATCAGCAAGGGAGCAGCAAAAAGCAGACTGAATATTAAGGGACAGAACAGCAAAGTTCTGTGGTAAATAGGTATGACTGATGCTGATAAAAATTGAAACAGTAATCAATATTGATACTGTAATTAATATTTGGGAATAATAAAACAGTTAAAAGTTGTAATGCCAAAGAAGAAAGGGAGAGGAGTGGCTCCACCCCCCATCCCAGCAGATATTCAAGGACAGGAGGAAGCAAGAGATAAAAGTTACTAAAAATTAACAGAAAGAAGGGACAATCTGGTTGGGTCCCAGGAAAATGCCAGTTATAAGGGATTTATTGCCTTGATACTTATATGTAGTAATATGTTAGTTTTGGCTGACATTATACTGGCTTGGTGCGCATGTGTAACCCAAAGGTGAATTAAAGGACAAAGAGGAAGAGGAGAGGTCTTCATCCAAAACGACCCCCAAAGACTTCTGTGACCACCAAACCAAGTGGTGGCACAAGCACGGTGAAGGTGGTGATGAGGGTGAAGGTAGAAGTGTGAAGAATTGAAAATGAGAGGAGATGGCATTGGCACATGGCATATCAGGGAAGAATCTTCACTTGGCAAGCTCGTATGTGAGGTGGCAAGGGTCCAAGATGAGACAGAGTAGACATCCATTCTGAACTACGTGAAGTGTCTAGGAGAGGTGAAAAGTCTGTGAGGCCAAAGCTGAAGGAAAAACTCGCATGCTTTTCGAGGAGAGTTTTCTCTGCATGTGTCCGGCGCCGTAAATAAACATACCAAGCTTTACAACTTTTATAAAGATGTGAGGTTTCTTCTTTTCTCTGCAAAACATTATGGCGAGCCAAGCCGGGAGTTCTCTGTCCCCGTAGGGGCAGGGGGGATAGACGAACCTCCAAGACGCGCCCTAGGATTTTTTTCCTGGTGGGGCTCCGCTCGTCTCGACTTGCCTTCTGCGAGGACAGACAAGGACCTGCTGGCCTGCGGAGGAAGATACGGTATGTACTGAGGGGCCCCCAGGGCAGGGAAAGGAGAGCAAGGGAGTAAATCACTCAGAGACATCTGGGTACAGCTGATGGAGCAGCTGGATTAGAGACAGGGGTTCATTGCTCTGATAGGGCGGACTGCTAGTGAACCTGGGGGTAGGTCGGGTGAACCCGTGTATGTGTGTATTGGGGGTTCATTGTTCTGATAGAGCAGAACTGCTGAGCCTGTGTGTGTTTTGTTTGTGTGTGTGTGATGTCCGGACACTGTGTTGCTGTATGGTTAATGTGTGCATTGTGTGGTCAGTGCACTGTGTTTGTAATCGTGCAAGTGATAAGTGTATGGTGTATAAAAGAGAGTAAATCTACAGTGCCCTAATGTGCGGAGGGGTCAGTACTACCCGTGTTTGAAGCAGCTGAGTGAGGCCTGAGGCACCGGCTGCAGCAGGCTGCAGGGACAGGGAGAGAAGTGCCCTGCGGAGACGCGAGTGGAGGAATGTCAGTGACGGTATTTATTGTGTTTAAATTTAGTGATTTGTGTAGATTTGGTACATTTTAACCATGAGTACGAGCTCAGAGAGTTCCTTTGCCCTGGATGTTTGTACTTGATCTCTAGACTGTGTGCTGTTATTTTGATTGTGTCCAGGAAAAACTGATGTGAGTAAATGCTGAATTATGGTATGCTGTGTTGTGTTGAGAAAAGCAAGCATTTTGATAGATACGCCCTTTCCCAGGAATTTTGTGTGGTGATTTTCTTCCACTGCATTGTGGTAATTTGATTCTCGGATTGTATAGTGGTGTTTGTGGAAATTTTAAGACTTTGTTTGCAACAAGAGTAGCATTTTACACAGAAGAAATATGGTATGGTGATTTATGCTTAACTATGATAAAGCAAATTAAAGGAATTCCAAGAATTCTCCCCGAATTCTTCCCCCCACAGCAATTCAAGCCTTGGCTCTAGTGAATTTGAGATAAAGGGGGGGGGGGCATGTGTGTCTGTGTCTGTGAGCATATCAGAGTTTTAGCTGTGACGAGCATATCAGAGTTTTAGCTGTCACAAGCACAGCCTTTTTGCAAGGCAAAAAAACAAGTGTAAGTAGACACAGTGCTTAATTAGATTGTGCAAGAAGAGAACTAGAAAAGACTGATATTTTGGAAAACAGAGTTTAGATAGAAGAGATGAAAAAGTTTATGAGATTTCAGCTGGTACTGTAGTAAGTCTGGACTGGGAACAGCCTGCTGTAGGGATTTAGAGTTCTCTGTAATAAATGGAATAGCCTGCCTTTGCGGGCAATTCTGGGGAGCCTTTGGTGCATCAAGAGGCTGGCACGCTGCATTAAGTATTATTGCAGTGCAGAGTTTGTGAGAAACGCTGGTATTGCTGTTCTAATTAGTGTCAGGGTACATGCCCTGAGTTTAAATTAAAGGTTTATGATCAAGCTGATTCAGAACCTAAGATCTTAAGGCTCATGTGTGGGAAATCACATCTGATACCTTCCACCTGGAGCTGTGTGGGAGTGTGGGAAGAAGACTGAGAAACTACTGAGAAGCTTTGTAAAGAGAAGTTTTGGTGGAAGCAAGATAGGGCAAGAAAAAAGAGATAATGAGAACTGACCAGAGCAAAGAGGTTCCTAAATTAGCCCCTTTTAGGAGGAGATCACTGGGAGAAGGCTGCCAGTAGGAGCAGCTCAGAAAATAAAAAGATTTATAATACTTCATTGCAGTTAATACTGTTTTAAAATAGGAAGGTAAATGGGATAGAGTTTTGTATGCTGATATGTCTTTTTGTTTCAAGAAGTCACCCAGAATGGCAAAGAGACTGTGAGATCAGATGCCCTCTGGTCTTGGCCCTTGAAAAGAAAAACAAGGCAAAGAGAAAGCAAATCAAACGTGTTGTTCAGCATGCAGCATAAGATAGCAACATATGAAGTCAAACAAATATTATCATGCTGAAATGCAAAGCGATCACAGTTCGCAAAATGTGTACATATGATTTGTTAAAGGCTCCTCCTAAGGTAAGGGAGGAAGGATATAGATGACCTCTCCAAAAGGGAAGAAGACTTAGTCCCCAAAAGTATACCCACTCGAACCCATCCCCCTCCTGGCAGTTAAATTTCATCCAGAGCTAGGATGTAACAGACTCCTCTGCGAGAGGCAGTGAGATCAGAAGAAAGAAAAGGGTAGAATTTTAGTCGACACAAGGGCCATCAATTCAATTTTAAATAAAGCTTTAGTACCTGTGGAAAATGTTTATGTTGTAGTGTGGGAAACAACTGACCAGTCTGAGAAGGCATACTTTTGCAAACCTTTAAAGTAACATGTGTACTATTTGTACTTAGAAGCTTTTGTACATGCTCAATTTGCTAAACATTCTAAAATGAGAAAGGTTACTCCGGAGGCAAATGATATAAAGATATTAGGCTTAACATTAACAGCCACTGAAATTAAGAAAGACATTAGTAAGGAGATATTAGAATAAGTAAGTAAGTGTTTTCGAGGGTATGGGCCTCTGCTGTACCAGGGAGGGTGAAAAATGCCCCCGCATAGTAATCAAGCTTAAGGAAAGAGCACAACCAGTGAGAATTGAGTAGTACCCTCAAAAGGAAGATAGGGAAGGAATCAGCCCAATAATTGATAGTACTGGATTGAGGGCTGTCAATAAGATAACACAGAATTTATACCCTGTGGTAGCAAATCCATATACTTTACTAACTTGTTTTACACCTGAGCTAACCTGGTTCACTGTTTTAGGCCTAAGAGATGCCTTCTTTTGCCTCCCTATCTACGAAGCCAGCAGAAAATTTTTGCATTCAAACACAGCTCACATGGTCCATGTGCCTGAAGGCTTCAAAAATTCCCCACTCCGATTGGAGAACAGCTTGCAAAGACCCAGCGTCCCGGGAAGCTCCACAAGAAGAAAGAAGGCTGTTGCAGTGTGTGGATGATCTTCTAGTAGCCACTCAGACGAGGGAAGCATATATGGCCTGGATGGTAAGCCTTTTGAATTTCCTAGGACTCCAAGGATGCAGAGTCTCAAAGAAAAAGGCACAGGTAGTGAATCAGAAGGTAATCTACCTGAGGTAAAGAAGTGAGTGCTGAGCAGCAGACTTGAAGGCAGGGAAGCCATATGCCAAACCCCAAAACCCCAGACAACGAAGGAACTCCGAACCCTCTTAGGCATGGTAGGGTAGTGCCAGCTGTGGGTTTATAATTATGGACTGCTCGCCGGACCCCTCTATGCTCTTATTGCCGATGGAAACAGAGATCACCAGGGGACAAAAGGAGCCACATGGGCCTTTCACCAGCTAGAGAGTGCCCTCATGTCAGCTCCAGCTTTGGTAAGTAAACCATTCTTTCTATTTTTCCATCCAAGGAATTGCCCTGGGAATACTGGCTCAGGACTTGGGTCCATTCCAAAGGGCAGTTGCTTACTTCTCTAAGCAACTAGATGCAACAGCCAAAGGATGGCCAGGTTGCCTCAGAGCTGTAGCAGCAGTTGTGCTGAATATTCAAGAGGCACGAAAATGACTGTGCTAGTGTCCCACACAGTGTCTGCAGTACTAGCAGTAAAGGGCAGCCACTGGTTCTCACCACAGAGGTTCCTGAAATACCAGGCCATCATGGTAGAGCAAGATGATGTAGAGAGAGTAGTGACTAATATTGTCAACCCAGCTTCTTTTCTCAGTGGAATCAAGGAGAAGCAGTACACCACGATTGCCTGGAGACCATTGAAGATACTTACTCCAGGTACCCAGACTTGAAAGACACTCCTCTGGACGATGCAAGGCCCTGGTTCATTGACAGGAGTAGCTACATTGCCAGTGGAAAGCACCATGCAAAGTACACAGTGACTACCTGCAGAGAGGTAATAGAGTCTGGACCCTTACCAACAGCTACCTATGCACAGAAGGCCGAGATAAATGCATTGACCCATGCTTTAGAAATAGGAAAAGAAAATAAACATCTATACAGACTCGAAATATGTATTCAGAGACATGCATGCACATGGAGCCATCTGGAAGGAGAGGGGACTGCTAACCTCACAAAGAAAGAAGAGACAATCTGGCTGCTGGAAGCAGTTCAGCTGCCTGAAAAGGCATATTAAGGCACGCCAGTTAGTAAGCTCAGAATTGGAGGAAAGAAATGAGCTGGCAGATGGAGAGGCAAAGAAAGCAGCAAAAGGTTAAGGTAATTATGGATAGATTTTCCTCGAAGGTAAGCCATAATACAATAATACTAATCAAAAGAGACATACAACCACAAGGGGTGGGCTACCATTGAAAGAGAGCTAGTAATCCCTTCTCATTTTCGTGGTTACTAGTGAAGGAGGAGCACTAAAAAACACACTAGAGCCTAACTACTTAAAAGCTTTTATAAAGTGTGGCTCCTTTCCCAAAATGACCAAGGCTGCCAGTGATACAGAGTGCATTGAAATGAAGTGTTGACTTTGAAGTAGTAATTGCCACAGGCTTTCTAGAACACACATCTGATTGAAAGAATCGTTGTCAGGAATCTATATGCCACTATCACTCAGGTAAGCCGACAATGTGATCCTTGCCTCCAGACTAACCCCAAAAATACCCCCAGGCCGAAACTCAGTCAGACTGGGAGAGACCATGGGCCTAGACAGCAGTGGCAAATTGACTTTTCAGAACTCCCAAGGAAAGGAGGGTATCTATATTTACTGGTATTGATAGATACATTTTCAAAGTGGCCAGAAGCATTCCATACAAGAACTGCCAAAGCTCGAGAGGTGACCAGGGTATTATTACAAGAAATAATACCAGGCTTCAGAGTTCCAGCCACAGTATCCTTGGATAGAGGATCACATTTCATTTCCAAAATAGTGGAACAGATTAGTGGCCACCTGGGCATAGCCTGGGAACTTGACACTCCATACCACCCCAATCAAGCAGTCAGGTAGAGAAAATTAATCATTTGATTAAGCAGCAGATTATAAGACTGGGGCAGGAAGTTAATAAAGCTGAGTCCTTTTGAAATGCTTTATGGAAGACCATATGGAATACAAAAGGGAATGTCCACCCACATTGGGGAGGTAACACTGGCCACCTACATGGTGGCTTTAAGCAAACAGCTCAGAGAAATTGAGAAACATGTGGCTGTAATTTGGAACAGGGAGCTAGATAGACCAGTACATAACATACAGCCTGGGGATTAGGTACATGTTAAGCCTTTTGCAGAAAAGACTTTGGAACCACAGTGGGAGGGACCACTGCAAGTACTTCTCAACACCTTCACTGCAATCAAGACCAAGGAGCAGAATGCCTGGATCCATCATTCTCGAGTGAAGAAGGCCCAGAAGCCCCTTGGAGAGTGACACCAGGAGACATTGAACTGAGACTAAAACTTACTCGGGGAAAATGAGTGTATTGCAGTTGGGGGTAGTTCATACTTTCATTTACAGAATTGTTTTGTATGTAATTATAACTGAAGTTTTAGAACTAGAGAGTACCTCTATCCAAAGCGACGCCGAATGGCTTTGGTCCCAGGCTTTTAATCAGTATACTGGATCCATGGGAGAACTTTCTGAGATAAAAGATTTAAACCTATCCACTGTAATAATCCATGGGTGTCATGGTTTGACACTGGCACAATGCCCATGCCTCCATGAAAGTACCCTCTCCCTGGTTTCTGCTGTGAGATGTGACCAGGAATAAGTAAAGCAGGCTCTCATTTGGAAATAAAGAAAATTTTATTAACTAAACTACAAGAAAATAACTAAACTACAAGAAAATAACTAAACTACAAGAGGAAAAAAAAAAAACACACAAGGAAAATGAAAACTTCACAAATACATCTCCTCCTCCCTAACTCTCCAATACAATACATTCTGCAAATCAACAACTCTCGGTCTGGCACCACCCTTCAAACAATCAATCTTCAGTTCATTAAGGAGAAGGAGTCCTTCTTGCACCATGGGCTTCCTTTCACATGTGGCACCGCCCGGAGATCATTTGCCATTGTGACATGTTCCTTCTATGCCCAGTGCTCTCACCACTGCGCATGCACCAGGGCTGCTTCTAGGGTTCCTCTTTTAAGGATGCCTTGTCTCATTCCAAAAAAGGCACAGTTTCAACTTCGATACACCTGCCCCCCCCACATTTTTTGCAGCCCCTGGGGCCAAGGGGTACCCACACTGAACCCTCCTGGTTCTCAGGCCTGGCCTCCCCCTGGAATCCAGTCTCTGTATCACGAGGAAACAGTCCATGGCTATACAAAAAAGAGTCCACCAAAAAATGCCACTCCATCTTTTCCATTCCTCCAACATCTCTCTCTCTGGCCCAGACCTTCATCACTTGCCCATTTCCTTCTTCATCCTCTACTCTTATCTCTCTTCTAGGAAGGGTTAATGTTCTGTAAAGTTTTCATTGTCCACAAAGGTTTAAAAGCTCCTACAAGCGGCTGGACTCTTTCTCGGTGCATCCCCTCTCCTTCTCCTTCTCAGCCGTGCTGCCTGCTGCTGGCACATGTTTATCAAGTTTCAAGGTAACACAGTCACAAGCACAGGCTGCACTCTGTCTTCAAGGAGGAGGGGGGGGTGGGGGGACGGACGGGCTGCCCGGCGACTCCCGGTACTTCTTTCTTCCACCCTTCCACCCTCAGGGGCACCAGGCCTACCTCTCCTGGGTGGTGTGGCTTTCCCCCTCTCCCGCCCAGCAGTGGACAGCTGGGCAGGGGAGGTCTGACCTGCTTCCCTAGCCAGAAATCCAAAGAGAACCTCCCAAGGGGAAGCCCTACTTTTAACCCTGTGTTCTCAGAGGCGGATCCGATGTCCCAGTGGCCACACTAAGTGCCAATATTAAAATCTGAGCACTCATTGGTGTGACCACAACATATCCCAGAAAACCTACTTCCTCAAACCATGTCACTCGGTCCCTACCCCCACGCCACCATTCCCCCATCCAAGCCCTGGCCCTCAGAGCAGCCTTGTGCAAATCTGAGCTCCCTCCAGCCCAGGCTGCACCTGCAGCTTTCAGCTTCTTGGCTCCAACTCCCACCTGCTTTCCTTGGAGAAGGAACTGCCTGAGACACAGAGGGATGTTCATTTCTTGTCAGCCAACAAAGCCAAGGGAAGGCACAGCTCCATCAAATGCAAAAGTCATTCTTCTCCCTAGCTCTGCCCTGGCCCTGCTCCCCACAACCTGTCCTGTTTCCTTCATCCCTGCATTGCCAGGGACTTTCTGGGACAAGGGAGCTCTGCTCTGGCTATGGAGGGAGGTACAAATGCAACCACTGGAGTGGGAAACACAACTCATCAGGTTTGTGTCCTTTGAGGAATCAGGAACTGGTTAGACTCAGAGGCACAGAAATGTTACTCTTTATTGCACACATAAAATATGTGAAAATGATAAAAATTGATAAATGTAAAAGCACTTCCCTCAGCTCCTTGTGATATCCCAGTAAAATCTGACATGTCCACCACCCACAGGGATGGCCATACAGAAAGGATTTTAGGCAAAAACTTAGGAAGAAATTATAGAAAAGATAAAAATACAAACTAAGATGCTGAGTAAGGAGTTATTTAAATTCCTGAAAGATTGGGCAACTCCCTGAAGCTCAAAGCATGAAGCCAGTCAAGGAAGACACATTGGAATGACCAGAGAAAAGGAGCAGGAGGAAATCTGGGAGCAAGAGGAAGGACATAGATCCAGTTGCTCTAAATGAAGACATGTCCTTAGATGTGGCCATTTAAACAGGAGAGCTGGAAACAGCTGAAGGAAGAGGGCCATGAAATATTAGACTGAATGTTGGTGGAAAAGGTAGAGGAGAAGATGAGTATTTCTTCTCCTGCCGTCAGTAGAAGAATCCAGTAGATCCAGGAAATTCCTGTTCCTGGCAGGAAAACTTTGCCATATCTTAAAAGTACTCAAATGTCCCAGATAATACCGATTTGCTTGTAATTTGCTTGTATAATATGAAACTCACTGGTAGTAACACCCCCTTTCCAGGCAGACATCCATTGTGTGCCCATCAACAGGCAGCGCCACTTGTGCCCTGAGGTGCCCGGCTGGGATTGGATCTCTCCAAGAGTACCTGAGGGAGAGCAGAGCACCTTGCAAGCTGCAGGTCCCTGACAGCCCTGCAGGGCTCCTGTCCCATCAACATCTGCTCTGCTGCAGTCTGAAACAGGGTCCAGCATGGTGCTAGGATTATCAGAGAGCTGAGGTGTGTGCTGGAATTCAATGCCCTCCCCATCGCACAGCAGCCCTGCATTTCCCTCCTGCAGCCTTGGACTCCAACACAGCCATGGAGGCTCTTTGGGCTCTGTTCTGTTCCTGCAGCCCCCAAGGCAGCTGAGCTCTGCCTTTGGCACAGTCAGGCCTGGCCAGCACAGGCCATGCTCAGCAATTGCTTGTGTGTGCCTGGCCTTGCTGTCAGCCCCGGCAGCGGCTGTGTGGCCCCTTTGTGGCCCTGTGCTGGCCCAGCCATGGTGGCCCAGCCCCTGTACAGGCCCAGCCCAGGCCAGGAGCATTGCGGCTGGGAACGGCCCCTGTGCCGTGGTGCCCACAGCAGCCTTGGGGCTCTGTGCCCCATGGCCTCCCTGCTGGGCAGCCTCTGCCAGCTCCTGCAGAGTCCATGGCACCTGTGGAGCTGCATAGACAGCCCTGTCCCGGGCTCTGCCAGCCTCTGGGGCAGCAGAGAGGCAGCCAGGGCTGGCCATGACCGAGGACAGGCCCTGAGTCCTGCTGGAGGATGGAGCTGGGCCACAGCCAAACTCAGCCCAGGCCAAAGCTGGGCTCTGCAGCCAGGGCTGCCAATGCATGGGCACAGAGACTGGCGCTGAGAAATGTCCTGGGCCCGCTCCCTGCTCTGTCCATGCCACCAAGGGCACAGAGCAGCCTCCTCTCTGGGTCACTTGCCTGTTTGCAATGCCTTGCACAGGTGCTGGCCCTACCCCACTAGGCCTGGCCTGAGTCCTGCCCCTGCACGCTCAGCCAGGCTGAGATGGACACTGATGGTTTCTGGGCCAGGCTCTCTGAGCCCAGCCCAGCTCCCTGCAAGCTCTGCCAGCTGCCCTGAGCTCTGGGCAGCACCAAGAGCCTCTCCCCAGCCCAGCCCAGCCAGCTCTGGCCCCACAGCTCTGCTCAGGCCAGGCTGCTCTGGGCACTGCCCCACGGCCTCAGCCCCTGGTAAGGGTACAGCAGCAGCTGCAGCTGCCACAGGACTCAGCCCCAGCCATGGGGGAAGGTGCTGGGCCAAGGCCAAAGGAGGCTCCCTGGATGCCCTGCTCCCCTCGGGCTGAGGTGTTGAGAGCTCTGCAGCCCCTGCTGCCATCCCATCTGCCCAGGGCAGCACAAGAGCCCTGGCCTTGGGGCCCTCAAGAGCTGCTCCTGCTCCAGGCCCAGGGCCCATCCCAGAGCTGGGCAGCCAAAAAGCTGTGCCCATTTCTGTTCATTGCTGCTCTCATGGGGATGGATCCTCAGCCTCTTGGAGGTTGCTGTTGAATTTTACTATTCCAGAGGCCCCTTCTTTCTAGAGCTCTTCACTTCAGGAATTCAGTGGAAAAGTCTCATATATTTGTGATATGTCAACAAGCGAATAAGAAAATCATGAGGAAAACACCCAGAGGAGGCCGAGAACTAGCCTTAGGACCCTTTCCAATTATCCAAGTAGACTTTACTGAGCTTTCCCAGGTACAACAGTGGAAGATTTTTACCAGTGATAGTAGATCATGTGACTCATTGGGAAGAGGTGGTACCCACTATGAAAGCCAATGCCAATGTTGTGAGTAAAACACTTCTAGAACCAATCATTCCCTGATATGGGATGGCAAAGAGGATTGATTCAGAGAGGGGAACTCATTTCACATTGAAGATATTGCAGAAAGTTTTTCTGGCGCTGGGAGTGAAATAGGAATTACACACTCCATGGCATCCACAGAGTTCCAGTAGGGTTGAGAGAATGAATCAAACTCTTATGATAGCTCTAGTTAGGCTAATGATTGAAACCCAAATGTCATGGATAAAATGTCTCCCTTTGCCCTTATTAAGAATTAGAACCCAAGCCCAGTCAGATCTGGGGGTCTCACCCTATGAAATGATGTTTGGGTTACCCTTCCTGACCTCACCCCAGAAGGTTGCCACCTATGAGGAAGGGGAAGCCAGTGCCAAGAAATAAGTTATGTCTATAGCACAAACCTTAGAAGGGGTATGACATAAAGGGGCAATTCCTCAAACTACCACCCTGGATTTCAGAATCCATAATATTAATCCTGGGGATTGGGTGATGATTAAGTCATTGAGAGATCAGCCTCTAACTCCTCAGTGGGAAGGTCCCTTTCAGGTACTGCTCACCACCGAATCGGCCATGCGAACTGCAGAGTGGGGATGGACTCATGCCAACAGATCCAAAGGCACAGTGAAAGAACCCAAAGAGTGAACGAACTGTAACAGCCAGGCTGGGTGAAACAAGATTGACTCTCAAGCAGAGACTGAAAGACAAGAAGAAAAACACCAAGATGCCCCAAAGCAGAGTCAAACTTCCCCCAACCAGCTTGAGAACTGTCTTCCTGTTTTCATGGGTGAGAATTACCAGCATGGGTTGAGGAGAAGTACACATAGGGATATAAAAGGTAATGGGACAGCTTCTTTAAGAAAAAAAGAAAAAGGAAGACTGGGTTGGCCCCTTTGTTTGCTACCAAGAAGGTTCCATAGCCCTGCTGCAAGCAGCAACCCCGTAGGCATGGTAAGGTGGGGAAAAAAGGCCATACCAGACCTCTATCATTCATCAGTTGTTTTTTAATTCAACAGGGACTGAAGGACAAGACCGAGTTGGCCTCTGTACTCACCCCTAAGATACACTGATTATGGGTAGCAGCCACATAGACACAGTCGTTGGGAGTCAAAGCCGTACCAGACCTCCGAGATGCCCTTTTGTCCATTCCAATTAAGTGTGTCTAAGGAAAATTTGAGATTTTTTCTTCTTTTCCCACTGTCCTTGCCCATATCAACAGATGCTGGAATGACTCATTCAAGAGAGAGAAATTTTTTTACTTCATTATTTGAGCAAAACGACTTAGAGAAAAAGAAAAGGGGGGGTTGCTATAGATGAGTAATCCTATGGTTGACTCTCACAATTAAGGGGTGAATATTGAATATATGTTAAGAGAAGTTTTGTAGATGTATAGTTATCCTTCCCCTCCCCCTTGCATTGTTATCACAGGATGGCCTCAGTAGTTGGGGCATTTGGGAGGGTCAGCTTGTTACTATGGCAGCACCTGAGCTCCAGTCAAGGTGTAAGACAGTGATCTCCACCACTGGACAGCAAATTAGGAGTCGATTGATAAAATTTTGGGAGGGGCTAGAGGTGTAAAAGAACACGGTGACCAAATCCTTTGCTCCTGGCGCTGTATCCTTTTCTTTATTCAGTCTTCTGTTGTATTTTGATAAGGTCTTCATAAAGGATTTAAATTTTTGAAAGTAAAAATTGTTTCTCACATGGGGTTGGGGAATGTAAGGCAAGGTTGTCCACACTGGGTCAGCTCTCAAGGTAAAACTTCTCTGACCTGGCCAGACCTCCTTAGGAGTGGCCCAGCATCAATATCAATCACAGAATGCTGAAATCACTTCTTCTCTAAAGAGAACAGTAATAAAATACACTGTTTAAAATAGGATTACATATTTTTTAGAACCTCTTTGAAATATTTCACTATAACTATAAAAGGAAACCTTCCTAATGAACTGCATGAGAGCAGAGGAAAATCAAGGCAGAGCCATGGTTTGTCAGGACTTGCTTGATCCTAATGAGCCCCGTGGTGCATTTGGAGCTGAACCCTGGAACCTCAGGGCCTGAGAGGATATTGCACAAACCTTTCCAGGAGTCAAAGTCAGACAAAAACCCCAAAATATCTCAAAGAATGAAAAGGTCCCACTGAGGTCCATCCCCAACACAGGCTCCTCATGGATTCCTTGGAGGAGAGAATTGGAGGCCAGGATTGCACAACAAGTCTCTCAGATATTCAGCGTGGAAAGAAAAATTCAAAGTACCTTAAAAACCTTGAGTATCTTTAAGTATTAATGAGCCCCACTGAGTGTCAGTACAAAGCTCTCAAGGGACTCGTTAAAGCAGATAATTGGGGCCATGATTTCACAAACCTCTCAAAGAGTCCGCATCAAAGGGGAAAAACCAAATACCTTGAAATAACTGAAGTACCTTGAAGCATTAATGAGACCACTGAGTGCCATTGCCTATAAAGACTCTCAAGGGACTAATTACAGCAGATAATTGGAGGCTGTGACTGCACAATCTTTCTCACAGGGTCTGTATCAAAAGAGAAACACCAAACACCTTAAAAACTGAAGTACCCTGAAGTACTAATGAGCCCCACTGAGTGTTGTTACTTACAAAGCCTCTCCAGGGATTAATTACAGCAGATAATTGGAGGCCATGATTGCACAAATCTCTCAGAGACTCCAAGGCAAAAAAAAACCAAACAAAATCCTTTGAAAAACCTGCAGTCCTGCAGGGAGCATTAAGGAGCCCCCAGGGCCATTCCTGAGCAAGGCTCCCCAGGGGACTCCTTCCTGCAGATCCTTGAGGCCACTGGGATCTGGGCTGGGGGGGGATGCTGAGGGCAGGACAAGGGGCTGACAGTGCCCAGCCTGGCTGGGGCTGTGCCAGGAGGCCCCAGGGCCTCAGGACAAGGTGTCTCCTCCCAGCCCTTGGTGGCACAGACCCTGCTGCTGTGCCCCAGTGCAGCAAGACTTGGCTTCTCTTTGTCCTCACCTGTCATCACTGCCTCCAGTTCTCTGCTCTGCCTGGGGCCCGGGGAAACTTTCACAGTTGTGTCCCTCAGTGGGACCCATTAAAAAGTCCAAGAAAGTTTGGAGTTGGATTCTGACTTGGAGTTCTGGAGAAGTTTCTTCAGCTGCCTCTCAGGGACTGATGTTCAGGGCCTGAGCACAAAGCCCCAGAGGCTCATTAAAGTCCTTGTGCTGTGTTGGTGCTGCTGAGCTGGGCTGGGCTTCTGGCACAGAGGCAGCTCCTGGTAACCAAGAAGAGCTTTAAAAGCACATTTCTCTTGATGAGCAGCTCTTCTGCCATCCCAGCAGGGCTGGGGCACTGCCTGCAGCCACCCCGGGCACAGCACAGAGGCACAGAGAGCTTCAATCGGTCAGGGCTGGGAAGGTGCTGAGAAGTGCCTGGGGCAGAATCCCTGCCAGCCCCTTGGCACAGGAACCTCTGGCTGCAGGACAATGCAGCTGCAGCTCCTGGAGCCATCTCCTAAAGCTGGAACATCCCAATGCCTACAGACCCTGTGAGTACATTCTCTGATTGTCTCTTTTGCAGAGCAGCCAGGGGTGCCCAGGGCTGTCGTGCAGAGCAGGGTCCTGCAGCCCAGGGCGCTGTGCTGGGGCAGGGACTCTGCTGCCTGCCAGGGACAGCTCTCAGCCAGCCCTGGCAGCTGCTCCCAGGACTGGGGGACAAGATCTAGGTGGGAGGAGACAGCTGGTCAGGCTTGGAAGTGTTCTCCTTGTGTGGGGAGGATGCTGCATTGTTCAGGACTGCTCCCAGCATGGCATTTAACTGCATGACATTTCCAAGTAGGTTATACAGGGAGCACAGCAAGGCAGGGGCTGGCTAAAAGGGAAAATCCTGCTTTTTAAATGTACTGCTCTTGGTTTCCTGGATGGGAAAGTGCACATAGATATTAATCTCGCAGTTCAGGTTGAGAATTAAAAAAAAAAAATCTCACAAATCTGAATGAACCAGGCAGTGACAGAAATGAGCCCTTAGAGGCACCATCAGTATTGCTTTTCCAGCCTCCTCAGGGTTGCTCTGATGTTGCCATCAGAGCCTGCAGAGCCAGAGCTGCCCCTGGGCAGTGCAAGAGCTGGGAGGGCTCTGCAGGACAGAGCTGAGCCCCCAGGGCTGGGCTGGGCTCTGGCAGCACTGCAGGGAGCAGCCCTGGGCACAGGGAAGCAGCTGCTGGCAGGGACAGCTCCAGGCAGCAGAGCCCTGGGCAGGCAGTGGGGGGAAAGTGCCCCCAGGGTGTGCTGGGATATTTAAAGTCCTCTCCAAACCCAAGTATTCCATGATTACTCTTTTTACAGATCCCCATGCCAAGGCACAGCAAATGTCCAACAGCAGCTCCATCAGCCACTTCCTCCTGCTGGCATTGGCAGACACGCGGCAGCTGCAGCTCCTGCACTTCTGCCTCTTGCTGGGCATCTCCCTGGCTGCCCTCCTGGGCAATGGCCTCATCATCAGCGCCGTAGCCTGCGGCCACCACCTGCACACGCCCATGTTCTTCTTCCTGCTCCACCTGGCCCTCAGCGACCTGGGCTCCATCTGCACCACTGTCCCCAAAGCCATGCACAATTCCCTCTGGGACACCAGGAACATCTCCTACACAGGATGTGCTGCTCAGCTCTTTTTCTTCCTTTTCTTCATCTCAGCAGAGTTTTCCCTCCTGACCATCATGTGCTACGACCGCTACGTGTCCATCTGCAAACCCCTGCACTACGGGACCCTCCTGGGCAGCAGAGCTTGTGCCCACATGGCAGCCGCTGCCTGGGCCAGTGCCTTTCTCAATGCTCTCATGCACACAGCCAATACATTTTCCCTGCCCCTTTGCCATGGCAATGCCGTGGGCCAGTTCTTCTGTGAAATCCCACAGATCCTCAAGCTCTCCTGCTCAAAATCCTATTTCAGGGAATTTGGGCTCGTTGTTGCTAGTGCCTGTTTATCGTTTAGTTGTTTTGTGTTCATTGTTTTCTCCTATCTGCAGATCTTCAGGGCTGTGCTGAGGATCCCCTCTGAGCATGGACGGCACAAAGCCTTTTCCACCTGCCTCCCTCACCTGGCCGTGCTCTCCCTGTTCTTCAGCACTGCAGCAATTGCTCACCTGAAACCTTCCTCCATCTCCTCCCCATCCCTGGATCTGGCCGTGTCATTTTTGTACTCTGTGGTGCCTCCAGCCCTGAACCCCCTTATCTACAGCCTGAGGAACCAGGAACTCAAGGCTGAAGTGAGGAGACTGATGAATGGATGCTTTCGGAAACACTAAAATGCTGGTCAATTTCTTGACACATTGACAATTTGACAAATTTCAAAACACTTGAAATAAAAATGATCTTTATACTTCTTGTTGGTTTGGTTGTGGTGGTATTTTTTCCTTCATTTTAGGTATTAATATTTTCCACAAAATTGTCACTGTTTTTACCGATTCTCATTTTGTTTCTCTCCATCTGCCCTGTGACCACAGCTTGTGTCAACGAGGGGCTGCACTCTGAGTTGCTTTAAAGGAACTAAAGGAACTCCCAGCAGAGTTTTCTGCAGAAATGCCCTTATGTTGCCTTCTCTGGAGCGGCAGCAGCAATGTCTGTGTGCAAAGCTGGGGACAGATCAGTGCTGGCCCAGCAGCAGCAGCACTTGGTGTTGCCAGTGCTGCTGCCGTGGCCCTGCCCTGCTGCCCTGGTGGCCCTGGTGTTGCTGCACGGCCTGAGTGCTCTCAGGGCTGGGCACAGTCCTGGGGGTGGCAGTGCCGGGGCTGCAGCAGGGACAGGCCATGGGCACTGCTGGGGCAGCGCTGACGCCTCAGGCCAGGCTATGGGGGCTCCAGGTTCCCTGTAAGGCTCTCTCAAGAACATGCCCAGGCCAATGCTCAGCACAGAAAAGCCCCATGAGCAGCCCCAGCATGGCTGTGGGCAGGCTGAGGGCAAACAGCATGGCTGGGGCTCTGCAAGGGCCCTGGGGCAGACGGGAAGGAGCAGCAGATCAGGGGCTGATCCACCCCCAGTGAGCTGGACAGCCCAGGGCAGCGTCCCAGAGCGTCCTCATGGAGCTGCCAACAACATCCCCTCTCTGCAGCCCTGGCCTCTCCCCTAGCTCACACAGGTGCCTCATCCTTGCAGGCACAGACATGGCAGCAATGGCTCAGCAGCCCCTGTTTGCATTCTACACAGCAGGCAGGAGCACCCCCATGCTGTTGGTGTGGGGACATGAACCTGAGGGAGCACAAATGCCATCAGCCCCTGGGGCCAGCAAGGGCTGGGGGACACCAGGGAAACCACTCAGCTTTGTCCTGGCCTCTGCACTCAGCCAGAAAGTTTGTTCTCATCAGCTGGGAGTTTTCTGTCCCACTGCAGATGCTGTTGCTCAGAGGCAGGGCTGCCTGGCAGCCACCCCCAAACTGCCCTGAGCATTTCCTTGGCTTCACCTTTGCATTCTTTCTTCTTCCCTTGTCTAAAATTCTTCCTCTTGCCCATCCCTGTTCCCTCCTCTGCAAACAGCCCATCTCTGTTTGCCCTTTCCTCTCTGGCCCCACTCCCCATTGCAGTTCCTGACTTGGCACCATGGGAACGTCCCTTGGGGAGCAGGATCATCCTACAAGTGCTGCAGGAATTGTCTGCAGGCTCCTGCAGTGCCTCACGCTGCTCCCTTGCCAGAGGCACTCCAGGCCAGGGGGGCACATCTGGGCTGTTGCGTCTGGTTCTGGGGCTCCCTGTTCTGGGCAATGAGGAGGAGCTGCAGAGGCTCTGCAGGACTGACAGGATGGGCTTTGGGGCTGGCAGGAGAAGCTGAGGGACCTGGGCTGCTGGAGCTTCTGAAAAGGAGGTCCAGGGCTCATCCTGCAACTGCTCCAGGGGTGGTTCTGGAGAATCCCAAAATCAGCAATGGTGGAACAGGCCATGGAGATCATCAAGTCCATCCTGTGCTCTGACATTGCCTTGTGTCTCCTGAGCCTTCTTTTCTCCAGGATAAACAACCCCAGCTCCCTCAGCCACTCCTCACAGGACTTGTGTTCCAGACCCCTCCCCAGACTTGTTTCCCTTCTCTGGACAAACTCCAGCCCCTCCATGTCCTTCCTAAACTGTGGGCCCAGACCTGGACAGAGCATTCAAGGTGCTGCCCAACCAGTGCCAAGCACAGGGGAAGATTCACTGCCCTGGTCCTGTGTGGTGGTGTTCGCAGCGGTCCCAGGACGAGGGAAGAGATGAGAATCTTGACTCCAAATTTCAGAAGGCTGATTTATTATTTTATTATATATATTATAATAAAATAAAATTATATATTAAAACTAAACTAAAAGCAGAGGTCCAAGGATGAGGGAAGAAATGAGAATCTTGACTCCATATTTCAGAAGGCTGATTTATTATTTTATGATATATATTATAATAAAATAAAATTATATATTAAAACTAAACTAAAAGAATGGAAAAACTTCTGATTTCATCGGAAGTCTAGAAAGTAAAGGAATAGAATGTTATGAAAATCTTGTGACTGACCAGAGTCCAAACAAAACTGGACCTGTGATTGGTCATCAAGTAAGAACAACTTCACCTGCTGCGTAAACAATTATTCAAATCACATTCCAAAGCAGCAAAATGTGGAGAAGGTGAACCTTCTCAACTGCTCAGTAGAAAAGATCCTGGTGTGATGCTGGCCAAACAGTTCCTGATCAATAGGAGTGCCAGGGGCTGGATGAGGGAAATGGTGGGGAGGGGGTGGGGACAAAATCTTGATTGGCAGCTATGAAAGGTTTGCTCTTCTTATCTATTCAGACTACATTAGGAGTTGCTGGGGGTCAATATCAATTGAACATTGCTGATACCAAAATATAAAAAGGAAAAGAAAATATGAGAAAACAGTCCTCTCTGTTTTGGTTTTTTTTTGATATATCATATTCAACTCGAATACACTACTGCAATGTGTCTAATTTGTCACAGAAGAATTGAAAACTTCAGTTATACCCATGGGCTTTTCTTCTTCTGCTGTTCTGAAGAAATGTTTATGAGCCTTTTTCAGTGAATTCATGAAGTGAAGAGCTCAAGAAAGAACAGGCTTCTGGAATACTAAACCTCATCATCAACCTCCAAGTGGCTGAGGATCCATCCCCATGAGAGCAGCAATGAACAGAAATGGGCACAGCTTTTTGGTTGCCCCGGCTCTGGGATGGGCCCTGGGCCTGGAGCAGGAGCAGCTCTTGAGGGCCCCAAGGCCAGGGCTCTTGTGCTGCCCTGGGCAGATGGGATGGCAGCAGGGGCTGCAGAGCTCTCAGCACCTCAGCCCGAGGGCAGCAGGGCAGCCAGGGAGCCTCCTTTGGCCTTGGCCAAGCACCTTCCCCCATGGCTGGGGCTGAGTCCTGTGGCAGCTGCAGCTGCTGCTGTGCCCTTGCCAGGGGCTGAGGCCGTGGGGCAGTGCCCAGAGCAGCCTGGCCTGAGCAGAGCTGTGGGGCCAGAGCTGGCTGGGCTGGGCTGGGGAGAGGCTCTTGGTGCTGCCCAGAGCTCAGGGCAGCTGGCAGAGCTTGCAGGGAGCTGGGCTGGGCTCAGAGAGCCTGGCCCAGAAACCATCAGTGTCCATCTCAGCCTGGCTGAGCGTGCAGGGGAAGGACTCAGGCCAGACCTTGTGGGGTAGGGCCAGTGCCTGTGCAAGGCATTGCAAACAGGCAAGTGGCCCAGAGAGGAGGCTGCTCTTTGCCCTTGGTGGCATGGACAGAGCAGGGAGGGGGTCCAGAACATTTGTCAGCGCCAGCCTCTGTGCCCATGCATTGGCAGCCCTGGCTGCAGAGCCCAGCTTTGGCCTGGGCTGAGTTTGGCTGTGGCCCAGCTCCATCCTCCAGCAGGACTCAGGGCCTGTTCCCAGCCATGTCCAGCCCTGGCTAGCCTCTCTGCCAGCCCAGAGGCCGGCAGAGCCCGGGACAGGGCTGTCTGTGCAGCCCCACAGGTGCCAGGGGCTCTGCAGGAGCTGGCAGAGGCTGCCCAGCAGGGAGGCCATGGGGCACAGAGCCCCAAGGCTGCTGTGGGCACCACGGCACAGGGGCCGTTCCCAGCCGCAATGCTCCTGGCCTGGGCTGGGCCTGCATAGGGGCTGGGCCACCATGGCTGGGCCAGCACAGGGCCACAAAGGGGCCACGCAGCTGCTGCTGGGGCTGACAGCAAGGCCAGGCACACACAAGCAATTGCTGAGCATGGCCTGCGCAGGCCAGGCCTGACTGTGCCAAAGGCAGAGCTCAGCTGCCCTTGGGCGCTGCAGGAACAGTCCAGAGCCCAAAGAGCCTCCATGGCTGTGCTGGAGACCAAGGCTGCAGGAGGGAAATGCAGGGCTGCTGTGGGATGGGGAGGGCACTGAATTCCAGCACACACCTCAGCTCTCTGAAGATCCCGGCACCATGCTGGGCCCTGTTTCAGACTGGAGCAGTGCAGACTGGGGACATGTCAGATGCTGCTGGGACATCCCAGAGAGCTGAGGGAAGAGCTGTTATGGATCTTAAACTGTTCAAATGTTTAACTTGTGTTTGTTTGCAAGAAACCTTTCTGTGCCTCTGAGTGTCACCAGTCCCTGAGCCCAAAGGACACAAACCTGATGAGTTGTGGCTCCCACTGCAGGGGCACTTGAACCTTGGCTCTGCACAGGAGAGCTCTTCATCCCCTTTCTCTCTTTTCTCCTTCTGGGCATGGAGGGAGGTCCTGACTTCAGCCTGTGACTCATGTGTGCAAAGAGCAATTCTGGGTAGAATCGGGGCAGGAAGGTTTTGGGGGACTTTGGCATGTATGCTGGGCACAGAAGGTGTTTTCCTTTGCTCTGAGACTGTCTGCTGTGGAAAGTAGATTTAATATCCAGCAGAGGAATCACTTTTGCATTTGATTGAGCTGTGCCTTCCCTTGGCTTTGTTGGCTGACAATAAATGAACATCCCTCTGTGTCTTGGGAAGCTCCTTCTCCAAGGAAATAGGGTGGGAGTCGGAGCCAAGGAGCTGAAAGCTGCAGGTGCAGCCCAGGCTGGAGGGAGCTCAGATTTGCACAAGGCTGCTCTGAGTGCCAGGCCTTGGATGGGGGAAATGGTGGGCTGGGGATAGGGACAGAGCCTGATTGATTGTCAGTGATAAAGGGTCTTGATTTTCATATCTATTCAAACTGCATGAGGAGGTTCTTGGATTCAGTGTCAATTGGAGACTGCACATATCACTAAATTAACAGGAAACTAAACTAAACTTGACCTAAAAAAAATATTTTCTGGCTGTCTTTTCAAATATCATGTATTCACTTTGAATACACTACTGAGAGCTACTTAACTACAAAATTTTTTGTAACATTAATCAAAATATTCCCAGTTGCTTGGCTTGTTAAGGTGTTCTGAATGTTAATGAGCCCTGGGATACTGAATTCCTGCACTGAAGGGCTGAAGGCTGAACAAGCCTCTGGAGCAGGAAAATTCAGCAGCAGCCTCCAAGGTGCTAAGGATGTCAGCAGCCCCCACTGAGGCCATCCCTGCCCAGAGACCGTGGGGGAATGGGCAGACAAGGAGAGCATTCCTGGGGCTGGGGCAGCACAACTCAGAGGCTCCAGGGGCTCCAGCTGGGAAATGGAGTGTGGAATGTGGCTGGGAAAGCCCTGCCTGGGCTGTGCCAAGCAGGACAGACAAGCCCTGACTGCCATCCCCCAAACAACTGTCTCAAGGAGACATTTTAAAGGAATTACAGTTGTTTATGTACTCTGAGTTGGACGCACTGGAGAAATACCAACAAGAGATTCTCAGGAACTCAAAACAATAAAACAGCCTTTACAGGCAAACTGGAAAATCAAGAAAATTTTTGCAAAATGTTCAATACGACAAACAATCAACAGAAACACTTCTCAAAGCAATACCTTGGCCCATCCAATTCCACAAATTGTAATCCTGTTCTATTTTATGTCAATTAAAATTTACAAGAGAACGAAATTAGAAGAAGACACAGAAAGAGAGAAAGACAAAAAAGATACAGAGAAGCACACACAGAGCTACCAACTACTGGATTCCAATGATGTTAAAATAAATAGAAATTCCAAGAGGAGGTAGGGTCAAGACGTGTGCTTGCCTTGTGGTCAGCCTTCAATACCCCTTGGTCTCCCTGGGCCCTTCCCCCAGGTGGGACTTGGGCTCATTTGGTCCGTCAGGAGCTGGGCTGGGGCTGTAGAGGTGGCTGTGGAGCATTGCCTGTGCTGTGCCAGGGACTGGCAGCCACTGCTGGGCTGGGATAGAAGCTCTGGGGGGATTGGGGTCACAGGGCAGGGCAGGGCTGGACCTGCCCCTTCCTCCCCCAAACACAACATGTTTCAATCCAACAATCTTCTCCAGTCTGTCACAACAGGCAATGCTGGAGGTGAAATCCCATTCTGGCCATGGGCACCTGGCTAGAAGGGCAGCTCTTTTCCATGGGAAGGAAAGCACAGAGCCCCAGTGTTTGGAAGGCAGGTGAGAGACTCACTGGGCCAAGGCCAGCCAGATTTGTCAGTAATGGCAGATTTTGTCTGGGACCAGTCTTTGGATATAGGGAATTTTGGAGGTGGGAACCCAATCTCAGCCATGGGCATCTCGAGAAGCAGGACAGCTTTTTCCCATTGGAAGGAAAGCACAGAGCCTTGACAAGTGTTTTGGGGCCAGATGGGAGGTGACCCTTGTGAGACTATTGCCAGCCAGACTTGTCCTGGCAATATTCCTATGGGAACAATCCCTGAATATAAGGAAATTTGGAGGTGAAACTCCAATTCTGGCCAAGCATGCCTGGAGGAGAAGAACAGATCTTTTCCATAGGAAGGAAAGCATGGACCCCCATTGTTTCAATACCAGATGAGACCCTAAATATGTCAAGGTCAGTTGGACCAGTCATGTGGCTCCTGGGAGGCCAAACCAGACAGATCTGTTCTTTGTTCCCTTGGTTTTATGGTGCCGCATAGGACACAAGGACTTGTTGATTACAGGAAGATCTGCAGCTGGATCCAATGGACCCTTAGTTCATTGGAGTCCCACAATGTCACAATGGCCCCTAGGTTCCAGAAGACCTTGCAGTGTCACAATAGTCCCACTGATTCCATGTGCCCTTGCAGTGTCACAATGGTCTCCACGGTTCCACAGGTCCCACAATGTAATGTGACTCCTCTATTCCATGAGTCGTCACAATGGATCTTTGGATCCTGGGCGTTTGCAGTGTCACAATGGTCTCCTTTGGCTCCACAGTGCCACAATAGACCATTGATGACAAGAGGCCCCTCTGTATCACAATGGACCTTTGGTTCTGTGGGGACCTCCAGGGTCGCAATGGTCTTACTGGTTCCATGAGGTCCTGCAGTGTCACAATGCTTTGCTTATTCCATGGGGCCTCATAGTGTCACAAAGGTCTCCATGATCCCATGAGTCCACTCAGTGTCACAATGGCCCCTTGGTTCCATGGTGCCCCACAGTGTCACAATGGCCTCTTGGGTCCATAAGGCTGTGAAGTGTCTTAGTGGTCTCTCCATGATTCCATGAGGCCTTGCAAAGTCACAATGGATGTCTGGCTCCATGGGGTCTCACAATGTCACAATGGCCCCTTGGTTCCATGATACCTCAAAGTGTCACAATGGTCTCCACAGTTCCATGTGGTCCCGCAGTGTCACAGTGGACTCTTGGTTTGATGGGGCCTCACAGTGTCACAGTGATCCCTACATTCCATGAGGTCACACGGCATCAGTACAGTCCCCTTGGCTCCATGAGACCCAGCAATGTCACAGTGCTCTCCATCATTCCATGAGGCCCCACAGTGTCACAATGGTCCCTGGGTTCCATGGGCCCTGTGCTGCTGCATTCCCCCCTCCCCTTCTCAGGTCACCCTGCCAGCTGAGAAATGCTCCTTGGGGCTCGGCCTTGGCCAACAGCCCCTGGGCTCAGCTCCTCTGCAGCTCATCACAAACACTGTCTGCTCCAGGCACTGCTGCTGCCCAACCAGCTCCTGCTTTCTGTAGGAGCAGCCCTGGGAACTGTTTTTGTTCCCTCTGTGACACAAGATCCCTGTTCTCACCCTGCCAAAGAAAGCTGTTGGTGCCAAGTGTGGCCAGGATGAGCCATTGCTGGGACTGAAGCCCCTCTCATGGGGCCCTGCAAACAGCGCTCCAAAAGGAGCCCTTGGAGCTCTCCTGGGCCAGCGACTCCCTCTGAGTGGGGCCTCTCCCAGCAGGGAACTCTCCCGTTTGCTGCACTCGGGGATCCTGAACAACAACAGAGCCTGGGCTGATCCCTCCACTCCTCCAGGCTCAACCCTTCACCTGCTGGGGAGATGCCAAAGGATCCACAGGGAGCATTTCCTGCCCTTAGGGGAATTGCTCACAGGCGCCTTGCGCTGACTGTTTGTGTCTGTGTGCACACAGGAGTGCCTGTGCTGGGGAAATGTGGCAGAAATGCTGCTCTCTGAGGGGTTGGAGTGCCTTGGATAACTGAATCAGTCAGGCCTGTAAGTGAGGTTAAATCACAAGGTTGAAGCTAAGTTAAATGCTGCTAAGAGTTGTTTTGCTAAGTTAAGTTTAATTTCAGTTATTAGCTAAGTTAAATATTGTTGTGTTATTCCTCTTTTAAATTGCTAAATCAAAAGTTTTAAGTAAGGTTAAATACTGTTAAGCTCTGTTCTTTTGCTAAATTGTGAAGTTGAAAGTGTCAGTAAAGGTAAAGGTGTAGGTTAAGTCCTGTTAAATTTGAGCTCTGTTAGGCTTTAAGGCCGTATTCCTTTCATCCTTGCCCTCACTGTCCTTGTGTCACACACCGACAGGGAGCGTTCTCTGATGATTTCTGGATTGATTGCCTGGATTTGGTTTGGTTTTGTTGTTGCTTTGTTTCCTTGGTGTGCCTGAAGTGTCCAGTCAGGAGCAGAGTAGCTCTTGCTGAGGAACTCTGTGGTGCTGTGACTTAATATTAAATCTGATTTTTACTGATCCCTTGCCAGGGATTTTTTAAGTGCTCTCAGGCCCTCGCTTGTACCAGAGTGAAGGAGCTCTGGCCCAGGCTCTGGCCCTGGGGGACACGGGGACGCTGCTGGGGGGTCTCTGTCCCCCTGTGCCACCCCCAGGGCCCCAGCCCCCTGTCTCCGTGTCAGGCTCGGGAGTCGATCTCATGGAACATCCTCTGGGGGAAGCTGCAGGGCCGGGGGCGGGGGGACCCGGGGGGACAGGGGACCCTGCTGTGCACGAGCAGGGTTGGACTGCTCTGGGGGGAGCTGTGAGGGGGACTGGGACAGAGTGACCTCCCCAGTTACCTCACACAGCCCCTGTGATGTCACACAGCCAGCTGTAATGTCACACAGACCCTGTGATATCACACAGGCATCTCTGTGATGTCACACAGCCCCTGTGACATCACAGCACATGCTGGAATGTCATGAATCCCCCTTGTGATGTCACAGAGCCAATGCAGGCATATCACTCTGTGATGTCATACAGCTGCCTCCTGGGATGTCTCAGAAGACACTGTGATGTCACAAACTCACCCAGTGATGTCACTGCATGTTCTCTGATGTCACAGACTGTTCTGTGATGTTACTCAGACACCCAGTGATACCACAACCCACTCTCAGATGCCACAATGCCACCCTCCATGATAGCAGAGTCTGCTCTATGGTGTCACATGCTACCCTATCATGTCCACACCACCTCTGTGATGTCACAATCCCCTCAGTGATGTCACACAATCCTCTCTGTGATGTCATACTGCCACTCTGTAATGTCACAGCATACACTTTGACCTCACAGCCAGCTCTATGATGTCACACAGCCATGCCATGATGTCAGACTACTCTGTGATGTCACACAGTCCCCTCTATGATGGTGTAGCTGCTCAATGACCTCACACAACAAACTCTGTGATGTCATAACCCAATCTGTGACCTCACACAGCCCACTCTGTGCTGTCACACAGCCCCTTACTGACATCCCAGCTGCTCTGTGCCTCTATGACACAGCCCCAGAGGTGCTGCTGTGACACAGCCCACTCTGGGACATTCCACAGCCCCTGCCAGTGCTGAGCCCCTGTGAGCTCTGTCTGTGCCCTGCTGGTGTCCCTGAGGGGCCCTGGCAGTGCCCCAGCCCTGCTGGGCTGTGCACAGGAGCTGCTCCTGGCCAGAGCTGTCTCTCTGCAGCGCTGCCCTTGCCAGGAGCTGCCTCTGGGCCAGGAGCCCGGCCCAGCTCAGCAGCACAGACACAGCACAGGGATTTTAATGAGCCTCTGGGGCTTTGGTGCTCTTTGCATCAGACTCAGTCCCTGAGAGCGGGCTCAAAGCACTTCTCAAGAGCTCAAAATCAGATTCCAAGTCCAAAATTTCTGTAACTTTTAATGGGTCTCACTGACGAACAGGACTGAGAAAGTGCCCCTGGGTTCCAGGGAGAGCAGAACACTGGAGGCAGTGATGACAACTGGGAACAAGCAAGGCAAAGGTGTCTCTGGTGTTGCCTTCTGATACAAGGCAGGCGGCCTGGTTTCAGGAAACAGCACAGCGACCCTCTTCCCCAGGGTCGCTCGGGCCTAAGAAACACGCGGACACCAATATGGTGGAAGATCAAAGGCCTTTATTCTCTCTTCTCATGGGGTTTTATAGTCTAGGGGGCTTCTACGTCAGGTGGGGGTCTGTCTTTACCATCTATGGTTAGTAGGCAATGGAAAGTTACTTGGGCAAGTGGAAAGTTACTGAAAACTGGTTCAGGGGACTACATTCCTATGTTAATTTTCTTATCTAAGGGGGCAGGGGCCCTGTCTTCCCGTAACATCACGAGATCTTCTGAACGCCAGGCCCTATCTGCTACATCTCCCCCCCCTTTTTCACAAATGGATGAGGTAGTCATATACTGAAATGAGGTGTAAGGTTGTAGTTCCATAAGGAAAAGGGGGTTTGGTACATCTGAGTAAGTTTTCGCCAGTCAAGGTTAGGACTTGTGGCTGGCAGTGTTCCCTGGTTGGATTCGCTGCCCGATGAACAGGATGTTGGCCTGTTCCAGGCGGGTCTGAACGAATGAGACCAGCTTGTTCAGCAGGCAAGGTCCGAAGGTAACCGCCAGAAGCAGCAATGCCAATGGACCTATTAGGGTAGAAATCAGAGTGGTTAGCCATGGTGATTGATTGAACCAGGACTCGAACCAGCCCTGTTGGGCTTCCCTGTCCTTCTGCCTCTGAGCCAGTCTGTTTCTGAGTTCTGCCATGGAGTCTCTTACGACTCCTGTGTGGTCTGCATAGAAGCAGCACTCCTCTCTCAAGGCGGCACACAGGCCCCCTTGCTGCATGAACAGGAGGTCCAGACCTCGCCTGTTCTGCAAGACCACTTCCGAGAGAGAGGAGACTGACTTCTCCAGGAAGGAGATGGATTTCTCGATCCTTTGCAGGTCCTCGTCGATGGTCATTTGCAGCTGGGACAGTCCTTGGTGCTGTGTCGCTAGGGCTGAGACACCCATTGCCATTCCTGCCGCTCCTAAACCAAGCAACATCGCAATAGTTACACCTGTTATTATTTCTCTTTTGTGGAGTCGGCTGGGTTCCTCAAAAAGGTGATACACCTCTTCGTCTGAGTGGTACAGGACCCTAGGAACAATCAGAACTTGGACACAAAAGTCGTTAGAGTCATCAAATTTGGCAAGAGACACACAGGGACTCACTCCAGATCGCTGGCAAACCCACATCCCAGGTGCGGATGGGACTACCCACTTATTGTTTTTCCTGTTAGGCTTGACAAATTTGGTGCAGACGTTGCCTTTCCGCCTAGCTAGTGTTGCATTGCCAAAGCATCTGCCCTGGCCTGTGACCTGGCTCAGGGTGATTCCTTTGCGAGGGGTTTCCCATCTGCACTGGTGAGGGGCATCGGCTGTGGAGTAACTGAAGGGAGTGTTTAAAGCAATTCCTTCATAAAAGGGAGGTTTGACATCGTAGCAAAGCCAGCAGGATTCGGTTAGGTTAGGGTTGGATTCATTCAGGGATATAAAGGTAGCTTCTAACATATGAAGGATTGGGTCTGAGTCCGACCTGGCTGCGCGGTCTGTCTGAAAGACTTCCGCATGGCCGGTTGGGACTTTGCTAACTCTAGTGGGTAGGGTTTTAGGGTAGGTTGCGTTTTTCCCTTTCGGCACGCTTTTAATCACTTTGTTTGGTCCGACCGCTTGGGGCACCGACGGTTGGAGCCTGATAATTCACACATTTACTCTCTCTTTTGACCCTTGAAGGACAACTGTCCACGTTCGGCCTATGGCCCAACTGGGGTGATGTGGCTGCAAGACTGTCACGTTATAGCTAGTGCATTTCCGATATTTTGGGATTTTATGATGATTGCGATAAAAGTTTCCCTGGAGGAAAATGGGTTTTTCATCCGCTGGGTGCCCAGGTGAACTGTAAGAATTTGTCGGGCTCTTGTGGATCCCACCCAGGCCCCGACGGTCTGGCATCTGTAACAATGGTTTCGCAGCCCCAGTGCCCACAATATCCCCACCCTGGGTGATTGCAGTAGCTTTTTCCTGGGTTTGAAGCTGGGCACCAGTAGGATAGGTACATGTGTGTGGCGTGTGGGAAATTGGGGTCTACCTTTGGTTGTCCTGGAAACAGGTCGGTGATGCGGAGCACGAAGGATGGGGCGTTTGGTGTGGTGACTTCCCTGAGCACTTTGTCACTACTAAGGTGACGCATGACCCACCTGAAAGGCCGGTGGGGGTAGTGATCTGGGCTGGCTTGTCCTCTGGCAACAAGCCCCAACAGCAAAATCACACAGAAACACCGTTGATGCTTGGGTCTCACCCGTGCGGGTCTCTCGGGCGCTGCCAAGCGGCTTGGTGGTCTGTCACTTTCCTCTGGGATAGGCATGTACGCGTCACGAGGACGTCCTATGAGCATGTCCTGTAAACGGAAACTCACAATTCTCGTCAGTCTCATCCTGCTTATTATGAAGGTCGGGCTTAATTGACTTAAGTGGACACCACCTGACTTTGCCATCCTTTTTGACAGCTGCATACCCTCTCCCCGTGAGCATCAGCCTCCAGCCCCGTTCCCATTCGCCCAGCTCGTTTCTAATTACCACCTGCGGGCCCTCCTCTATCGCTCGGGTGGCCCAGTGCTTTTGAACGGGACTGTTTGTTTCCTCTCCCCTAGGGAACTGATTCAGTGCTAGCAAAGCAGTTGCCAGCATGCGCGCTTGATCTCCTGGGGGAATGGCATTGGCAAAGCCCTCTGCTTTTGCCAATACTTCTAGTTTGGTTTTCAGGGTCTGGTTTGCTCGCTCTACTATGGCCTGCCCGGTACTGTTATATGGGATACCTTGCACTAATGTGATGCCCCATTTTGAGGCGAATTCCTGTACTGGTTTGGAGGTGAAATTGGACCCGTTGTCCGTTTTGATCTGCTTGGGGATACCAAGCCAAGCCATGGCTGTCAGCCAGTGCTGAATTGTGGCCTTGGAATTTGTTTTGGGGTGCTGTGTGGCTATGATTGTTCCGCTATAAGTGTCCACTGTCACTGCAAGCCACGCTCGGGGCTTCAGCAGTTCACACCAGGTGAAGTCCGATTGCCAGATCTCTGAAGGCTTGAGACCTCTCGGGTTGACCCCACTGGTCCATAGGGGTGACTTCTGGCAATGAGGACAGGTGGCTACCACGTGCTTTGCGTCTGCAGTCGGGATCCCGCATCTCTTCGCCAGTGCTTTGGCTCCGATGTGGAGCGACTCGTGCAGCTGACGAGCTTCCTGCAACGTCCATACGCCTTTTGCTGCGGCGTCCGCTTTGTCGTTGCCGATCTGGAAGTAGCCTTTGACTGGTTCGTGGCTGTTGACGTGAATGACCGACACGGTGCCCTGTTGCGAGGAGAGTGCTTCTTCCAGCATTAGGGCTGCTGCTGATGTAGACACTCCTGGTCCTGCCATGGCTAGGCAAAGCTTTGCCACGAATATAGAGTCTGTTACTATATTAAGGTGTTCCTCTTGAAAGAGTCCGCATGCCAAGACGACTGCTGTCGCCTCCAGCTGTTGCACTGACAGTGTGGGGTCACACGCTTTGACGCAATGCCATTGCTCTCCTGCCTGCCACACTGCTGCTGCGGTTGAGGTCGTGGAGGAAGCGTCTGTGAAGACCGTCGGTCCTGGCTGCGGTCGGTCCATGACCTTTGGCGGTATGTCCATGTCAACAATGGTCAGCAGCTTAGTCCAGGGTGGTTTGGAGGAGTAGGAGATTTCTCCTCCGAAGCCGGTGAGAGCAAGGGCTAGGTACTCCGATATCATGGCTGACTCCGTAGTTGGTTGCTTGCGAAACGGAAGGTGGATGCTTGTTGGCTCAGTCCCTAGGTGTTTCAAAGCGAGTTTCCTGCCTTTCATTATGAGGTTAGCGATGCATTCGATTCCCAGGGAGAAGGCACGAGCAGGTCTTCTGAGAACCACCCATTGAATCAGTCGGGCCTTTTCAGAAGGTCCTTGAGCCAGTGCTCCCACTCCCCCCCTCGGTGTAAAGTGAACGTATAAGTCCAGTGGCAGGGCTGGGTTCCACCTGGCAAGTGTGCCTGTGGACATCCGGCTTTTGATGAAGTCAAGGGAGCTCGTTGCTTGCGGTGTCAGCTCCTTGGGTTCCCAGGGGTGCTTTCCTTTCAGGAGGTCATACAAGGGGTCCATGACTTCAGGAGGAATCAGGACGATGTTGCGAAGCCACTGCAGTGATCCCACCAGGCGCTGTACGTCGTGTAGTGTTTTGACGTCTCGACTGACCTTCGCCTCGGGGGTGTCACGTAGGAGCTTGTGATCCCCACTCCCAGGAAGGTCACGCAGGGTCCTCTCTTGATCTTTGCGCTTGCAATCTCGAAGCCGTTGGCCTGAAGGGTTTTCGTGATTGTGGATACCAGGTGATCTACTTTGCTTGCCGATGGAGCTGCTACCAGGATGTCGTCCATGTACTGAATGATGGTTGCAGTGGGATGGGAGTGTCGAACTGGCATCAGTGCTTTGTCCACGGTGATTTGGCATATGACAGGACTGTTGACAAGTTCCTGTGGCAATACCCGCCATTGGAAGTGGAGGTTAGGCTGTTCGCCATTTCGGAATGCCACGGAAAAGGCAAATCGTTCTCTGTCCTCAGGGTGCAGGGGTATTGAGAAGAAACAGTCCTTGATGTCCAGCACTGCGCACGGCCGCCCTGCAGGGATGGCTGAGTTCGTGGGTAGCAGTGTCTGGACTGGACCCATGGGTTGGATCGCTTTGTTTACCTCTCTCAGGTCATGGATGAGACGATAGCCTTCTCCGGACCTTTTGGGGATCACGAATACAGGGGTGTTCCAGAGGCTGATGGAGGGTTCTATGTGACCCTTTTGCAGCTCGCAGTCGACCAGTTCCAGCAAGGCTGCCGCTCAAGGCTCTGTCAGGGGCCACTGCTCAACCCATACGGGGTCTGATGATTTCCAGGTCAATTTGATCGGCAGCGGAGGGTGTACAACAGTGGCCCTTAGGATAAATTTGTAATCCGGAATCCCAGCATAGAAAGAATGTCCCTTCCTAACAGGGGTGGAGAGTTTTGCAGTATGTATGGGTGGATCGCGACTGTCTGTTCTGGTCCCTTTTTTGTGTGGAGTGTTATAGCCACCAGCTGGGTGCTTTTCCATGCCCGAGACTGCCCTCCCACTCCATTCACTGGAGGGACTTCTTTGAATTGCCAATGTCTGGGCCAATGTGCTTGGGGAATAATCGTGCAGTCTGAACCCGTGTCCGCCCAGAACTGTAACCCTATGACATGGGAATCCTGACTGCCATAAAGCCGGCATGTTCCCCACACCATCAAGGGTTCCCTCCCTATTTTCATAGCCAGGGCCACCCAGGGATCCCGCTCTGGGGCGTCTCCTGCTGGCCCTGTACCACCGGCGCAGCTTGTGGCAGTGGGGGGTGCGAGGGTGCTGAGGGTGTTGCATTGCTTTGCCATTGCACCGTAGGCAGGGATGCAAAATTGGCTACTCCCTGTGGGGGGAGAGGATATGAAGGTCCCCTGCCCCACTGGGGGTTGCTGTAGCTGGGCCACTGCATATTCCAGGTGGGAGGGGGCTGGACACAGCCCGGCTGCCCCCCCCCTCCCGTTTCCCTGAAGCCTGGATCTGCATTCCTTAGCCAAGTGCCCCTTCTTCCCGCATGCCCAGCACGGTCCCTTAAGTCTCCCTTGGCGTGGCGGAGCAGCTGCTGATAGGCGCCTTGGCTGGGGGCAGTTCACTGCCAGGTGGCCTGCCTGGCCACACTTAAGGCATGCCATCACACTGGTTATTGCAGTGTGAACTGCTGCTTGGATGGGAGCCAGATGCTCTTCCTTTGCAACGTGCCTAATCATGGTTGCTGCATTAGACTCAGGTGGCAGTGACCTTAAAATGTCCTTGGTGGCTGAGTTACACTGCTGGTGCAGGCAGTCTGCCAGCACGGGACCCTTAGCCTCCGACGGCAACGAGGAGGAGTCCAATGATGCCTGAAGTCTGTCCACAAACTGAGTGAAGCTCTCGCTCTCACTCTGTTTGATGGTTGACCATGGGGATGGACTGGCTACTACTTTAGCCGCTGCACGGATAGCTTCCCGGGCAGCACGGGTGGTTGTCAAAACCTCATGAGCCCGCAAGCCCTCAGCCTGCGCCTGGGGGGTGATCATAGTGCGGTCTCTGCCCATGAGCCTCTGTATGCTGGAGCCATGCAGTGGATGGTTAGGTCCTGTCACTTGGGCCAGCTCCTTTGTGCATTGATCTTCCCACTCCTGTTTAAAAACTATCATCCCTGCACCATCAAAAATCATTCTACACGTCTGTTTAATATCAAAAGGCAACATATCATCCCCTCCGAAAACGCCATCAATAAGTGTGGTAGCCATGGCAGAATTAATTCCCTTGTCTGCAATCGCTTTGATTATTGCCTGGATTTCCTTTGGGTTTACAGGGGAGTAAGTCCTTTGTTGGTTATCGCCTGTTCCCCTCACGCGGACCGGGAGCACCAGGTTAGCAGACGGGGTCCACTCTGCGCAAAACATCTTTATTTTCCGCCAATCCGTAAGCGGAGTCCAGTCTTTCTCTAATGACCCCTTCACCCATGCGGGAGCCCTGCGACTAGAAACTTTGTATGCCGCTGATCTCCCTCTGTTAAAGTTAGAATCCGAATCCGAACTCTCTGAATCCGAACTCCCTGACTCCCCCTCGTCCCAGACCGAGTCAGAGGCGGAAGCAGAGTGAGTCCGCACTTCCGGCCTGCTCTGCCTTTTTCCCGGGCTGCGACCCCGTCCCCTCCTGTGGGGGTCGGGCCGTTCTCTCCCCCTGGGGTCCCCCCGCCTCCTGCTGGGGGAGGTTCTTGCCCTATAAGGACTTAATTTGAATAGAGCACTTTGATTGGTCTTACGCCGTACCGCGGGGGCCGCCCCTTCTCCTTGCTCTCCCGCACATGCGTTCTGGGGCCCGCTGACTGCATTTCCGCCCCCCGTCTCCTTACTTCCGCCCTCACCATATGCTTCGGCGCCATCTTCAAACCCATACGGCAGCGGGGAGTCCCTGCCGCTCCCGGCGTCGCTCTCGGCGCCGCTCCCGGTGGGGTCGGCCGCGTTCCGCGCCTCCTCTGCCAACCCCCGCCAGAACACCCGTGCGTGTCCTCCCCCCCCGATGGCGAGTCCGCTCTTTGGGGGATTTCCGCCGACCGCGACCCCCCGGGAAACCGCCCGGGTCAAGAATCTCCGCAGTCTATGTCGCCGCACCTACACCGGGCTGCGGGGGGGCTAGCAAGCAGGTTTGTGCGGCTTTCCAGGCTTGCTGCTCTTGTCGAGCTTTCTGTAAAGCCTGGAGAACTTTGCCCCATGATTTTAGGGCTTTCCCTGAGCCGGACAACATAGTGTCTTCGGCCAGGACCTTTGTGCAATCGTCCCAAACCTCCGGATGGAGGATATCCGTGGGGCTTTCTATAGCCCCAAGCTTAACCAGTCTCGGCAATGCGAGAGATAAATCCCTAATTTTACATTCTATCCCAAACTGTGCATGCATATCTGATACGACCTTTGCATAGGATTCCATGTTCCTTGCTGGTCCGGGGCGTCCCCCACGCTGCAGTCAGAACCCGCCGCTGGCAGCCGCTGCTTCCCGTCCAGGCGAATTCCCGTTCCCCGGGCGCTGATCGGCTTCCCGGGTTTTCAGCACCAGATGTTGCCTTCTGATACAAGGCAGGCGGCCTCGTTTCAGGAAGCAGCACGGCGACCCTCTTCCCCAGGGTCGCTCGGGCCTAAGAAACACGCGGACACCAATATGGTGGAAGATCAAAGGCCTTTATTCTCTCTTCTCATGGGGTTTTATAGTCTAGGGGGCTTCTACGTCAGGTGGGGGTCTGTCTTTACCATCTATGGTTAGTAGGCAATGGAAAGTTACTTGGGCAAGTGGAAAGTTACTGAAAACTGGTTCAGGGGACTACATTCCTATGTTAATTTTCTTATCTAAGGGGGCAGGGGCCCTGTCTTCCCGTAACATCACGAGATCTTCCGAACGCCAGGCCCTATCTGCTACACTCTGGTGCTGAGCACACCTGGATGTGTTTGAGGAATGCAAAGGACCAGGCCTGAGCCCCAGCCCCTGGCCAGGCAGATCCCGTCCCTCCCTCCTTGCTCAGGGCTCTTCCCAGAATGGACACTGGCATGTGGGGATGTGCCATGGCAAGGGCAGGAGCATGGGGCGGCCCCTGCCAGGCTGCTGAGCAGGGACAAGGAGGCAATGAGGCCCCAGGCCTGCAAGGGTCACTTGTCCCCTCGTGGCCTCAGGCCCAGGCCCAGCAGCCATGGCCAAAGTGCTGCCCAAGTTGGCTGTGGCAGGGCTGTCTTGCAGCTGCTGCCCATCCCTGTGCCCTGTGCAGCCCAGGCTGTCCCACGGTGTCCCTGCCCTGCGCCTCTGTCCCTGCAGGCTGTCAGCATCCCCCGGCTGCCCCACCTGGTTGGGCCCTTCCTTTGCTGACAGCTCTGCCTCCTGCCTGCCTCATTCTGCCAACACAGAGCCTTGGGCCGCTCCAGGCTTCTGCTGGGGACTTGCTGCACCACAGCCCTGCCCGAGAGAGAAATTTCACTCTCCTCATGTTGCATCTGGGCCTCTCCAGTTGCCCTTGCTGCCATTATTCCTTTCTCTGACTATTTTACACAATGAAGAAAAGCTCCAGCCTCTCTGAAACCACCCTTCCATCCCTCCCAGGCTACTCCTGTTCTCTCCTCAGTCTGCACACCACCGACCCCAGAGCTATCAGCCTCTACCTTCTGCTTATGTGATGAAGCCTCCAAACCCCATCTTGGGAGATTTTGGGTCCTCTCCAAGATCTGTGAAATTGGAGAAACAGTGGTCAAAATATTTTCTCCCAAATATTGCAGTGACAGAACAAGGGTCAATATCTCTAAACTGAATGAGGGCGGATTTAAATTTGTTACAAGGAAAAAATATTTTAGTTATGAGAAAGGCACAAAACTGCAATTGTTTTTCCTGAGAAAGGGATGCCCTATCCCAGGAATTTTCCAAGAGCAGGAGCTTTGTGCAGCCTGACCCAGTGAAACCCTCTCATCCCTAGGGACAGAATTCCTGTTGGGTGGGTTTCTGATGTGCTGGGTGCCCTCACAATGCTTCTGGCCAGAATGTCTGCTGAGGGCAGCCAGGCTGCTGCAGGGGCAGTGACCTCACAGCCATCACCATGGCAGCCCTGTGCCCTGGGCCTGGCTCTCTCCTTTCCTCTGCCTCTGCCTTTTCTCTGCTGGCATGAAGAGTTTTGTCATTAATATCTTGTCCCCAGGGTGCTGGGGCCAATGGCTTCCCAGTCAGGCTCCTGGAGCAGAAGTGGCTTTTCAGAGCCCAGCCAGGAATGAGCCCTGAGGCAGCAGCTCTGCAGTGGTGGCCACCAGGCCGGCCTGCCAAGGGAGGCTTCTGGCCATGGCCTGCAAGCAGCTGCTGCTGCCAAGGTGCCTTTGGTGCCTCAGGCTCTCCGTGGCACAGCTCCCAGCACGGCACTCTGCCCTTGTGCCCGAGCCCTTCCCTGTGCTAGGGCTGGCCTGGGGCTTTTCCTGCAGCAGGACCCGCCCTGCTCATGGCACAGGAAAGGCAGTTCCTGCTGGAGCAGGAGGCTCTGCCTGCAGTGGGCTCCAACAACTCCAGCAGGCCGTGTTTGCAAAGCCCCCCATGGGAAATGAAGGAGAGGGGTCACTCTGCTTTGGGATGAATCATGCTGAAACCAGCCTGACTCCTCCATCCCAAAGTTCAACATCCTCAGAGGGAGCTGAAGCTGTAGCAGAGCTGGAAAAATCCCCCGAGAAAGGAACAACCAAGTGACACTACTGAGAGCTTCTGCAGAGCTGCTGAGCTGGCCCAGCCAGGGCACATCTGACTGACAGGGCAGCAACTCAGACTGGAAAAGCCCTGTGCCAAATTTTAATGGCAGCATCTCCTGACATTTCCCTTCCTGAGGGGTGTGGGGATTCCTCCCAGCGGTGGGGACACCCCTCAAGGTCACTGCTCCAGGCTGAGCCAAAGGGATTTGCCCATGGTCATTGGTGTGGGGGAGTGACATAAATCTCTGCTTAATTACAGGTTTTGCTTAATACAGTTGCTTTGAAATAATTTCCTAGTGCTCTATAAAATATATTTTACATCTCTTAGATCCTGGCATAAATATTTCTGATTAAAGTAATTTTATTTAATCATTACCATAATAGAGAATACATATTTGTATAAATACATCTGCCCATGACAGGAACCCCTGTGAGTGTCTGGGACATCCCGGCTCTTTGGCAGCCTGGGGACTCCTGGGATGTCACCGTGGAGCCCCCGTCAGTGCCTGTGACAGATCGGTGCTTTTGCAGCCGAAGGTCCCCTGGGATGTCAGCATGGCTGTGACTGCCTCTGACCACACAGCTCTTTACCATCCCCAGAAAGCCCTGGGAGGTGTCCATGGAGCCCCTGTCTGTGCCTGTGACATTCCAGCTCTGGAACAGCCTGGAGACTCCTGGAAAGTCCCCATGAAACCTCTCTGAGGGCCTGTGACAAATCTGATCCTTAGCAGGCAAACATCACCAGGACCCTGTTGCTATGGTCAGTATCCATGGCAACCATTACCAGGGCCCTGTTGCTATGGTCAGTTTCCACAGCAACCATCCCCAGCCCCCTGTTGCTATGGGCAGTCCCTTGCCAGCTCCATGGAGACCCCATGCCAGGGGTGGTTGCCATGGACACCAGCTCAGGCCTGCAGCCAGATCCGTTGCCATGGCAACCATTGGAAGCCCCATCCCCAGGGTCATGGGATCCCAGAACCACAGAATTGGCTGAGCTGGGAGGGACCCATCAGGATCCTCCAGTCCAACTGCTGGCCCTGCACAGGACACCCCAACAATGCCAGCCTGGGCCTGGCAGTGCTGTCCAAACGCTGCTGCAGCTCAGAAAGCCCTGGAGCTGGGACCCTTCCCTGGGGAGCCTGGGCAGGGCCCCAGCAGCCTCTGGGCAAAAACCTTTTCCTGACATCCAACCTGAGCCTGCCCCGACTCAGCTGCAGCCGTTCCCTCCACTCCTGTCCCTGGGCACCAGAGGGAAGAGGTTCCCACAGCCCCAGCCAGGGACCCGCTCCCAAGGCTGTTGCCATGGCCACCAGGGCTGGGACCAGCTGGGATGCTCGGTTTCCACGGGCCAGGGTTCAGGAATGGGATTCCCCAATTTCCTGTCCCCACTAAAACCACGCTGCCCTCACTGCCCTCCCGCCTCCCATGGAAAGCACAAAAGGCAAAGATCCCGGGCTGTAATAAGAACAATTTATTGGGAACAGCAACGAGATAAGGAACAAACAGAAACAGAAATAATATTGATAACAGAAGGGATAAGAAAAACTGTTTACAGGGAAAACTAAAACACAACTCACTTGGTCTGCCTTGCCACGTATTTCCTCCTGCCTGGAAAGGACACCCTTCTCCTCAGGGAGACAGAGAGTCCCTTTCCTGTCCCTGGCAATGACCTGAGGTGGGAGTGAATGCAATGACAGGGCCATGGCCAGACCCTCATGTTCTTCCATACCACATCATGTCATTGACAGGGGCAGAAAAAGGGACAGGTGTCTTCCTAGCATGTGTCATGGGGAACATTGATCACCAAGGCACTTCCCAACATGGATCCTCCAATTATGGATGAAGTTGGGGCAGTGCTCAAAAGTCCTCTTGCACTGGGGCATTGCCAGGCCTTCCCTTACAGGTGCCTCCGTTGGTGTCTGGTTAAGACAGAAATCTGGGTGAAGCTCTTCCCACACCGGGGACACTCGTAGGGCCTCTCCCCAGCGTGGATGAGCTGGTGGGTGATGAGGTTGGAGTTGTACTTGAAGCCCTTCCCACAATCAGGGCAGCAGAAGGGCCTCTTCCCAGTGTGAATGAGCTGGTGCCTGAGAAGATCAGAGCTTCTCCGAAAGCTCTTCTTGGACTCGGGACACTCGTAGGGCCGCTCCCTGGTGTGGATGTGTTGGTGTACGACAAGGGCAGGGCTGGAGCTGAAGCCCTCCTACATTCCTTACACTCATAGGGCCATTCCTCGGTGTGGATCATCTGGTGGCTGATCAGGGTGCTGCTCTGTCTGAAGCTCTTCCCACACTCTAAGCATTTGTAGGGCTTCTCCCCATCATGAAGCTGCTCATGGACCACCAGCTCTGAGCCCTGGCTTGAGCTCTGTCCACCTTCCTGGCTCAGGGTGGGTGTTTCCTCCCCAGAGCACACATAGCTTGCTTCGGAGCCCATCCTCCTGTGGAATCTCTGGGGATTTTCCTCCCCACTGGAATTCTGCACTGTCGAGTCACTCAAAATGGCCTTTTCCATGAGTTTCTGCCATGGAGATTCTTCCTCCATGGACTCTATTCTCAGCTCCTTCCCTGGGGAAGGAAAAACAAGGAGAGGATGGGATTTGCCTCCATGCCACAGGGAAGGGGAAGGAGATCCCCCCAGTGCATCCCTGGAAGGACGGGTTTGGCAGCAGGGTTGTCCTGCAGCCGGGGGCCGTGCTGGGCTGGGAGATGGAGTAGGAGAGAGGGGGAAAGGGGCACTGACTTCCTCCTCACCTGCCTGGGTGCCCTGGGGTTCCTTCCTGTTCCTGGCAGCCTCCTCCTCCATCCAGTAGAGACCTGAGAATGGAAAATCCTGGTCTGGGAAGAAAACAAAGGGCGCACATTGTATTTTCTTCTGATTTTAAGGCAAACCAGTGTGAGAGTCTAAGTAAGAATCACAATTTAATAAGAAAGTGAAGACCAAGGCAATGATACAGAAACACTGCCTTAAACTGACAGAGTCAGGATATAACCTGACACCCTATTGGTCAGGGTGGTGGCTGCAGTCCCATTAAATGGTGGCTGCAGTCCTGCTGGAGTGATGAACGTGATTCTGTCAGAGCAGTGATGCTGTAGAAAGGTCTGGTCTTCCTCTGAAGGTCCAGTGGTGGTTATGGAGCTCTTGTCCTCTGGGAATCCAGTAGGCAAGCTGCTCCTGGTGTAGCAAGGCTCAGTTTATGTCCAGGTAGGAATGCTTGGATCCTCCCCCTGGGCAGGGCATCCCACAATGGGATAATGGAATTTTATCAGTCCTGCAGTGACAATCAATGGCCCATTAGCAGAAGATATCTCCCTGTCCTGGGGTGATATTATGATGCTTGTATATCCTCATTCATCTGTTCTGTGCCTTTAAGACCGGCTCTGAAGAGTGGAAGTTTTGTTTGGGTTTCTCTTTTCAGGGACACAGAGGAAAGCGGTACACAGAGCTGTTTTTTCACTTCCAGCTTCAGCTTGCTGCTTTTGCTTGCTCTCTTTTTCTGCTCTTGCTTCTGCTCTGCTTTCTGCCTCTGCTTATTAGCTAGCTCTAGCTAAACAGTCCACATTCCTTCCTGGACTGTTTCTCCTCTCCTGTTTCTGTGACCATCTCAAACCTGCTCCAGACTGGGACCCGGGAACACCGAAGGTTCGGCTGCAGCAGCTGCCCCAGCGCCGGAGGGACTGAGAACAGAGCAACCACCCCCCCGAAAGAGACTTTCTTATTTTATCATCTTTCTCAGAGCGGTGTCATCGGGTATTGTTCAATTTGTGTGCTGGGGGGTGCGGGGCCAGTCAAATAAACAGGTTCTTTCCACCTCTCTCCGAGGAATTTTTCCCGAACCGGTTGGGGGGAGGGGCCGTGTGGATTTCGCTTTCTGGAGGGGCCCTCCTTTGCAGACTCTTTAACAAATTTGCCCTAAACCAGGACATTATCAGGGCTGAGTCATGGAAGAGATAAAGAACACTTCCCCCCCCCCCGTTTATAGCAGTTTATGAAGATGGGGATTGAAAACATGCATTTGGTTACATCTTGCATTGCAACCTGAAACAGTGGGGTAATTCCTGCTCAAGGGGTGAACACCACCCTCCTTACCCAAACTAGCTCAGGTGTAAAACCCCCACACACAGAGGACAATATCACACTTGCCCTGCTCCAGGTGAGGTCTCTGTCCCTTGACAGTCATCTTTTCTCTTTCTTTCCATCTCTCTACCTCACATTTACTGTTCAATAAAATCCATTTTGGATTTGGTATCGTTAGCACCTTAATTGGGGCAGAGGAATCTCTCTAACAATTTGCATTACCAGACTGTGACATTATTTTTGCACAGTGTGTTTAGGTGCTCTTCTCTTACCCCAAGTGCCTTTGACTACATCATGGCTCCCTCCACTGACAAGGTTGTGGTTCTCTCTGGAAGAACTCTTGGAAACTTGGACACAGTCCCTCCTTCCTCCTGGGGTGCTTATGGAGCTTATTAAAGCTTTATTTCTTTATGGGAGAAATGATGAGGACAATGGCTTTTATGGGTGGCCAATGTAAAGAAAATAATTTGCTGTCTTTCTTTATAAAGTTGTTAAAATCACTGGAGGAAATGGAGCAAATCTTACCAGTGAGACTGACAAGGTTCATTCAGTCCACGGTGAGGAACACAAGGCGGCTAAAAGTCCCACAAGAAGCCCAGCTCAAGTAGATAAATTTCCGAATAAGTCCTGAATTCCCAGGCTTGGGGGCTTTACCAAATGTGACAATAATTTTTCTCTTTATCCCTGTCACCTTTGTGACTGCAACACAGAGCTTTCCATTCCTTTTAATAATCTGTATTGGCCCAAATTTCCACTTTCCTTTTATCGGAACCTGCCAGCAGCTGAGCCGGAGCTGTGCAGGAAGCAATGAATATTGGAATTGCAACATCACTGCTTGGAATGTCGGTTTATTCATGTTTGGGATTTTTTTGCGCTTTCATCACAAGTTACTTGTGGGAAGAGCATACATTCTTCAAAGTGATTTTGCAGAGTCAAGTTTGATTTCTGCCAAGTTTATTTTGTCCAGTGCCCAGAGAATGCTCACGGGGTCTCTCTGCCTCTCGCACTGGGGGACGCTTGGGAAGGGTTTGGGGGGGGTTTCCTGTCCCTGTCATCCCAGGCCATTCCCCAGGGGTGTCTCTGTCCCTGTCCCTCTCACCCCAGGCTATTCCCCAGGGGGTCTCCATCATTCTCACCCCAAGGAATGCCTGGGGGGTCTCCCTCCCTCTCACTCCTGTGCCAGGGGGTGCTCGGGGCAGTCTCTGTCTCTCTCAGTCCAGGGGATGCTCAGGGGTCTCTGTCCCCTCACCCTGGGGAATGCTCGAGGGGTCTCCATCCCTCTGGCCTCAGGGAATGCCTGTGCAGGGCTGGGGACCAGGGGCTCTGTGTCCCTCTCACCGCTGAGGGTGCTCGGGGCTGGGGGGGCTCTCCGACCTTCTCACACCTGGGGAGGCCGGGGGGGTCTCTGTCCCTCTCAGCCCTGCTGTGACCCCACCCAAACATCATCGGGGTCAGAGGGACAGAGACACCCCCAAACCCCCAGAAGGGCTGAACCTGGGATTTGGTTTGGGGCTGAGGATTTAGGAAGGGGCTGGAATTGGGGCTGGGCTTGGAGTTGGGGCTGAGATTTGGATTAGAGCTGGGATTGGGGTTAAGGCTAGACATGGGATTGGCTTTGGGCTGGGGTTGGGATAGATGAGTCTGGCACTGGGATGAGAATAATACAGAACTGTGAGTGTGTCTAAATATGGAGGGAGACTGAGACTGGGATCAGGGTCAGGTTTGGGATTGACCTCACCCAGAGTGGGACAGGGGGATGTCACGGTGGGAAGGTTTGGGGAAAATTCTGGTTTGGGGAAAAACAAGGTGTCAATGCCTTGGGTTGGGGATTCCTCCCACTCACGTCCATTTCCAGAAGACACCTGTTGTCCAAAAATCAAGAGTGAATAAAAAAAAAGCCACCAGGAGTTTCCCATTTCCAGTCTCATCCCTCTTGGGTTATGGTTGGTCCCCCATCTCAGGGCTGGTGGGGATTCCATCGGTCCTGGGGATCCCCCCTCTCCAAGATCCTGCTTTTGGATTCTGGGAGGTTCTGGGGTCCCAAGGTCCTCCTCTCCAGCCTCCCCTCAATCCAGCAACTTGAGGTTCCCCCTTTTTTCCACTACCCTGTCCTGGTCTAGGGCAAATTTGGTTGAAACCCTCCAAAAGGAGTTTCCTCTAGAATGCCGATTCAGCAGCCCCACCCTCAGCCAATTTGGGAAAATATTTCCGGGGAGAAAAGTCTAAAAAAACTTTATTTTAAAGGCAAAGCATTCACCAGCACAAAAATTGAACAATATTAAGCAATAAAACCTCCTGCTGCTGAAAACTAGATTACAGACTCTGAAAGTCTCTCCTTTGGTTGGAGCTCCGGGCACTCAGCGTATTATCAGTGCCTTATCAGTGTCTTATCAGTCTATTATCAGTCTCTTACCAGTCCGTCCAGCGCTGGAAATGCCTCGACCTAGGTCCGTCTCAGTGGGCCTCAGGCGGGAGCTGCCGGTGGTGTTCTGGTTGTTCAGTCCAGAGCAGGTTTAAACAGCTCCAAAGAAAAAGAAAAATCAAAGTCCAGGGAACTTCTCTTCCTCAGAGGCCTAAAACCTGACTAAAAGCAAAGGAGAGCTCTGTCCTGCTGTCTGTCCATTCCGCAGCTGGAATGTAGAGGAGTGAGTGCAGTTTCTGAAAACAAACTGCAGTTTTTTCCTCCTCCTCTTCGCTCTCAGAACCAGCCTTAAAGGTGCAGAACTCATTTCTGGGCTAAACGGACCGATGGGGTACGAGCATCACGAAGTCACCCCAGGACACGCCCCTGTCAGGGTCAGGGGGTCCCGTCCCCGCCTCATCTCCGGGCTGCCGGGGGTCCTCCAGCTCCGGTATCGCCCCTTCCCCTCTCCCCGCCACGGGGGTCCCCCGTTGCACAGCCCCGGCTCTCACGGGGATCCCCAAAACCAATGTCCCACCCCGTCGGTACCGGGCCATCCCCACGTGGACACCCCGGGACCCTCCCGAGGGGCGATCGCGGCTCCTCTCCCCCTAAAAAAGCTCCTCTTGGGGAGCCCGGAGATATCCGGGGCTCGAGTCCGGCATCTGCCGGCTCCGAACCCTCTCCAAAAAATCCTCCCGGAGACCCCTGGCTGGAGCCGGGGCGAGCTCGGCCTCCGCCCTCACCTGCGGTTCGGGGCTGGGGGCGATGCTCCCGGGGCAGGGGGTGCTGCAGGCTCGGCGTTCGGGCGCTACGAGCGCCGCGATTCTCCCGCTCCCGCTGCTGCTCCTCCTCTCCCTCCTCTTCCTCCCGCATTTCCTCTGCTGCCAGCCCGGGTTCCCCTTTCCCACCGCTCTGCCCCGCAGCACCGGCTGCTGGGTGGGGGAGCCCCCGATCGGCCCCAGGGCTGGGCAGGGGGCTCGGGGACGCCCCCGGGGCGGATCCGCCCCCCCGGCCCGAGCCCCAAATTCCGCTCCGGGGCCGCTGGGCTCTACGGGCCCGCCTGGCAACCGGGGAGTCATCGGCGAGAAAAGCTCTGGTTGGCTGGAAATTGGTTAGCGCCTCTTCTGATTGGCTGGAATTGTGAAAGGCGCTGCGCCCTGCGGGTGTTCCTGGGAGCTGCGGAGTCCAGGCGGGAGCCTTTTCCTGTTTCTTTCTGTTCTCTGAGACCTCTTCCCGATTTCTTTCTCTCCCTTTCTCCTCCCCATTTCTTGTTCCGTTCAGTCCACGTTCAATAATCGTCAGTTGCGTTCCCACGCTCTCATTCGCTCCTTCACTGGGGCAGAGGCGTCTCTCCCTCGCGGGGTCGTAATCCATGGGCAAAGTCCCTTCCCACCCCAGTCCTTCCAGGACTCGCTTCTATTTCCTCCCTCCCTCTGCTTCCAGAGGGGAAGGTGCTGGAAAATGTCCATCAAAGCCACCTTTGCTGTGTGCTCTGGGAGCCCACAGAGCTGCTGGATCTTCTCCCCTTGGCAGAGAAGCTCCTTGGGAGGCACGGCAGGAGCAGCACTCTGGGAGCCTCGGTAATGCCCCTCTGGGATCCACGGCAGACAGTGCCCGGGTCTGGAATTCCAGTTCTCAGCTATGAAAAGATGTTCCTGCCCTTGAGGGCAAAGCTGTCAAGAAGGAGCCAAAAGCCAAGTGGAGCAAGATCTTACAGTGGCATTTCACTGCCAGCCTTCCTAACTTCACCCATGGCTGCTGTAGCTCCTGAATTGGGAATTAAATCCGGACACGGTCTTTGGTGTGAGCTGCCCTGGGTCAAGGGAGACCTTGAGAGAGAAACAGAGCAGGGGAAGAGAGACAGGAGAGAAAGGAGGGCACAAACACAATCAGCTGAGAAGGTGGCACTCTGAAAACAGACCAGAACTGACTGAAAAGGAATATAACAGAAAGGAATAATTTTGCATCTTTTAGTTACTATCAAAATACAATTTCTTCCCCTTCTCACAAACCTCTTGCCAGTGTCATTCAGCAGGGATGTCAGAAAGTCCTTAACTCTGGGTGGAAGTTCCAGGCTGCAGCCACAAGGAAACAGGGAATGGGGATTTTCCTGCTCCTGGGGAGTTTGACATCCTCAGCTGAGGAGAGGAGGAGGCACCAGAAGAAAAGGGCAGCTGGGCTTCACCCTTCCTCCGGAAAGAGGGGGGGAAATCTCTCGTCCTGTCTGCAGCTGCTCCCACAGGGATATGAGGGCTGATCCCAGAGCCCTAAGGGTCACAGTCAGGGCTGCCCTCAGGGAATGCTCGCCTGGTATGGAGGGGCAGCGTGGGAGCACCTGGATCTTGGGGCACCCAGCTGCCCCCCCATGTTTGGAGGTGCCTGAGGAGGGCTGGGACAATGCCAGGGACATCCTGCAGTGACATCCCCCCTGTCCTGCTCTGGGTGAGCTCAGTCCCAAACCTGACCTTGATCCGGGTCCCAATTTCACTCCATATTTAGACACACTCACAGTTCTGTATTATTCTCATCCCAGTGCCAAACTCATCTATCCCAACTCCAGCCTGAAAGTTAATCCCATGTCTAGCCCTAACCCCAATCCCAGCTCTAATACAAATCTCAGGCCCAACTCCAATTCCAGCCCCAATTCCAGCCCCTTCCTAAATCCTCAGCCTCAAACCAAATCCCAGGTTCAGCCCTTCTGAGGGTTTGAGGGTGTCTCTGTCCCTCTGATCCCGATGATGTTTGGGTGGGGTCACAGCAGGGCTGAGAGGGACAGAGACCCCCCCGGCCTCCCCAGGTGTGAGAAGGTCGGAGAGCCCCCCCAGCCCCGAGCACCCTCAGCGGTGAGAGGGACACAGAGCCCCTGGTCCCCAGCCCTGCACAGGCATTCCCTGAGGCCAGAGGGATGGAGACCCCTCGAGCATTCCCCAGGGTGAGGGGACAGAGACTGCCCCGAGCACCCCTTGGCACAGGGGTGAGAGAGAGGGAGACCCCCCAGGCATTCCTTGGGGTGAGAATGATGGAGACCCCCTGGGGAATGGCCTGGGGTGAGAGGGACAGGGACACCCCTGGGGAATGGCCTGGGGTGACAGGGACAGGGACAACCCTCCCAAGCTCCTCTCCCAAGCATAACCCAGGGCGAGAGGCACAGAGACCCCTTAAGCATCCTCTGTGCGCTGGAGAAAATAAACTTGGAAGAAATCAAACTTAACTCTGTATAAAATACTTTGATGAATATTTGATTTTCCCTCAATGTAGGTGCCGGGGCCACGCACGGTAGGGACGGACGGAGACGAGATCTCTTTGAAGCCAAGTCGTATAATTTGTAGTTTATTACAATGGGCGTGGGTGCAGGGCTCGGTTGCAAGCTGCCAGCCGCAGCTCGGAGCAGGGCCGAGAGAACAGAGGCTTAAAGTGTAAGAGAGTCAACGGCAAAGGTTTAAGAGCGGAGAGCATGTAGAAAGGAGGGGGTGAAGAAGTGCAGAGGTGAGCGCGAAAACAGAAGAGAAGAGGAAGAGGAAGAGCGGAGGAAGGGCAGTGGAAGAGCGAGGAAAGAGAAGAGAGAGAGAGAAGTGGAAGAGAGCGAAGTTCCCGTTACAACACAATAAATCATCTTCAGTGTTGAATATTCAGATTCTCTTCAACCAATCTACTACAGCATGCATATCCTATAACATTTCCATACAACCTATAAGAATCACTACATTACTATACTGTGTTACATTCTAAACCCTAAATCTTACTCTTTGGGCCCTATCTGCAAAGCTGCAGGGTCTGCTCTGAGCCTTGGACCTGCCTGCTTGCAGAGGGTATTGTTTCAGCAAGAGGGGATTACCTTTGGCTGGCCACACCATTGTTTTCCAGTTGTTCAGTAACTAAGGGATCTCAAAACTTGCTTCCATTTCAATCTCGCTTATAGTTTCTATATTCTCAAAATCTTTTGCCAGGCAATCATATTTATAAGGCTTTCCTGTTCCATCCTCACCAACATCTCAAGTCACATGTGATGCAAACACAAACAAATTCTAAACATGAATAAACTGACAATAGAATCAGTGATGGGGCAGTTCCAAGTTTCATTGGTTTCTGCACAGCTCCAGCTCAGCTGCTGGCAGGTTTTGATAAAAGAAAGAGGAAATTAGGCCCAATACAGATTATTAAAAGGAAAGGGAAACTCTGTGTAGCTGTCACAAATGTGACAGGGATGAAGAAAATAATGATTCTCACATTTGGCAAAGAACCCAAGCCTGGGAATTCAGGACTTATTCCGGAATTGGCTACTTGAGCTGGGCTTCTTGTGGGACTTTTAGCAGCCTTGTGTTCCTCACCTTGGAGTAAATGAACCTTATCAGTCTCTCTGGTAACATTTCCACTTTCCTCGAGTGATTTTAGCAAACTTTTCAAGGAAAGACAACAAAATATTTTCTTTTTGACTGGTCACTGACAACAGCCATTTTCCTCATCAGTTCTCCCATAAGTTGCTCAGAGGAAGCTGTGTACAATTTTCCAAGAGTTCCTCCAGAAGGAACCACAACCTCCTCAGAGGAAGGATCCATGCTGTTGTCAAAGGCACTTGTCATCAGATAAGAGTGCCCTGAACCCACTGTGCAAAAATAATGTCACAGTCTGGTTAAGAAAATTGTTAGACAGAATCCTCTGCTCCAATTAAGGTGCTAACAAGACCAAATCCAAAATGGATTTCATTGAACAGTAAATGTGAGGTAGAGAGAGAGATGGAAAGAAAGAGAAAAGGGGGGAGAGGAGAGCAAGGGAGTGACAGGGACAGAGAGTCTGTCTCTGGGAGAGCAGGGCAAGTGTGACATTGTCCCCTCTGTGTGTGCCCTTCCCAGGGTGGGGGTTTAACACCTGAGCCAATTTGGGTAAGGGTGGTGGTGTTCACCCCCTGAGCAGGGATTACCCCACTGTTTCAGGTTGCAATGCAAGATGTAACCAAATGCATCCTTTCAATCCCCATCTTCATAAACTGCTATAAACAGGTGGGGCAGTGTTCTTTATCTCTTCCATGACTCAGTCCTGATAACACCCTCCAGGGGAGATATCTTCTGCTAATGGGCCATTGAGTGTCACTGCAGGACTGATAAAATTCCATTATCCCATTGTGGGATGCCCTGCCCAGGGGGAGGATCCAAGCATTCCTACCTGGACATAAACTGAGCCTTGCTACACCAGGAGCAGCTTGCCTACTGGATTCCCAGAGGACAAGAGCTCCATAACCACCACTGGACCTTCAGAGGAAGACCAGACCTTTCTACAGCATCACTGCTCTGACAGAATCACGTTCATCACTCCAGCAGGACTGCAGCCACCATTTAATGGGACTGCAGCCACCACCCTGACCAATAGGGTGTCAGGTTATATCCTGACTCTGTCAGTTTAAGGCAGTGTTTCTGTATCATTGCCTTGGTCTTCACTTTCTTATTAAATTGTGATTCTTACTTAGACTCTCACACTGGTTTGCCTTAAAATCAGAAGAAAATACAATGTGCGCCCTTTGTTTTCTTCCCAGACCAGGATTTTCCATTCTCAGGTCTCTACTGGATGGAGGAGGAGGCTGCCAGGAACAGGAAGGAACCCCAGGGCACCCAGGCAGGTGAGGAGGAAGTCAGTGCCCCTTTCCCCCTCTCTCCTACTCCATCTCCCAGCCCAGCACGGCCCCCGGCTGCAGGACAACCCTGCTGCCAAACCCGTCCTTCCAGGGATGCACTGGGGGGATCTCCTTCCCCTTCCCTGTGGCATGGAGGCAAATCCCATCCTCTCCTTGTTTTTCCTTCCCCAGGGAAGGAGCTGAGAATAGAGTCCATGGAGGAAGAATCTCCATGGCAGAAACTCATGGAAAAGGCCATTTTGAGTGACTCGACAGTGCAGAATTCCAGTGGGGAGGAAAATCCCCAGAGATTCCACAGGAGGATGGGCTCCGAAGCAAGCTATGTGTGCTCTGGGGAGGAAACACCCACCCTGAGCCAGGAAGGTGGACAGAGCTCAAGCCAGGGCTCAGAGCTGGTGGTCCATGAGCAGCTTCATGATGGGGAGAAGCCCTACAAATGCTTAGAGTGTGGGAAGAGCTTCAGACAGAGCAGCACCCTGATCAGCCACCAGATGATCCACACCGAGGAATGGCCCTATGAGTGTAAGGAATGTAGGAGGGCTTCAGCTCCAGCCCTGCCCTTGTCGTACACCAACACATCCACACCAGGGAGCGGCCCTACGAGTGTCCCGAGTCCAAGAAGAGCTTTCGGAGAAGCTCTGATCTTCTCAGGCACCAGCTCATTCACACTGGGAAGAGGCCCTTCTGCTGCCCTGATTGTGGGAAGGGCTTCAAGTACAACTCCAACCTCATCACCCACCAGCTCATCCACGCTGGGGAGAGGCCCTACGAGTGTCCCCGGTGTGGGAAGAGCTTCACCCAGATTTCTGTCTTAACCAGACACCAACGGAGGCACCTGTAAGGGAAGGCCTGGCAATGCCCCAGTGCAAGAGGACTTTTGAGCACTGCCCCAACTTCATCCATAATTGGAGGATCCATGTTGGGAAGTGCCTTGGTGATCAATGTTCCCCATGACACATGCTAGGAAGACACCTGTCCCTTTTTCTGCCCCTGTCAATGACATGATGTGGTATGGAAGAACATGAGGGTCTGGCCATGGCCCTGTCATTGCATTCACTCCCACCTCAGGTCATTGCCAGGGACAGGAAAGGGACTCTCTGTCTCCCTGAGGAGAAGGGTGTCCTTTCCAGGCAGGAGGAAATACGTGGCAAGGCAGACCAAGTGAGTTGTGTTTTAGTTTTCCCTGTAAACAGTTTTTCTTATCCCTTCTGTTATCAATATTATTTCTGTTTCTGTTTGTTCCTTATCTCGTTGCTGTTCCCAATAAATTGTTCTTATTACAGCCCGGGATCTTTGCCTTTTGTGCTTTCCATGGGAGGCGGGAGGGCAGTGAGGGCAGCGTGGTTTTAGTGGGGACAGGAAATTGGGGAATCCCATTCCTGAACCCTGGCCCGTGGAAACCGAGCATCCCAGCTGGTCCCAGCCCTGGTGGCCATGGCAACAGCCTTGGGAGCGGGTCCCTGGCTGGGGCTGTGGGAACCTCTTCCCTCTGGTGCCCAGGGACAGGAGTGGAGGGAACGGCTGCAGCTGAGTCGGGGCAGGCTCAGGTTGGATGTCAGGAAAAGGTTTTTGCCCAGAGGCTGCTGGGGCCCTGCCCAGGCTCCCCAGGGAAGGGTCCCAGCTCCAGGGCTTTCTGAGCTGCAGCAGCGTTTGGACAGCACTGCCAGGCCCAGGCTGGCATTGTTGGGGTGTCCTGTGCAGGGCCAGCAGTTGGACTGGAGGATCCTGATGGGTCCCTCCCAGCTCAGCCAATTCTGTGGTTCTGGGATCCCATGACCCTGGGGATGGGGCTTCCAATGGTTGCCATGGCAACGGATCTGGCTGCAGGCCTGAGCTGGTGTCCATGGCAACCACCCCTGGCATGGGGTCTCCATGGAGCTGGCAAGGGACTGCCCATAGCAACAGGGGGCTGGGGATGGTTGCTGTGGAAACTGACCATAGCAACAGGGCCCTGGTAATGGTTGCCATGGATACTGACCATAGCAACAGGGTCCTGGTGATGTTTGCCTGCTAAGGATCAGATTTGTCACAGGCCCTCAGAGAGGTTTCATGGGGACTTTCCAGGAGTCTCCAGGCTGTTCCAGAGCTGGAATGTCACAGGCACAGACAGGGGCTCCATGGACACCTCCCAGGGCTTTCTGGGGATGGTAAAGAGCTGTGTGGTCAGAGGCAGTCACAGCCATGCTGACATCCCAGGGGACCTTCGGCTGCAAAAGCACCGATCTGTCACAGGCACTGACGGGGGCTCCACGGTGACATCCCAGGAGTCCCCAGGCTGCCAAAGAGCCGGGATGTCCCAGACACTCACAGGGGTTCCTGTCATGGGCAGATGTATTTATACAAATATGTATTCTCTATTATGGTAATGATTAAATAAAATTACTTTAATCAGAAATATTTATGCCAGGATCTAAGAGATGTAAAATATATTTTATAGAGCACTAGGAAATTATTTCAAAGCAACTGTATTAAGCAAAACCTGTAATTAAGCAGAGATTTATGTCACTCCCCCACACCAATGACCATGGGCAAATCCCTTTGGCTCAGCCTGGAGCAGTGACCTTGAGGGGTGTCCCCACCGCTGGGAGGAATCCCCACACCCCTCAGGAAGGGAAATGTCAGGAGATGCTGCCATTAAAATTTGGCACAGGGCTTTTCCAGTCTGAGTTGCTGCCCTGTCAGTCAGATGTGCCCTGGCTGGGCCAGCTCAGCAGCTCTGCAGAAGCTCTCAGTAGTGTCACTTGGTTGTTCCTTTCTCGGGGGATTTTTCCAGCTCTGCTACAGCTTCAGCTCCCTCTGAGGATGTTGAACTTTGGGATGGAGGAGTCAGGCTGGTTTCAGCATGATTCATCCCAAAGCAGAGTGACCCCTCTCCTTCATTTCCCATGGGGGGCTTTGCAAACACGGCCTGCTGGAGTTGTTGGAGCCCACTGCAGGCAGAGCCTCCTGCTCCAGCAGGAACTGCCTTTCCTGTGCCATGAGCAGGGCGGGTCCTGCTGCAGGAAAAGCCCCAGGCCAGCCCTAGCACAGGGAAGGGCTCGGGCACAAGGGCAGAGTGCCGTGCTGGGAGCTGTGCCACGGAGAGCCTGAGGCACCAAAGGCACCTTGGCAGCAGCAGCTGCTTGCAGGCCATGGCCAGAAGCCTCCCTTGGCAGGCCGGCCTGGTGGCCACCACTGCAGAGCTGCTGCCTCAGGGCTCATTCCTGGCTGGGCTCTGAAAAGCCACTTCTGCTCCAGGAGCCTGACTGGGAAGCCATTGGCCCCAGCACCCTGGGGACAAGATATTAATGACAAAACTCTTCATGCCAGCAGAGAAAAGGCAGAGGCAGAGGAAAGGAGAGAGCCAGGCCCAGGGCACAGGGCTGCCATGGTGATGGCTGTGAGGTCACTGCCCCTGCAGCAGCCTGGCTGCCCTCAGCAGACATTCTGGCCAGAAGCATTGTGAGGGCACCCAGCACATCAGAAACCCACCCAACAGGAATTCTGTCCCTAGGGATGAGAGGGTTTCACTGGGTCAGGCTGCACAAAGCTCCTGCTCTTGGAAAATTCCTGGGATAGGGCATCCCTTTCTCAGGAAAAACAATTGCAGTTTTGTGCCTTTCTCATAACTAAAATATTTTTTCCTTGTAACAAATTTAAATCCGCCCTCATTCAGTTTAGAGATATTGACCCTTGTTCTGTCACTGCAATATTTGGGAGAAAATATTTTGACCACTGTTTCTCCAATTTCACAGATCTTGGAGAGGACCCAAAATCTCCCAAGATGGGGTTTGGAGGCTTCATCACATAAGCAGAAGGTAGAGGCTGATAGCTCTGGGGTCGGTGGTGTGCAGACTGAGGAGAGAACAGGAGTAGCCTGGGAGGGATGGAAGGGTGGTTTCAGAGAGGCTGGAGCTTTTCTTCATTGTGTAAAATAGTCAGAGAAAGGAATAATGGCAGCAAGGGCAACTGGAGAGGCCCAGATGCAACATGAGGAGAGTGAAATTTCTCTCTCGGGCAGGGCTGTGGTGCAGCAAGTCCCCAGCAGAAGCCTGGAGCGGCCCAAGGCTCTGTGTTGGCAGAATGAGGCAGGCAGGAGGCAGAGCTGTCAGCAAAGGAAGGGCCCAACCAGGTGGGGCAGCCGGGGGATGCTGACAGCCTGCAGGGACAGAGGCGCAGGGCAGGGACACCGTGGGACAGCCTGGGCTGCACAGGGCACAGGGATGGGCAGCAGCTGCAAGACAGCCCTGCCACAGCCAACTTGGGCAGCACTTTGGCCATGGCTGCTGGGCCTGGGCCTGAGGCCACGAGGGGACAAGTGACCCTTGCAGGCCTGGGGCCTCATTGCCTCCTTGTCCCTGCTCAGCAGCCTGGCAGGGGCCGCCCCATGCTCCTGCCCTTGCCATGGCACATCCCCACATGCCAGTGTCCATTCTGGGAAGAGCCCTGAGCAAGGAGGGAGGGACGGGATCTGCCTGGCCAGGGGCTGGGGCTCAGGCCTGGTCCTTTGCATTCCTCAAACACATCCAGGTGTGCTCAGCACCAGAGACACCTTTGCCTTGCTTGTTCCCAGTTGTCATCACTGCCTCCAGTGTTCTGCTCTCCCTGGAACCCAGGGGCACTTTCTCAGTCCTGTTCGTCAGTGAGACCCATTAAAAGTTACAGAAATTTTGGACTTGGAATCTGATTTTGAGCTCTTGAGAAGTGCTTTGAGCCCACTCTCAGGGACTGAGTCTGATGCAAAGAGCACCAAAGCCCCAGAGGCTCATTAAAGTCCCTGTGCTGTGTCTGTGCTGCTGAGCTGGGCCGGGCTCCTGGCCCAGAGGCAGCTCCTGGCAAGGGCAGTGCTGCAGAGAGACAGCTCTGGCCAGGAGCAGCTCCTGTGCACAGCCCAGCAGGGCTGGGGCACTGCCAGGGCCCCTCAGGGACACCAGCAGGGCACAGACAGAGCTCACAGGGGCTCAGCACTGGCAGGGGCTGTGGAATGTCCCAGAGTGGGCTGTGTCACAGCAGCACCTCTGGGGCTGTGTCATAGAGGCACAGAGCAGCTGGGATGTCAGTAAGGGGCTGTGTGACAGCACAGAGTGGGCTGTGTGAGGTCACAGATTGGGTTATGACATCACAGAGTTTGTTGTGTGAGGTCATTGAGCAGCTACACCATCATAGAGGGGACTCTGACATGTCTGTGCAGGCTGTGATATCATGGCATGGCTGTGTGACATCATAGAGCTGGCTGTGAGGTCAAAGTGTATGCTGTGACATTACAGAGTGGCAGTATGACATCACAGAGAGGATTTGGTGACATCACAGCTGGCTGTGTGTAGTGGTTTGAGAGGAAGTAGGCTTTCAGGGATATGCTGTGGTCACCAATAGGTGTTCAGGTTTTAATACTGGCACCTGGTGTGGCCACTGGGGACAATGCATACACCTCTGCAAACATAGGGGTTAAAACCCAGAAAACTCCCATGGGAAGTTCTCTTGGTTTTCATCGGGGAAATAGTTCGGATTTCTCCTCTGTCCAGCTCCTGCTGCTGGGCGGGAGATGGGCAGCCATGTGGCTGGGTGAGGTAGGCTGGGCTTTGGACAGAGATGGGAGGTGAAGAGGCCCCGGCATGGAAGGATGGGAGAAGCACCAGGAAGCATCGGGCAGGCCGCCTCCCCCCAACAGAACAAGAGAGTGCAAGCTTGTGCCACCTTGAAATTTGGTATCATGTGCTGGCAGCACAGCCTGGCCAGCAGAGAAGTAGGCATGCAGCAAGAAGGTGTCCGGCTGTGTTGTGAGAATGTCCGGGTGGTCGGAGCCCGAGTTTTTAACTCTTTTTTGGACAATGAAAATGTTGCAGAACATTAACCTTTCCTAAAAGAGAGATAGAGATGAAATGGAAGAAGGAAATGTGCAAGTGTGAAGGTCTGGGCAAGTGAAAGATGCAGAAGAGAGAAAAATCTTAAGTGGGAAGAGATGATGGAGTGGCTTAGCTGAACTCTTCTTGTTATAGCCATAGACAGAACCAAGTTGCTTGTGACACAGAGACTGCATCCAGGGGGAGGCAATGGCTCAGAGCCAAGAGGGTTCAGTGTTGGCACCCCTCAGCCCCAGGGAGTGAAATTTGGGGGAGACAGGTGTCCCAAAGGTGAGACTGTGCTCTTTTTGGGGCGAGACAAAGCATCCTTGAAAAGACAACCCTAGATGCAATTCTAGTCCATGTGCAGTGGTGGGAGTGCTAAGCATAGAAAGAGGAGGTCACGACAGCAGATGTACTCCAAGTGGTGCCAGGAGTGACATGAGAACACACGAAGTTTCAACAGTGTTTCCAAAAGAAACCTATAGCACAAGAAAGACTCCTGTCCTCTTGATGAATTGAGAATTCATTATCTAAAAAGTGGTGATAGACTAAGAGTTGCTGATCTGGGGGATAGATGTATTGGAATTTAGCGGGGGGAGGAGGAAATGTTTTTAGAAAGTTTTCATTTTCCCTGTGTGTTTCTTGGTATTTAGAGCTGTAGTCTAGTTAATAAAGTTTTCTTTATTTCTAAGTGAGAGCCTGCTTTGCTTATTCCTAGTCACATCTCACAGAAGAAAGGTATTTTCATGACAGCACTGGCATTGCGCCAGTGTCAAACCATGACACTGTGGCATTGATAAGTGCTCTACAAACATCTACAAAACTTCAGCCAAGCCAGCATTCATCCTGGCACCACTCATCAACTCAGTGAAGAAGAACCCTAACCCTAAACCCTAACCCTAACCTTAAACGCTAACCCAAACCCAAAGCTTATCCCTAACCCTAGGAGACGAGAACATAACAATCATGTCAAGATGTTATCTCTGTTACCAATTTAGAGTAGGATTGTAGAGTAGGGTTGTTGGAAGAGCTTTGTACCATAGGATTATAGATTAGGGTTGTAATTAAATAAAGTTTCTGAAACATCCACTCATAATTTGGAAGATTCTCCTCCTTCTGACCCCTTCAGAAAATTCGACGTTTCCTTCTGAATTACCATTTGTTTTTTATTGGTGCTAAGTCACACCTATGGCTTCTTTTGGATGGTTTCACAAGCGAGGAGGGCTCTTCTTCATTCATCCTCTCCAGACCACACTGCCTTTGGAACACCACCCACTGGCTGGTTTTGGCACAGCTGTGGTATTTCTAGTTGAGGCAGAAAGGGCAATGGCATTTGCGGGAAAAACCAAAGGAGGAATGAAGCAGCCAAGACATCCTGTGCAGGTTCAGGCATTGAGCTGTGATTCAAGAGCATTGGGGTTCCTGCCACTTGGATTTGTATCCCAAAATGCAATAATATCTTTGGCTGGAGGAAAGCCTTGCTCAAGTGAGAAAGCAGAAAGATCAGAGAGGGTGCTCGGGAAGGTCCCCTGTGGTGCAGAGCTGTCAGCGCCTGTGAGGTGAGAGCGGGCCCGGCCTTGCCCAGGCTGGAGCCCCAGCAGAGCCCCGGCAGAGGCCGGAGCAGCCTGAGCCCCGGCAGAGGCAGGCTGGAAGGAGGCCCTTGGAGCTGCAAGAGGCAGCAGCCAGGCCCTGGGTGCCTCTTCCTGGGAGCGGGGGAATCCTCCGCTCTCAGAGCCCAGGTGGCAGCTGGCTGCTGCCGAGGGGAAGCACAGTCGTGCTGGGCACAGCCAGGCCTGGAGGCATTGGCCGTCTGGAGTGTGCCCAGGAGCAGAGAAAGGCCAAGGGCAGCCACGGGCCGCTGGGCTGGCTGAGGATTCCTCCTCTTCTGCCAGCTGCCCTGCAACTCCTGGCAAAGGCCAGCAGTGTGTGCAGCACTCTGGGCACCGGGATAGGGAGCCGGGCTGCTCGGCAGGCTGCAGCACAGGGCAGCTCCTTCAGGCCCAGCACTTGAGCCAGGGAAGAGAGGCCAGCGTGAGGCAGGGACAGCTTGGCAGGGCCCATCTGCAGGAGCCAGCGCCTCACGCAGCTCTGGGAGGAAGCGCCTGCAATCCTGCAGTTCTGCACTGAGCCAGAGCAAAGGTGTGAGATGCAGACTGTTTGGCAGAAATATTCAGGCCCACCAGGCCAGCCTGCTTTGTGCTCTCTGGCGCACAGCAAGTGCTGCGCAATGCAGCTCTGAGCTGCTGGGAGAGAGGCACATCGAAGATGTGCTTGAGGCTTGTGTTTGAGGAGTGAACTGATTTGGAAGGGGGCAGAAGGGTTTCAGTAGGCAATTTGTGTTTTCTTCATTAGCTTCTGAAAGGAAGTCATAATGTGTTGCACACCGGTAGGGTTATTAGAAAAGAAAGGCCTTATAAAATCAGGCTTTGCTATGGTAAATTCCCAGCTAGCCTGTTACATCTTCTATGTGCAGCCAGCTAACTTCCCATGGGAGTAGTCATGAGAGCAGTTAGCACAACAAGCTATTGTGCTAAGAAAACTGTTTGCATCTCTAATAAACAAGAAATCTGTCCCATGAGCATCCATGGAAGAAAAATGTAATCACCTGAGTGAGTCTTAAAAAGAGAGTCTTAACATGTACACACTAACACACCTTCTAAGCAATAAATTGTGTGGCAAGGAAACTACCAGCCAGTTGAAGCTGAACACGAGTTTGTGAAAACAGTATAAAAATGAGTTATGTGAATAAAGAATTGGCTTTCCCTGCATGAAGAAACTGAGTCCCGGCTGCTTTATTGACACAGCAATGTGGCTTCACTCAGCAAGAGCACTTGCAGGGTGTATTGATGAAACACTTGTGTTTGATTCTCAGAATAGGAAGGAGAGGCATTAAGTGTAACAAACAGGGCATAGTCTTTTGAATTCCTTTAGCTTTAACAGGAGCCCTGAACCATGTATTCCCCCACTGCAGTGCTTACTGTGTGCAAGTGGCTATCTTGGCCTTGAGAATAAGGAGAGTGCTCCTGCTAAGAAGGTAGCTGGAATGCATTCAAAGGGAAGAAAGTGTTTTTACGAGGCTCTTGAGCACGAAAGGAGAATTTGAGGAATGGGAATATATCCCAAATGACTGTGTCAGGAACCAGAGTCCTGCCCGAAGCCCTGCCGTATTTGATCCATGTTTGAGCAGGTGACAAGACAATGAAGAAAAATGTCTTGTTTAACAGGTGGGACCTTGACCCTTGAAAGAGAAACAATGTATTGGTCAATTGGTGGGCAGTCAAGCTCTGAAAGGGGAACAATGCATAATGGAGCCCTTTGTGGCAGGGAGTCATGGAGTCATCCTGAGCCATCATCTCACAGCCAGCCATGTGTTAACCAGCCGATGCTGTAACTGGGAAAATTCCACTCCTGAGCAGGAGACACAAGGCCTGGTTCTGAGCTGGAAGGGTGAAAAGGATGAGATGCACAGTGTTTTGATCCAGGGGATGTCCTGGAAGTGCACTGCCTACCTGCTACCTGCCCCTGCTGCCAAGCACCACACTCCATCGCCTTCTCCTGCTCAGAGGATTTTTGGGAATCCAGGGGTTGGTATGTATTATTTGCTACTGCAACTAATGGCATAAATTTGCAAGCTCAGCTGTGTCTTAGGTTCTTTTGTGCATGGATCTCCTCCTGAATCTGTGTCACCGACCAGCAGGTACCTACAGGACACTCCTATTCTGATGTCAGCAAATTCTGAGAAGTGATTGAAATATGTCAATAAATTTGAGGTAATGTTTAGCCTATGAGTTTCAGCAAAGTATTGAATATGTCTTAGTTCCCTGGATAAAAACTGGTAGGTGAGATTGCTGGGTGTGCAGGGCTTAGAGAAGTTACTCCCTGTGCACCCAGCACTGAAATAAAGTAATGCCTCCTTTCTAACCCAGAGCTGGCAGCAGGGATCAGGCCCTGCTTGGAAACTTTCATTTTGGCAACTTCTGTTAGCAGGTAAGAAAGGTCAAAATGAAACCTTTTCCAGCTAGTTTATCCTTTTAGGCACCAAAGCTCTGTGCCACGGGTGGCCTGGATGTGTGCAGAGCAATGCAGCCCCCACAAAGCCCTTGGTTTCCCCCCATGTTGCCAGTTTGACTTCTTCCAAAGTGGAAGAAAGGCAGAGATGTACATCCACAGGAGCCCTGGGCATGTCTAATAAATGTGCAAATATGTGGGGAGATTTGTTTAGGAAGCATTTCAGCTGTTATGCCAACAGTGTCTTCTCTCTTGGTTCTGTGCATTATAGGTGAGTAATGTAATAGTTGGTTCTCACAATTAAGAGATAGCTATTATGTGGATAGATACTATGTTCAAATGTAAAGTGCTGTTATTGTAATATGTCCTCCCATAGTCCTCTTTCCTGTCCCCCTTGTAATAGCCTTGGGAGTCAGGGCATTTGGGGAGGGCTGGCTTGTGACCAGCAGGCAGGGTGTAACAACACCTGACCTCCAGTCAGGATGCAAGAAAGTAATCTCCACCAATGGACAGCAGAGAAAGAGTTGACTGACAAAACATTGGGAGGGGCTAAGGGTATAAAAGGCAGAGCATCCTTTTTGTAGATGACCGTGTGGCTGCTAGTCGTGGAGACTCCCAGTGTTGCAATCTTTCCTTATTCAGTCCTTTCTAAGGGTTTACTAAATCTTTAAAATGTTAAAGGGTGGGTCATTTCTCAGGTGGGCAATGCTTTTGGCCATTTTCTTGGTCTGGTTTCCTTTGCTTTTGTCCCATCTGAGTGCTCAGCTGCGGTACAGGCTGTAGGTGCTTGGGGCACTCTTGGAGTTACTCTTGGATCCCTTGAAAAACAGGGTTTGGCCCATGAGGGGAATTTGTGCTACTTGTGATGGAGAAGAACTTCCCAGGCTCTTTTGTGTTTGCTTTAGGGAAGGTTGGTTATTGCTATGCATAAATTCACTGACCAACATGGAGCGTTTGCTTTGTGATGTCAGGGCATGGTTGCCACCCTGTCGTAGTGACATCAGAAGGTTGCCTTGGTGCATGGAAGGCCTGAGTGTCAGAGCAGCCCTAGGCCTTGCTCAGTGCAGGAGCATCCTCGAGCTTGAGGCATTTTTTGGTGGGTAGTTGCACACTTACAAAAGCCTTGTTTCTTCTGGTGTTGCAGAACATCCTGCAAACTTGCAGAGCAGCGCTATAATGATTCACCATCTTGCTCCTGCGCTTTTTGCTGTATATAGTGTTTCCTTCTCAATCTACTATTTGACTCTTTTTGCACATAGGTAGAGATTGGAGTGACATAGAATGCCATTGTTAATAATGTAGATGAACTCTCCTTAGAAGATATGGCTGTAGATATGAGAAGAAATGGGGTTATAAGCACCAGGTAACAGCTTGTCCCCCTATGATTCTCTCTTGCCACAGGTGACAAGATCAAGAGCCGACTTTCCCCTGGCTCTCTCTACTATCGCAGAAGAAGCCAGAGAGAAAGAAAACGAGAAATACGACCACCGCCTTTGTCCAGCCATGGTTGCACCACAGCCTGCTCATCATTCCAAGAGAGTAAAGTGCCCGTTGTGGGGGGTGCTGACTTTAGTGCAAGGCAGAGGTGCAAGTTTTCTGAGCAGCCAGCACTTGCTGTGTCTGGCCAAGGATGCTGAGTGCTGGAGTCTGGCAGAACATAGCCATTTCCTGCAGGCAGTGACAGCTAGAAATTGGCCTTTGACCTGTCCTGTTGGGGCAGTGCAGAGCTGGGGGCTCCAGCTCAGCTTCTGGCTGGTTGGCTCAAGGAAGCTCCATCTCTGGGCTTCTGTGGTGTTACGGCCAAGGGCACACGTAGTAGTGCTGGAGGGTCAAAAAGGGCACGGTGGCTGTGCCAGCAGCAGTGGGGCAGCAGGAGCAGGGCAGTGAGCGTGGCCCTGTGCTGGGCAGCGCTGTGGCCACAGCTGGAGTGCTGTGTGCAGCTGTGGGCCCTGGGAAGCAGAAAGTCATGGAGGGGCTGCAGCGAGTGCACAAAAGGACAGGGGAGCTGGGCAAGGGGTGCAGCACAAGGCCAGGGAGGAAGTGCTGAGGGAGATTTAGCCTGGACAACAGAAGCCTTGTGAGGGACCTTCAGCATCTTCTCAGCACATCCAAATATTTGAACCACTTTTGGAAGCGACTTTACCCCCTATTTTTCCTTGAGTTTTTTTTGTTGGGTTGGAACAAGAGGCTTATTCATTTACTTTTTCTCCCAACTAAGGCTCTTTTCATCATTATTTTCTGCCCTTTTTATAGCACGGGGACTGGGTCTGCTAGAATTTTAATTTCCAAGGTGTCACTTCTGGAGAATACAGTTTTTGCATGAGAACACATCATTCTGTGCAGAGACCTTGGTGCAGAAGGAGCTGTTGTGGTTCCAGGCCAGCCAGTATGGCCTTAGAGATCACTTTGAGCTTAGTAGTGCTCGTGCCTTTTTGCAGCCCAGGGAATCAGTGTGTGTTGTGTTTGGGAATTGAGGAGGTCAATGCCCTGGCATTCCAGCTGCTCCTCAGAGATCACAGGATCTGGAAGGGGCTGGGCTGCATTTCTGATTCCAGCCACTTCAGCACCATCAGTGTGGTCAAGTCCAAGAGAAGAACTTGCCCACACAAAGAGTGCAGTTCCCAGCGCAATGCTCTGGGTCTGATTGCATTCCGTAAGGACCTACATGCTCCAGATTCCCCAAGAGTGTGTTTTTTTGAGGCAACAGGAGAGCAATCTCAGGATTGTAGCTGAGCAGGGCACTGGCTACCAAGTTCTGATATGTGTAGCAGCAGACAGGACAGTAAAGAGAGACTTCAGTAATGAGATCTGTCTGTCTATCTATCTATCTATCTATCTATCTATCTATCTATCTATCTATCTAATCTATCTAACATTTACATAATTGCATCTTCCTGGTTCTGGTCCAAGGCCATTAGAGGTGCAAAGCTCATCGAAAGCATCCCTTTCAGGAAAGAATTAGAGACATGTTCCCTTGACAAATTCTGAGCAGCTGGAGATGTTTTCCCCTCCAGATATGGTGGGGTTTTTTCCCCTCAGAGTTGTTTTCCTCCTCCGACCTCTTCTGCCCTCAAGTCCCCAGTTATTTCTTTAAATTTCTGCCGGTCTTTGAGACGTACAACAATACCATGTTTAGGTGCTGTTTGGTGACTCTGGTCACACATGCATTATGTGACACATGGTTTCCTTCACTGGCATCCCCAGGGCTGTGTAAGTGCATTTGTTCATGGGGCCTTAGGAGAGTCTCGTTCCCTCAGCAGCAGCAGCACCAGCAGCAGGAGCGGTAGCAGGGTCAGGTCGAGCAGGAGGTGCCTGCCCTGGCCCTTTGCTCCCGGGCCCCAGGCCAGGAGGGCTCTGGCTGCAGTAGGGCGCTCTTCAGGCAGCCCCTGGCAGCCCCTGGCAGCCTCTGCACGGAGCACGGCACGCTGCCCCGTCCTGCTTGTGCCACTTTTCTTCAGCAACATCCTAGCTCCTCTTCACAAGGAAAAACTCCAGCTATCTAAAAAGAGATCATTCAAGTACAGTTCTACCTGCCTTTGCATTGTAGTTCAGGGCATGTATTTTTTTGTCTATAATTTCATGATTTTTATGAAAACATGCATTCATATCTGCACATTTTTGTGGTTTTAATTATTCATATACCTAAAAACGCTGTTTTAAACTCTTGATTTATTGCAGTTGGTAATTTTCAGGTAGTATATTCTAAAATGTTGCAAAACAACACCTTTTGGGTAGTTTTTTTCACTCTTCAAAAAAACCCCCATATGCCATTTTAGTCTCTGTCTCTCCAAGTTGGTTCATATCGGCCTATTTTAAATCAGGGCTACAATACGTTTATAGGATTTAGAGAGGTCCAATGAAATGCACACCAGTGATTCCTCTTGCGGAATATCATGGCCCCACCATAAAGCCTCTATTTACTTTTTTGTTTCTCTCATTAGCTCAACTGTAAACACATGTTTAGTTGCAAACTTACACAAGATGAGCAAAATCAAAATGATGTGATTGGCCTTTGGGAGCTCCTTGCTGATCTTTCTGCTTCTTCAGCTGAGCAAGGCTCTGATCCGGGTAAAGAGATTGCACTTAGTGCTACACAACCATTTGGCTAGAACTCTGCTGATTTCTAGGAACAGCTGGAGGCCTCTAACTCCCCAGGATGTTTTGGCTGAGCCAAGCTTTGCTGGGTTTTGACCGCAAGTACTATTGCCCTTGCTTTCTTATATCCACAAGTACCATGGCTGGGAGAAAACTGCCACGTGGGGCATCTTCCAAAGGCACTTTGGTCTGGAGTTTGTGAATGAACGAGAGCCTCATCCACTTCCAAAACACATGAAAAATATCATGAAAGAGAACTTCCCATCCTTAACAAACAACTGACAATTCACAAGTGGATCTAGAGCTTCTTTACGGAATGAAAAGGAAGGCAATCTTCCAATGGAGTTGTGCTTTCAGGAGTTTTTCTTCTGACTCCCACTCCCAGCTGGCACTGGAAAAAGTCACGTCTCTGCAAGCATCAGTGTTTTCTGTCTGCCATCAGTTGTTTTGCTGCAACAATCAGAACAAGCATTACCCTGGAGAGAGGCTCAGCTGATGCTAGGAACAGGAGCTGCCCCGAGGAGAAAAAAGACATTAACTCTTACCTCCCAAACCCATCTCCCCAGAGGCTCAAGCAGGATTCCTCTGGTTCACAGAAATACAAAGAAATAGGGCTGAGAAGACCCTTTGCAGCTATGTGGTCATGCCCAAGACTTTGCTGATGCCATTTGGGTTTTGCCTTTTTTTCTTTTCTATCTTTTCTGTATTCCTTGCACATCAAATTAGAGCTCTATAGGCGACTCGATTTGTGAGTACTTTTCCCAGTCCTTTTCCATGGCCATTGCCTAAGCAGAAAGACAAACTTCCAGAGCTCCAAGCGCCAGGGGGCAGAAGGCCCCAGTGTTATCTTGGTTCTTCCTGGGACAGACCCCTGCAGGGAGCTGGTGGACTCACCATCCCTGCAAGCCTTTGAAAGAAGACTGGATGTGGCACTCAGTGCCGTGCTTTAGTTGAGGTATTGGGCCATAGGTTGGACTCGATCATCTTGAAAGGTTCTTCCAAGCCAGGAATTCTGTGATTCTGTGACTGAGGCAGCTTTTCCTGCAGCCCTGGAAAGGGCGGCGGGGGCCCTTGGCCAAGGACGGGAATCAGGGCTCATGGAAAAGCAGCAAAGGGCTCAAGGCGAAGGCTGAGAGGGCAGAGCTGCCCCAGCGCGGCCCAGAGCGAGCCTCATGTCCTCCTCCTCACCCTGCGCCCTCTGCGCTGCCTTTTGCGGCGCCGGCGGCTCCTCTCGCTGCGGGCCTCCAGGGCGTGCTGGGGGCCGGGCCCCTCGTCTTCGGGAAGCGCCGGAGCCTCGGAGGCGAGCGGCTGCTGCTGTGGCCAGCAGGGGAGAGCTGCGGCTGCGGCCCTGGGCACGGCGAGCTGCCGCTATGGCCGGCTCCTGCCGCGGCTCCTGCCTCTGCTCCGGCCTCTGCTCCTGCCCTGTGCGCACAGACACGGCCGAGGGCTGCCCGGCAGCTCCGTGCCGCTCCGCAGCGGGCCCGGCCGGGCTGCTGCTCTCTGCGGCCTCTGCCCGCCAGTGCCGGCCCCGCCGCGCTCCCGCCGGCCTCTGCCGCAGCCGGGCCCACACGGGAGGCAGCACATTGCGGCCGGCTCGGAAAAGCCCTGCCCGCAAACCGCCCGCCACGGCCCCGGCCTCAGGGCACAGGCTGCCGGCGTCCTCAGAGCTGCGAGCCGGCCCGGGCCGCCTGCCGGCCTCGGCCACAGCTCCCGCCTGTGTCTCCACGGCCGCGGCTGCTCGGCACAGCGGGCTGAGCACAGCCAGCGCCAGCAGCAGCTCCTCACGGGCCCAGGCTCCGGGCGCTCCGAGCCCGCCCAACCCCGAATTCCAGCCCTCAGGGGCTTGGCGTCCCAATGCATCCCCTGGGGACAGCAGGGTCGGCCGCTGAGCCCAGCCCATGGTGACACCACCAAGTGACCAATGGAAAATTCACCAAATCCTCATCGGAGACAAGAGAACACTCCCATGGTGCCTGACAGCCTGAAGCAACTGCCAATTCCGGATCATTCCATCCATGTAGGAAAAGAGGCTTTTGCATTAAAGCAGAAAAGACTTACCGAAAAGGAAGGCAGGAACAAACAACAAAGTTATTTGGACTCATGCTTCTTGTGTCTGTTAAAAAGGCCAAGAAAATGGACTCCTCTTCTAACACAGCTCTCTCTGTTCATGATGTGGGACAGCGGGTGCTGATGATGTCCAGGAGCTAATGCAAGGGACAGGGACAAGGATGCAGCAGGCACAGTGCCAAGCTGACAGAGGGATGATCTTTGGTAGAGACACTGAAGGAGGAGAGTTTGCAGACAGGACAGAAAATGGCTCTTTGTTCCACCTCTTCTTTTAGTGCTGCTAAGAATGTAGCCTGGAGCAAGCTGGGAACACCAGAGCCTGGAGCCCTTTCCAGGCAGGGCTGCATCAGACACAAACCAGCAGGGAACTGAGGAGCCCCTGGGGTGGCAGTGAGCAACCTCGGGCTCTGCTCACTGCTGGCAGCATTTTCTATTGAACCATCTCCAAGCACGTCTGTTGTGCTCTGTATTTCTAAGGGTTTCCCCCCTTGGTTCTTTTTGGTTGTCTCTTGCACCTTTTTTTCTCCAAATTTTCCTACTCTGTCAGCAGCAGCCCCTATCCAGAACCGGCTCTAAAATATCAGCAAAGCAGTTAGGAACAACAATGGGTGGAATCCTGTGGCTCAGGAATTCATATGCCAGAGCCCTGCCTGTGCCTTATGCTTTGTCAGGACCTCCTTCTCTGTGCAAAAACTAGGGATTAGTGGAGTTTTTTTAGCCAAAGACCTCCTGAGAGGCAAATGTTGTGCTAGGTTTCTCAGGAGTGTATCTGTTAAGTTCATTGCTGGCAAAGACAAAGTAAGGGCAGGGTAGCAGAGCAGCTGGGAGCTGGTCACTCCCTGCAAAGGGCTGGTGTATGATGTGAGAACACCACGTTCCAAGAGGGGTGAGCAGGGTAAATGTCCTCAAGGTGCTGCCAATGAGGTTTGGGTTCACTTAAGAGAGTAGTCAGGAGTGGTGAGCACTGCAAGATCCAGCTGCAGTCCCCATCCATGTCCCTTTCAGTGCTGGCTTTAGGGTGTCTGCAGCCTGGATCCAGAGCGCCCTGGGGGCTCCTGAAGCTGCCTTTGCACTCAGGGTGAGGATGCCCAGGAGCCCCAGAGGCCGCAGTGGGGACCAGGGCTGGGGCTTGTGGCCTGGCAGGTGGCTCTGAGGGCTGTGACATGCCAGGGCATGGGTCACTGTCACTGCCCTCCGCAGCCCTGGCTACCTCTGTGATGCTCCAGGGACAATGGCAAGAGTGGGGAACTGGCTAGGTTAGGGTTTTGCTTGAGCCAGAACTTCTAGGCCAAATGCCCAGCAGCAGAGACCCCTGGAAGACCGAGTGAAGGAAGCAGAGGAGGCTTTTCTGTGGTGTAAAGTGCAGCAAATTCATCAGGAGAGGAAAGGGGAAGGCTCACAGGACAGAATTCCAAAAGGGAACAGATGTTGAAAGAACCTGCAGTACCCCTGTGCACAAGTTTTTAAAATCTTTCAAAACAGGGGGTGGACACCATATGGTAACCAATAAGGGACCCTTGGGGTGTGGTTTTGAGGGCTACAACAAATCAGAACAAGGGGAAGAGAGAGCGTTGGGATAGGGATTGGATCTTAGGGTGAGGGACAGGGAACTTTCTGGAACAAAGGGTAGGGTTTGGGCTGATGGATGGGGAAAAGGGGCTGAGTTGTCTTGACAGACGGGGAAAAATCTGGTGAGGAGGGAGGGTATTCCTTGAGGGACACTTGGGTAGGAGGGCATAACACAGGGGAGAGACTAACTGTAATAACTCGGGGAACACTTGAACATACCACTATATAACAGAACATTTGGCTCAATAAACTAACACACTGCAACACAGAAATTCAGGCTTTCAGCAGCTAAGAGGTGGCACTATCAGAACCTGCAGCAGCTGCTGAAAGCCATCTCTCCCTTCAGGTTCTTGCTGTGTGGGAAGGTGCTGCGGGTTGCGGTGGCTGCACTCCCCCTCTGCTGGGAGGATGATCCGTACCAGGGGAGAGCAGAAAGCTGCCATGGTGAGCAGAACATGCTCAGAGCATTACAGTTCAGAGAATGGCACTGGCCCCCAGGGCAAAAAGCTTGAAAGCACGGAATTCTGTGCGGAACCGTTGCACAAATTTTCTCTTCTAGAACATGTCCATTTTTGTATACTGTAGATGAATACTCTGGGCTTTATAGAATACATGGGGTTTTTTTTCTTAAGGTTTTTGGGAGAACTCTCAAGTTTATTTCTGTTTGTATTTTACATCCAGATTTACATGCATACAGTTTTTTTTTTTAATTATTATTTTTCTTTAGTAAATACTAAGGGAAAAAATACTTAAGCATTTTTTAATCCTTTGGGATGTTGTGATTAATATTCTTAGAAAGAAAACCTTGTTGAACAAGTGTGAAAACACAGAGAGAGGGAAAATAGCATAAAAGTCTTTTAGAGCAGGACATGTAATAAGGACTGCAGAACTGAGTAATTCCTCCAAGGGCAGAATTAGCAAGATATACCACCAAGAACACCTGCCAAGATACTTCCTTAAATCAAGGGAAATGTGACCTGCAGCCATACGAAGTACAGCCAAAGCACATGAAAACCTTTGGAAAAGAGGGAATTTTGCCAGTGACATCAGTCTGTCTGGATAACTGAGGGATGCCCATCAATATTGCACTACACTCTTCAATATATGCAATGTCTTTTCTCCCAGTTTCTGTGACATTAATAAGCTGCAGTTGTTACCATTAACTTAAGCTCTTAGGGGAATTACCAAGCACCATGTACGTTTTTCTGTAGCTGAACAGGACTTGAATTTCCCAAATCTTCTACAAATCAGAAGGGAATCACACAGTTACATAGTGCTAATGTTAATGAAGGGTTTCATGAAAGCAGATGAATGAGAGCATTGCATTGTAAAACTTCCACATGCAAGAAAACAGGAGTCCACTTAGAATAAAACATACAAGGCTAGCAAAACATCAGAACAGGATAAAATGAAATTGCTAGACAGGAACTGATGCATCAGAAATTAGGTGTATCACTTCTGATACATCTGCATGCATTTGCAAGCTAAAACAGAAAAAGAAGGGCAGAGATAATAAGGAACGAAAATTTTAAAATTGCACCATGCAGAACAGACACACGAACCACCAGTGTGAACACAGCTGGGAGATTCAGCTTGCAGATGGTTTGGAGTGGAATCCATTCACTGAAGGTCTCTGGTGCACCTTCAGTGAATGAGTGCAAAAACTGAGGAAAAAAGGAAAAAAGCTGAATTTCTGAAAGCTATTTAGATTCCTGGAAGCATTGTCTAGAGAGCTAAAAATCTAAAGCCTCAGAGAATCTGAACCTAAAACATCTCCAAGTGGATTGATAAGGTATGATGTGCACATCTCTGGTGTTTTCAGAGTCAATGACATTGACAATGAGTGTCTGGAAATTAGGAATGCCCACCCAGATTTTATCTCCATTACTTTAAGAACACCTTAACAGGTGCTTCCAGAACTGAACACTGACATTCTCACCCTGCTCTATTTACTTTACATTTGAATACAGGCTGGTAGAAGGAGAAATCAGGCTTTAATTTCTCCCCAAATTACCTGTTGCACTTTCAGGTTAGGAGTAGATGTAAAATTCAGCTAATCACTCTCTCTGTGCATGAATATTCCACTAGTGAACTGACATACAGAACATCCTTTTTCTCTTTTGTACCTTCCTAAATGGTGCCAAATGAACAGGCACTTGCATAAATCTCACAGAAAATCACCAAAATTGCTGAAAATAACACTCAATTCCATGATAAAAGCTTCTGAGTAAAGGCTTGATAGGATCACTGAACAAACTGAAACTTGGAAGAGAAACATGCATTTTAGCACTGATCAAGGGAAAAGAAAAAGAAATGCTGTAAAAATTCCAACTGGAAGGTAAGGAGAAACACAGGAAGCACAGAAAGAACAAGGCCCTGTCAGATGACCTGTGCAAGGTAACTTTGTGCCCCAGCACTGTTAGAGGACATTCCCTGTCATTGGTGCAAGCAGCTGGAGACATAAATGCTGATTGATTTGGGGGCCACAGTCTTGATAAGTGCAGAGGTGGTTCAATAACCTGACATGAGGGAGTTCCCTCAGAACAACTGGGGTGCCAGAAAGAAGTGAACAGCTCACCACAGCCTGGCCTGCTCGGCTGCTTTTCCTTCTGCCCCTCCTGGGGAGGCTCTGACGTTTCCTCTTCCCTGATGAAAGCACAGCTGCTGCCAAGGGAAACATCCCCACACTCACTCAGTGTTCCCTTTGCTTGCCACATGTCCCATCTGCTGTCCCTGTCCAGGAGAGCTGCTCTGCTCGGGAGGAGGAGACCGAGCAAGAGCCTGGGAACATCGGCGGCTGCAATCCCTCCTGATCTAGAGCTGTTTATGGATGTGTAGTTAGATTTGGATAGTTACAAGTATAGGGATATTTACATACACTGACTGCTATTTGTATAGGGATATAATGTGTGTATATTGTTATATTGATGCGAGTATATTCATCTGTTTACATACTTGTACAGCTCTGTTGCATTTCTATTGCTGGAGTTGAATGGATTTTTTTATTGGTCCATTGATATTTCTGTATTTATAGACAGGTTTGTTATGTTTGTGTTATATTGCCATGTTATATGTAATGAAATATGTAATCCATGTTTACACCTCTATATTGTTATGCCCATATATGTATTTACTTCTATTTATTATGTATGGAGTTGTATAGTTCTAAAATTCTCTTCATTTAGTTCTGGATCTGAGATTCTTTAGAGAGGGATATTGATGTTTCTGTATTTGTATATGGGCTGTACAGTTGTAGTAATATGTAATAAATTTAATTGTTAAACTTCAATTCAGTAACTTCAATATTTGTGTGCAGTGAGTTGTTGCAGAGGGTTGCAATAAACTAATTTTTTTTCACTGAAGTTGATATCTGTATATATTTACATAGCACAATTCTCAGAATAAATTAGATTTTAATCATAAATTGATATTTCTGTGTTTCTATATTGGTAGCACAGGTGTTGCAATTTAAAATAAATTTCATCTTTAAACATAATTAATGTTTGTGTATTTGTACATTAGCAGTGTGGGTGTCACTATCTGCAATAATTGCAATGTTTCAACTGAAGTACGTGTAGATTTGTGCTACCCAAAGCCATGAGCAGATGTAAATGCTGGAGGATTTTGGCCATGCAAATCTCCGGCCGTGCCCAGCACATGCCCCACCTGCACTCAGGCTGGGCAGGGGAAGTGCAGATTTGGGCTGGCAGCAGAGCCCCACGTTGGCTCAGAACTCGCTGCAGAGGCTGCTGAGAAAACTCCGGGGCTCCATGAGCACAGAATCCAAGCAGGAGCCACCCGGGGAGGACAAATCCCTCATCCCACAGGCAGCTCTTTAGGAAAGTGCTCCAAGTGTCCCCCTGAAGCTCATCCCAGAGAGCAGAAGCCAGCAGGGATCCTGAGCCAGCTCTGCTGCCTTTGGCAGCACTTTGGCAAATGAGCTGTAGCAAGGGGGAGGCAGCAGCGACTGTGACTGCTGCAGGCTGGGCATGAAGGGAGGGCCATGGACACAAGTGCTGAGATGCCCCAAAATCCAGAAGGAGGCTGGAGAGCTGGGAATCAACTTGGCATTTCAGTGCCAAGCTCTCACAGGCACTGAAATGATGGAATCCCTTTGTGTGAAGTGACCTGGAAGAACTGACAGGGAGTTGCTGCTAGGATCAGCAGTAGCAGAAAGCAAAAATGTACAAATACTAGGAGATCATCTCATATCCCCCACAAGCAATGGCTTCAAAAATGACCTCATATATTCATTATGTTATATGTTATGTTATGTTATGTTATGTTATGTTATGTTATGTTATGTTATGTTATGGCATATTATATTATATTATATTATATTATATTATATTATATTATATTATCTATAATATGCATGAAATTTAATGCACACGTATTTTTGGACAATTTTATTTTTTTGTATATATTTTCATTTAAGATATATATTTGAAATAGTCTTTCAGCTTGGGAGAGTGAAGATTTACAACAGTGCAAAACCATCTGCCCACACAGCAGTCAGCCCCTGGGTACATGCATGCACACTCACCCACTGTGCCTGCTCTTCTCAGCACCTCGGGGCTGCTGTTTGCACAGAATTGGGATGAATTTAACTCGACAGAGCCACGAGTGGGGTGTCCAGCTTGTCATGAACACTCATGTGGCAACGAACAACACAGAGCTCTCAAATCACATTATCACATGTCGTTTCATTCCTGCTGGGCACTGCGGAACTCTTAAAGGACACAGAAAAGGGGTGGAAAACATTGGCATCATGCTAATGCTCGTATCCTCCTGGAGGAAAATCTGTTGGGTTTCTTAAGGTGGTAGCTTTCCAAAACCTAGGAAAACTGCTCAGCACTGGTAGCCCAATTGTGAATGGTTTTCTTGACTTGGCAAATCTGTGGTGTTAACAATGGACTCTGTCCTTGGTTCAAATCACCTGCCCTCACCTGTAGACAAAAGAAACACCACCAGCAGCAGAAGCTACATCAGTCAGTTTCCTCAGAAAGCTGTGTTAAATTAGGGAGAGGAAAGGAAAACACATCAGACACTGTGGATGAATGACAAGACTGAGGAACAGTTCCAAAGCAAAAGGCAGCAGCTTCTCTCTGGGCACTCCTTGTGCCCCAAGGCAGCCGGGCTCTGCAGAGCTGCACAGTGGGGAGGCAGCTTCGGGCACCTCAGCCCCTGGGAAAGAGGGGCTGCTTGCTCTGCAGGGCTGCCTGTGGGCAAAGCAGGGTGCTGGCCTTCTGCTCTTGACCCCAGCCTGGCCTTGCAGGGCTAATCCTGTTCCCTGTCTCAGATGTGCTAAAGACAGACTTGTTTGTTTCCAGCTCTGCATAGGTGTGATTTGCACCACAAAATACTGAAGGACCAAGGCCTGAACAACAGACCCTGACTAAAGCCTCAACAACAGGACCTGAGCCAAAGCTACCCTCTAGATGACCTTTCTAGCCCAATGTTCTATATATCTGCTCCTTAACTAAGTGTTATTATCAAAAGGATTGTTGTGGAGAGCCTGGTTTAAGCATGGCTTGAAGAAAGAGGCCATGAAGGTATTCAGCGGAGGGAAAGATAGAAGCCTGCTGTAAAGCAGCCTTTCCCAGGCTTGATCCTGTAAATAATTAGGTTCTCAGCCACCTTTTATATAAACAATAAGATTCTCAGAACGTTCTGTCCTTGGCTGCTACTGGGAACAGATGGCCGATTGGGAACAGATATGAAGGTTTTGAGAACTTTTCATATCATGGTGAGAACACTGATCTTGGTTTCAGTAAACTAACTTCAGGTATTGTAAACAAAAGGAGGAGCTGAAGTTTTCTCTACAGCCTATCGGGAGCTCAGATTTTGCAATATGCATGAAGTGAATTAGCACTGTTATAAAAGGTGTATAATTTGATCAATAAATTGGAGTCAGATGCTGAATCAACAAGGATGGGTCTTCTCCCTTCACTTCAACAGATTGTTGCATCCATTCACTGGTGAAACACCTTTCTGCATGAGGAAAATGGACAAGGCCACACCTGGCCTTGGTTCCTCCTTGAGCCCTGGGCAGGCTCGGGGAGAAAACCAAGAGGAGAATGACACCAGCTGTGCCCCCAGCAGAAGCTCTGGCACATTGCTCGTCCAGCACGATCAGAGCCGGGCTACTCTCACAGCGCACTCAGGAGCCTCGTGGCCGCCAAAGGTGGAGGCACCGCAGGATTTCCCGGTTCCCAGCCGTGGCTCTGCAGGGCTGGGCTGGGACAGCTTCCCCCAGTTGATGTGCAGCTCTGGATGAGGGGGAAACCATTGGGGTACCTGGTGATGGATCTTCCTGAATCACCAGGGGCACCCTTTTGTAATAATGCTGAGGTTCATTGTTTAGCTTATCCTTTCCTGACTCTTTTTTGCACTTTTGCATTACAGTAAATTGCACTGTTCCTTCAGCTGGTGTCTGTGTCTGCATCTCTGACCCTCTCCACCATCAAAACAAACACACAGCCAGTTTAGCACGAGACCTGCCTCTCTGCCAGCCCATCTCTTGGCAAACACCCCTGATGGCTGTCTCCACAAATGAAATTCCCACTTTGCAACTTCCTTTTCTGCAGGCAGGTGAGAAAAGGAGCCACTCCCAGTTCTGGACACCTCCAGAAACCAGCTGCTTTCAGCAGTCAATAACCCTGAAATATCAACCTCCTTCCTTAACCTGCCACTGGGAGCTCCCACCAAGAGGCCTTTTGTCCAAGGATACCCACAGAAGAGCTGGAGAAGGGAGCAGTTTGAAACACAACTGCTTCAGAGTTTAAACCTGCCTTTATCAAATGAGCACACACCAACCTGTCCCAAAGGGAAAGCAGGGAGGAAAGAGAAGCTCCTCTCCCACAACTGCAAACTCTGTGCTTCCTTCTGTTCCAGCTGGAGAGTGGAGGTCATGGGCTACACCTCACTTTGGGAAGGAGCCCAGGGAATTGGCCTGGCCTGGGAGGGCAGCAAAAGGAATTCCCCAAAAAGTAGGAAAAGATTCTCTGTAAGCATTAGATTATGACAATCTTTTTGCAGAAAAGCAAAAAAAAAGAATAACTGAAGCATTTCAAAAAGTTCCTAGACTGAAATTTGTTTGCCAATACACCAACCCCAATGTCTTTGTGGTGTGTCAGGAAGCTCAGGAATGTAGAGAGCATTTTGAGCAGACACTGGATAGAAGCAAGCTGCACAACCCTGTATACGTGCCTTAGAGCAGAAGCCTGATGCCCTTGGGCAAACAATATAAAGAAGTTTGCCAAGACGTACCCCAGGAAAAGAGATGTGAAGCAAGATGTTCTAGGGATGTGAAGAGAAGATATAGGGCAGAATGTCCTGCTGGCACTTTTGCCAATCTATGTACGTGACCAAAGATATGTTAGCTCTTTGTCCTATATGTAACACTTGGCAACCACTTATATGTATTCTCCCATTGCTGAACCCTGCATTACCATATAAATGTACCCTGAGATTTGCAATAAACTGAGCATTGATCATTACCTCCATGAAGATTGATCTCTGCCTGCGGAGGGCTACTTTCTCTATTACCCCTCTCCTTTTCCCCATCTCTCTCCCGTATACCTTGTTTCTCTATCCGGGGTCCGTATACTTTCTTTCTTTACAGGAATGAACCTGCAAGGCTTGGATAAACACCGCTGGTGTCCGTCCCCCAGAGCACAAGCAGCTCCCCAACAACACTTCAAGACTAAGGGACAAAGCTTCCCCCCTTCAGCTCTCCACAGCAGCTCTAGGGAGTCTCTCTCCACTGCAAGATCTCCTTTGTCAGTCTACAGTGACAAGAGTTGACTGCAGGAGACATTTGCATGGGAACTCTCCCCAGATGGGGGAAGAAAGAAAAGAGGTGATTCCTGAGGAAAGGAAAAGGCAACGCCATTTGGGAAGACACCAGTGTGAGTTTGCTACAATTCTAGGCTAAAAATTCCATGAAGAAAGCAACATGCATCCATGGGGCAGCACTTCAGCTTTGATATCAATGCTGACAAAATTGCTTCCCATTCCTGCTGCCGTAGTTCCAATTCAGGAGAAATGTGCCGACTCTGCCAAAGTCAGGCAGACATGGTGAGATAAAACCAGCTGGTCTGCTGAAAAGGGATCCATATGAGCGTTTTCTAACTCCCCCTTTTCATCCCTTCTGCAGCCAAGACAGAGCATCGTCCTTCCTCTCTGACCCTGATGGTTACCCAGGCACAGGATGCAGCGTGGGGACAGAGCCTGTCCCTGCTCCCAGTGCCCTGCCCTGCCCTTCCCTGCCTGCCTTGCCCTTCCCTGTCCTGCTGGATCCTGCTGTGCTGTGCTGTGCCGAGCCGAGCCCGGCCAGCAGTCACGCATTTTGGGAATGATCCTCCCCTGTGCCGCCCACGGGAATAATGAACATACCACTTTCTAACTTTGACTAGTTAGAGAGTCTTTGTCCGTGATTTTCAGTTTTAACAATTCAGGGACAGTACAGTTGCTGCCAAGGGAAACACATCCAAAGACCAATAGTGACCCAGTCTTCCCTTTGCTTCCCTTTTCCTTCCCTCACTGCTACACAGCACTCTCATACCAGGACCTCAGTGCTGCCTCACCTGAGGATTTAGAGCTGCCCCCAGGCCCTTCCGGGCTAAGTGCAGGTGCTCAGGACTCTGAGGTTTACCTGGCTTCTTGGGAGAAGGTGTTTGCTTCATCTGGACTTCTTGGGGTTTCATTGGAGGAGCCAGGCACAGGCAAATTTCATCTCCACTGTGAGCTCTTCATTCTGCTTCTTCCCATGAAGCTTAAATGCCAACCTGACCTCATCGTTCCTCTGGTTCCCGTAGATCATCACAGCCCTTCAATGGCCTCTCCAGAGAGGAGCAGCTGCACATCTTCAGAGCAGCAGTTGCCAGCCCGCATCCCATCAGGGAGGAAAAGAGCTTCTACCCTTGCTTTCCAAGCAGGTCCTGGTTAATGACCCTTTAAAGTGTTTTCCTGCAGTGCTCTATCATGGGTAGATCTCAAGTGAGAATCAGGTAGAAAGGCTCAAGTCGCCTAGGAAGGAGGGCCTTGAAAACAGAAAGATTCTCTGCCTGCTTTTCTTGTCCTTGCTGCAGATTTGGATGGTGTTCTGGGCATTTTGCAGACAGCCTCTCTGTAGGGGTACAAGGGCAAGGTGGAAGATATTGCCTGACAAGTGGTCAGTGTTAGGTGCACTCTCCTCTTTCTTTGACTGAAGCCAAACTAGGACTCTGATAGGATATTGTAGATGTTCAGGACTGCCTGCCCTGCAAATCAAGCCGTGCCATTTGACGCTGGCAGGGGGCTATGTAGAAATCAAGAACAGGCCGGGGCTGCTGAGGAACTGCCTCGAGCTGTTTGTTTTCCAGCATCAGTCTCATTACATGGTTATGACAATGGGAAGATGCCAGCAGCTCACATCCCAGGCAGCAGACCAAGAACTTAATGTTACAACTTACTTGAAAAGTTTTCTGACCAATCACACAAAGCAAAAGCACATTGACAGTAGTTCCATCCAATCACTATAAGCACAGGTACCTTTGGTTAAAACAATGCTTGCTTATTTCAAATAAAATACCTACTTGTAAGCCTTAAAACACAATGCACTGAGCACCATTATTAAGCTTCAACCTTCCCAATATCTTGCTAGATAAACTTTTCTGTAGTTTAGAGAGTTGTTCTAGACCAGCGTTAAAACACAGACCATTGTTCTATTTGTCCTTGTTTTTCTACAGTTTATTTTTTCTGCGGGCCTATCTCATGACTGCTGCTTAGCTGTAATCACAGTTCTACTGTATCTGAGACCTGCCTTTTGCAGCTTTCCCAAAACCCTCTAATTTTGCGGATTCTCTCAGAGGACTCAGTGTCAGAGCCTCTGGAGAAGCATGGAGGGCAGGGCTCAGGCAGGTTGTGCCAGTGCAGGATTTGAACTCAAGGCACCAGGAAGCACCAAGCCTGCAGACAGGAACTCAACACTTCTGTCCTGGTTTAGGGCAAATTTGTTAAAGAGTCTGCAAAGGAGGGCCCCTCCAGAAAGTGAAATCCACACGGCCCCTCCCCCCAACCGGTTCGGGAAAAAATTCCTCGGAGAGAGGTGGAAAGAACCTGTTTATTTGACTGGCCCAGCACCCCCCAGCACACAAAATTAACAATACCCGATGACACGGCTTTGAGAAAGATGGCAAAATCAGAAAGTCTCTTTCCGGGGGTGGTTGCTCTGTTCTCAGTCCCTCCGGCGCTGGGGCAGCTGCTGCAGCCGAACCTTCGGTGTTCCCGGGTCCCAGTCCGGAGCAGGTTCGAGATGGTCACAGAAACAGGAGAGGAGAAACAGTCCAGGAAGGAATGTGGACTGTTTGGCTAAACTAGCTAATAAGCAGAGGCAGAAAGCAGAGCAGAAGCAAGAGCAGAAAAAGAGAGCAAGCAAAAGCAGCAAGCTGAAGCTGGAAGTGAAAAAACAGCTCTGTGTACCGCTTTTCTCTGTGTCCCTGCTAAGAGAAACCCAAACAAAACTTCCACTCTTCAGAGCCGGTCTTAAAGGCACAGAACAGATGAATGGGGATATACAAAGATCATAACGTCACCCCAGGACAGAAACACCTGAAGGAAGTGGGTAATGAAATATTAGACTGAAAGCTGGTGGCAAAGGAAGAGGGGAAGATTAATATTTCTTCTGCCATCAGTAGAAGAATGCAGTAGATCCAGGAAATTCCCATTCCTGGTGGGAAAACTTCACCATTTCTCAAAAGTACTCAAGTGATTCAGATAATAAAGATTTCTTTGTATATTTTGAAAATAACAGGTATTAGATCCTGCATCCCTTTCCAAATAGGCATCAGTTGTGTACCCATGAACAGGCAGTGCCACTTGTGCCCTGAGGTGCCCAGCTGGGATTTGATCTCTGACAGCACCTGAGAGAGAGCAGAACACCTTGCAAGCTGCAGGTCCCTGACAGCCCTGCAGGACTCCTGTCCCATCAACATCTGTTCTGCTCCAGTCTGAAACAGGGCCTAGCATGGTGCCAGGATCATCAGAGAGCTGAGGTGTGTGCTGGAATTCAATGCCCTCCCCATCCCACAGCAGCCCTGCATTTCCCTCCTGCAGCCTTGGTCTCCAGCACAGCCATGGAGGCTCTTTGGGCTCTGGACTGTTCCTGCAGCCCCCAAGGGCAGCTGAGCTCTTCCTTTGACAAAGTCAGGCCTGGCCAGCACAGGCCATGCTCAGCAATTGCTTGTGTGTGCCTGGCCTTGCTGTCAGCCCCAGCAGCAGCTGCGTGGCCCCTTTGTGGCCCTGTGCTGGCCCAGCCATGGTGGCCCAGCCCCTGTACAGGCCCAGCCCAGGCCAGGAGCATTGTGGCTGGGAACGGCCTCTGTGCTGTGGTGCCCACAGCAGCCTTGGGGCTCTGTGCCCCATGGCCTCCCTGCTGGGCAGCCTCTGGGCCAGCTCCTGCAGAGCCCGGGGCACCTGTGGGGCTGCACAGACAGCCCTGCCCCGGGCTCTGCCAGCCTCTGGGCCAGCAGAGAGACAGCCAGGGCTGGCCATGGCCGGGAACAGGCCCTGAGCCCTGCAGGAGGATGGAGCTGGGCCACAGCCAAACTCAGCCTAGGCCAAAGCTGGGCTCAGCAGCCAGGGCTGCCAATGCATGGGGCACAGAGGCTGGCGCTGACAAATGTCCTGGGCCCCTTCCCTGCTCTGTCCGTGCCACCAAAGGTACAGAGCAGCCTCCTTTCTGGGCCACTTGCCTGTTTGCAATGCCTTGCACAGGCGCTGGCCCTGCCCATAAGGCCTGGCCTGAGTTCTGCCCCTGCACGCTCAGCCAGGCTGAGATGGACACTGATGGTTTCTGGGCCAGGCTCTCTGAGCCCAGCTTCCTGCAAGCTCTGCCATGAAGGGATAATTGTTTTAATTGTTTTGTCCAGTTTAGTTATCTTTTCCTGTTTATAGATGGATATCAGCAGTGCCCAATTGATATATACCCCTAGTCCCTTCTAATGCAGTCTGAACAGATATCAAGACCCTTCATGGCTTACAATAAATAACAATTTGTCCCCACCCCCTTGCCACCAATTTTCACTGTCTTATTATGTGAAAAAACCCTTTGCCACAATTTTTCTCCTGAGAACCTGAGAGGCCTAAGAAATGAAAAGTAAAAAATAATTATCTGATTGCTTGGAATGTTGTTTGGAGGTTGCTTACCAGCAGGTGCATCTTTGATTAGTTCCATGTGAATTGTTTTTTATTTAATAACCAATCCCAGTCTAGCTGTGTCAGGACTCTTGTCAGTCACGGGGTATTTATTGTAATTGTTTTTCAGCCTTCTGATATCTCCTTTCTCTTTCTTTAGTATAGTTTTAGTATATCCTTTTCATAAAATATAATAAATATATTATATATCGTATAACATAACATAACATAACATAACATTACATAACTTGAGAACTTGGAGTCAATTCTCATCTCTCACATCGTCCAGGGGACGCTCCCAACACCCCAAAAATTAATAACCACAATCATTTCCCTCATCCAACACCTGGCAATCCTATGGATGAGGAATGGTATGGCCAGCAGGAGCAGGGCAGGGATTCTTCCCCTGTGCTCAGCACTGCTTGGGCAGCACCTCGAGTGCTGTGTCCAGTTCTGGGCCCCAATTTAGGAAAGACCTGGAGGGGCTGGAGGGTGTCCAGAGAAGGACAAGAAGGCTGGTGAGGGGTCTGGAGCACAAGTCCTGTGAGGAGCAGCAGAGGGAGATGGGGTTGTTTATCCTGATGGAGGCTCAGGGGAGACAAGGCAGTGTCAGGGCACAGGTTGGACTTGATGATCTCCAAAGTCTTTTCCACACTTGCTGATCCTGGGATTCTCTGAAACCACCCTAGGAGCAGTTGCAGGAGGAGCCCTGGGCCTTCTCTTCAGAAGCTCCAGCAGCCCAGGTCCCTCAGCTTCTCCTGCCAGTCCCAAAGCCCATCCTGTCAGTCCTGCAGAGCCTCTGCAGCTCCTCCTCACTGCCCAGAACAGGGAGCCCCAGAACCAGACACAGCAGCCCAGATGTGCCCCCCTGGCCTGGAGTGCCTCTGGCAAGGGAGCAGCGTGAGGCACTGCAGGAGCCTGCAGACAATTCCTGCAGCACTTGTAGGATGATCCTGCTCCCCAAGGGACGTTCCCATGGTGCCAAGTCAGGAACTGCAATGGGGAGTGGGGCCAGAGAGGAAAGGGCAAACAGAGATAGGCTGTTTGCAGGGGAGGGAAGAGGGGTGGGCAAGAGAAAGAAATTTATAGCAGGGAGACTAAATAAGGCAAAGGCGAAGCCAAGGAAATGCTCAGGGCATGTTAGAGGTGGCTGCCAGGCAGCCCTGGCTCTGAGCAACAGCATCTGCAGTGGGACAGGAAACTCCCAGCTGATGGGAACAAACTTTCTGGCTGACTGCAGAGGCCAGGACAAAGATGAGTGCTTTCCCTGGTGTCCCCCAGCCCTTGCTGGCCCCAGGGGCTGATGGCATTTGTGCTCCCTCACGTTCATGTCCCCACACCAACAGCATGGGGGTGCTCCTGAAGCAAAGTGAAAATTTTGCAGAATAGAAATCCATTTTAATTTAGGTGAAATGTACATTTTTGAGTTGAGCCTGTGGTTAGAAATTGTAGTTATTTAGCCAGGCTGAAAGGCCTAAGCTCAGTGAAGTTACTTCAGCGAAGGACAGAGATAAAGGGGGGGGAGACAGAAGATCATAGAGAGAGACAGGGACTGCTGTAAGGGCAAGTCAGCCTGACCTCGGAATTCTTTCTGATAAAAAGGAACTAGTGGTAAAAGTCACAAGAAACCCATAAAAATGAATATGTATGAATCTATTGTGAAACTGTACGCATATGTATTTGAGAAGGGGATAAAAAGAGACCTGAAGTTCTCAGAGGTACGCATGCCTTTTGTGGAGAGTTTTCTCCGCATGTGTCTGGCGCCGTAAATAAACATACCGAGCTTTAACACTTTTATAAAGTTGTGAAGTTTCTTCTTTTCTCCGCAAAACACTCCCACCCAATGTGTGCAATGCAAACAGGGGTGCTGAGCCAGTGCTGCCGTGTCTGTGCCTGCAAGGATGGGGCACCTGTGTGAGCTGGGGGAGAGGCCAGGGCTGCAGAGAGGGGATGTTGTTGGCAGCTCCATCAGGACACTCTGGGACGCTGCCCTGGGCTGTCCAGCGCACTGGGGATGGATCAGCCCCTGCTCTGCTGCTCCTTCCCATCTGCCCCAGGGCCCTTGCAGAGCCCCAGCCATGGTGTTTGCCCCCAGCCTGCCCACGGCCAGCCTGGGGCTGCTCACGGGGCTTTTCTGTGTTGAGCATTGGCCTGGGTGTGTTTTTGAGAGAGCCTGGGCAAGGAGCCTGGAGCCCCCAGGCCCTGGCCTGAGGCGTCAGCGCTGCCCCAGCAGTGCCCATGACCTGTCCCTGCTGCAGCCCCGGCACTGCCACCCCCAGGGCTGTGCCCGGCCCCGAGAGCACTCAGGCCCTACAGCAACACCAGGGCCACCAGAGCAGCGGGGCAGGGCCACGGCAGCAGCACTGGCAACACCAGGTGCTGCTGCTGCTGGGCACAGCTGCTGGGCCAGCCCTGATCTGCCCCAGCTCTGCACACAGACATTGCTGCTGCAGCTCCAGAGAAGGCAACAAAAGGGCATCACTGCAGAAAACTCTGCTGGGAGATCCTTTAGTTCATTTAAAGCCACCAGGAGTGCAGCCCCTCATTGACACAGTCTGTGGCCACAGGGGAGGTGCAGAGAAAAAAAATGAGAAATGACACAAACATTGGCATTTCTTTGTGGAGAAGATTAAGAAACTAAAACACAGACAAAAACTTTTAAAATGAAAACAACAAGAATTATCAAAGATAACTTTTATTACAAGTGATTTGTAGAAATTGGTTTAGCAGTTTATTGTTCCTGAAAGCATCCAGTCATTTGTCTCCTCACTGCAGCCTTGAGCTCCTGGTTCCTCAGGCTGTAAATGAGGGGATTCAGGGCTGGAGGCACCACTGAATACAGAACTGACAGGGTCAGATCCAGGGATGTAGAGGACATGGAGGGGGGCTTCAAGTAGGCAAACGCTGCAGTGCTAAGGAACAGGAAGACCACAGCCAGGTGAGGGAGGCAGGTGGCAAAGGCTTTGTGCCGTCCCTGCTCAGAGGGGATCCTCAGCACAGCCCTGAAGATCTGCAGATAGGAGAAAACAATGAACACAAAACAACCAAGTGCTAAACAGATGGAGAAAACAAGAAGCCCAAGTTCCCTGAGGTAGGATTTGGAGCAGGAGAGCTTGAGGATCTGAGGAATTTCACAGAAGAACTGGCCCAGGGCATTGCCATGGCACAGGGGCAGGGAAAATGTATTGGCCGTGTGCAGCAATGAATAGAGAAAGCCACTGGCCCAGGCAGCTGCTGCCATGTGGGCACAAGCTCTGCTGCCCAGGAGGGTCCTGTAGTGCAGGGGTTTGCAGATGGATACGTAGCGGTCGTAGCACATGATGGTCAGGAGGCAAAACTCTGTTGTACCGCAGAGAACAAAAAAAAAGAGCTGAGCAGCACATCCTGTGTAGGAGATGTTCCTGGTGTCCCAGAGGGAATTGTGCATGGCTTTGGGGACAGTGGTGCAGATGGAGCCCAGGTCGCTGAGGGCCAGGTTGAGCAGGAAGAAGAACATGGGCGTGTGCAGGTGGTGGCCGCAGGCTACGGCACTGATGATGAGGCCGTTGCCCAGGAGGGCAGCCAGGGAGATGCCCAGCAAGAGACAGAAGTGCAGGAGCTGCAGCTGCCGCGTGTCTGCCAATGCCAGCAGGAGGAAGTGCCTGATGGAGCTGCTGTTGGACATTTGAGCTGTCTTGGCATGGCGATATGTAAAGAAATTATTCATGAAATATTTTTGTTTGAGACGACTTTAAATATCCCAGCACACCCTGGGGGCACTTTCCCCCCACTGCCTGCCCAGGGCTCTGCTGCCTGGAGCTGTCCCTGCCAGCAGCTGCTTCCCTGTGCCCAGGGCTGGGCCCTGCCAGTGCTGCCAGAGGCCAGCCCAGCCCTGGCAACTCAGCTCTGCCGTGCAGACCCCTCCCAGCTCAGGCACTGCCCAGGGGCAGCTCTGGCTCTGCAGGCTCTGATGGCAACGTCAGAACAACCCTGAGGAGGCTGGAAAAGTGACGCTGATGCTGCCTGTGAGGTGCCCTGTGCTGATTTTCATCAGCGTCTGGCTTATTCACATCTGAGATAACTTTTTTTTCTAAATGTGGACTGAGAAATTAATATCTATGTGCAACTTCCCACCTAGGCAACCCAGAGTGGTAGAATAAAAAGCAGAATTTTCCCTTTTATGCAGTCCCTGCCTTGCTGTGCTCCCTGTATATTTTATTTTCAAATGTTCTGCAGTTTAATGCCATGCTGGCAGCAGTCCTGAAAAATGCAGCATCCTCCCCACACAAGGAGAACACTTCCAAGCCTTACCAGCTGTCTCCTCCCACCCAGACCTTGTCCCCCAGGGCTGGGAGCAGCTCCCCGGGCAGGCTGAGAGCTGTCCCTGGCAGGCAGCAGAGTCCCTGCCCCAGCACAGCGCCCTGGGCTGCAGGACCCTGCTCTGCACGACAGCCCTGGGCACCCCTGCCTGCTCTGCACAAGAGACAATCAGAGAATGTACTCACAGGGTCTGTAGGCATTGGGAAGTTCCAGCTTGAGGAGATCGCTCCAGGAGCTGCAGCTGCATTGTCCTGCAGCCAGAGCTTCCTTTGCCAAAGGCTGGCAGAGATTCTGCCCCAGGCACTTCTCAGCACCTTCCCAGCCCTGACTGAGTGAAGCTCCTTGTGCCTCTGTGCTGTGCCCAGGCTGGCTGCAGGCAGTGCCCCAGCCCTGCTGGGCTGGCAGAAGAGCTGCTCATCAAGAGAAATGTGCTTTTGAAGCTCTTCTTGGTTACCAGCAGCTGCGTCTGTGCCAGGAGCCCAGCCCAGCTCAGCAGCACAGACACAGCACAAGGACTTTAATGAGCCTCTGGGGCTTTGTGCTCAGGCCCTGAACATTAGTCCCTGAGAGGGAGCTGAAGAAACCTCTCCAGAACTCCAAGTCAGAATCCAACTCCAAAGTTTCTTGGACTTTTAATGGGTCCCAGTGAGGGACACGACTGAGAAAGTGTCCCCAGGCCCCAGGCAGAGCAGAGAACTGGAGGCAGTGATGACAGGTGGGGACAAAGAGAAGCCAAGTCTTGCTGCCCTGGGGCACAGCAGCAGAGTCTGTGCCACCAAGGGCTGTGAGAAGACACCTTATCCTGAGGCCCTGGGGCCTCCTGGCACAGCCCCAGCCAGGCTGGGCACTGTCAGCCCCTTGTCCTGCCCTCAGCATCCCCCCCTAGCCCAGATCCCAGTGGCCTCAAGGATCTGCTGGAAGGAGTCCCTGGGGAGCCTTGCTCAGAAATGGCCCTGGGGGCCTCTGAATGCTCCCAGTGTCTGCAGGTTTTTCAAAGGACTTTGGGTCTGGCTTTTGCCTTGGAGTCTCTGAGAAGTTTTTGCAATCGTGGCCTCCAATTATCTGCTGTAATTACTCACTGGAGAGGCTTTGTGAGTAACAACACTCAGTGGGGCTCATTAATGCTTGAAGGTACTTCAGTTATTTGAAGGTACTCGGTGTTTGCCTTTTGATACAGACTCTGTGAGAGGTTTGTGCAATCATGGCCCCAATTATCTGCTTGATTGAGTCCCTTGAGAGCTTTGTACTGACACTCAGTGGGGCTCATTAATGCTTTCAGATACTCAAAGTTTTTTAAGGTACTTTGGATTTTCCTTTCCACACTGAGTGTCCAAGCAGTTTTTGTGCCATCTTGGCCTCCAATTCTCTCCTACAAGGAGTCCATGAGGAGCTTGTGTTGGGGATGGACCTTGGTGGGACCCATGCCTTCCTTGAGACACTTTGGGGTTTTCTTCTGACTCTGACTCCAGGAAAGGTTTGTGCAATCTACTCTCAGGCCCTGTGCTTCAAGGGCTCAGCTCCAAATGCTCATTAGGATTAAGCAAGTTCTGACAAACCATGGCTCTGCCTTGATTTCCATCTGGTCTAATTCAGTTCAGCAAGAAGTTTTCATTTTAAAGTTATGGAAAAATATTTCAAAGATCTTCTATGAAATAGGTAATCCTTTTTTTAAAAGTGTATTTTATTGCTGTTCTCTTTAGAGAAGAGGTGATTGCAGCATTCTGTGATTGATATTGATATAGGGCCGCTCCTAAGGAGGTCGGGCCAGGTCAGTGAAGTTCTACCTTGGAGCTGACTCAGTGTGGACAACCTTGCATCACATTCCCCAACACCATGTGAGAAACTATTTTTACTTTCAAAAATTTAAATGCTTTATTAAGGCCTATTCAAAATACAACAGAAGATTGAATAAAGAAAAGAATACAGCGCTGGGAGCAAAGAATTCAGACAACATGTCCTTATCTACAAAATGGATGTTCTGTCTTTTATACCTCTAGCCCCTCCCAAAGTCTTGTCAATCCACTCCTTCTTCACTGTCCAGTGGTGGAGATCACTGTCTTACACCTTGATTGGAGGTCAGGTGCTGCCATAGTAACAAGCCAACCCTCCCAAATGCCCCGACTACTGAGGCCATCCTGTGATAACAATGCAAGGGGGAAGGAAAGGATAACTATAGATCTACAAAATTTCTCTTAACATATATTTAACAGTCACCCCTTAATTGTGAGGGTCAACCATAAAAATTACTAATCTATAAAATCCCTTATTTTCTTTTTCTCTAAGTCATTTTGCTCGAAAAATTAAGTAAGTAAAAATTTTCTCTCTCTCTTGAATGAGTCATCTCAGCATCTGCTAATATAGGCAAGGACAGTGAGAACAGGAGAAAAAATCTCACGTTTTCCTTAGACACACTTATTTGGAATGGACAAAAGGGCATCACAGAGGTCCAGTATGGCTTTAGCTCCCATCTACCATGCCTATGTGGCTGCTACCCATAGTCAGTGTATCTTAGGGGTGAGTACAGAGGCCAACTCAGTCTGGCCCTCCAGTCCTTGTTGAATTAAAAGACAGCTGAGGAATTATAGAGGTCCAGTATGGCCTTTTGTCCCTACTTTACCATGCCTATGGGGTTGCTACCCACAGCAGGGCTATGGAGCCTTCTTGGTAGCAAACAAAGGGGCCAACCCAGTCTTGCCCTCCTTCCTTTGTCTTATTTTCTTGAAGAAGCTGTCCCATTACCTTTTACAGTCCTTTGTGTACTTCCCCTCAACAGATGCTGGTATTTCTCACCGATGAAAACAGGGAGACATTTCTCGAGCTGGTTGGTGGAAGCTTGACTCCACTTTTTGGGCGTCTTGGTGTTTTTCTGGTTGTGTCTCAGTCTCTGCTTGAGAGTCAATCTTGTTTCACCCAGCCTGGATGTTGTAGTCCACTCTTTGGGTTCTTCTACTGGGCCTTTGACTCTGTTGGCATGAGTCCATCCCCACTCTGCAGTTCGCACAGCCGATTCAGTGGTGAGCAGTACATGAAAGGGATCTTCCCAATGAGAAGTTAGAGGCTGATCTCTCCATGGCTTGATCACCACCCAATTCCCAGCGATAATATTATGGATTCTGAAATCCAGGATGGTAGTTTCAGGAATTGCCCCTTTATATCTTAGCCCTTCTAAGGTTTGTGATATGGACATAACTTATTTCTTGGCATTGGCTTCCCCTTCCTCATAGGGGAAACCTTCTGGGGAGGGGTCAGGAAGGGTAACCCAAATACCATTTCATAGGGTGACACCCCCAGATCTGACTGAGCTTGGGTTCTAATTATTAAGAAGGCCAAAGGGAGACATTTTACCCATGACATTTGGGTTTCAGTCTTTAGCTTAACTAAAGTTCTTTTAAGAATGTTATTCATTTTCTGAACCCAACCGGAACTTTGTGAATGCACTGGAGTTGTAATTCCCATTTTACTCCCAGGGCCTGAACAATTTTCTGCAATATCTTCAATGTGAAATGAGTTCTCCAGTCTGAATCAATCCTGTTTGCCATCCCATACTGGGGAATGATTGATTCTAGAAGTGTTTTATTCACAACATTGGCATTGGCTTTAACAGTGGGTACCACCTCTACTAAATGAGTCACCTGTTCTACTATCACTGGCAAAAACTTCCAACATTGTACCTGGGGAAGCTCAGTAAAGTCTACTTGGATGTTTTGGAAGGGCCTTAAGGCTCATTCTGACCCTCCTCTGGGTGTTTTCCTCATGATTTTCTTATTGACTTGTTGACATATCACACATTGTTCAGATGCTTTGCTATTCTGAAAATTCCCATGCAGCCCCATTTCCTTAGGAATTGATCATGTAGCACTTGTGCACCCCAATGTGTTGTTCCATGTATGCCTTCTAGCATTTTATTGGCTAGGGTTTTTTCAACATTTGCCTCCACTTCCCTTTGTTATCTTTCTTGGCTCCTATTTTATGGAGTTCTTCCTCTTCTTTCCCACTGAATACCGGGACTTTTTGCATTTCTCTCATGGGTGTTAATACTATTGTTAGTTTATCTGTCTCTGATTCAGTTGCATTTTTAACTTCTAAATCAGCTTAATTGTTCTCTTGCACCCCTTTTTGATGTCTTTCAAACATATACCAGCACTACGTCCTCTGGTAATTGTAAGTCTAACTCTTCTGAAATAAGTTTTTCGTGAATCAGTCTCTTTCTCTTTGAATTTAATAGACCCCTCTCTTGCCAAATTTTTCCAAAGATATGCACTACTCCAAAAGCATATTTTCAGTCTGTATCTATTGTTCTCCTTTTCTCTGCTAATTTTTCCAGAGCTAACTTTAGGGCATACAACTCACATGCTTGGGCTGACCAGTTGGAAGGTAACTTTCTCTTTTCTGAGGCCACCAACACTTCATGCACTATAGCGTACCCCGATATCCTGTGCCCCTTTATTACCCTTGAAGATCCATTGATATACAATTGTTTTCCACCTTGGAGTGGTTGATCTGTCAGGTCCTCTCTTCCTTTAGTTTGATAGTTTATAATCTCTAGGAAATTATGTATTAGTTCCTCAACTGGTTCTGAATACGAAAACTGGACAGGGTTGAGTCGATTACTCACAATTAGCTCTAAACTATTATCCATTAAGATGGCTTCATAATTTTACATACAGGAATCAGTGAGTCATTTCTCAGCCTTTTGGCTCTGAATACTTCTAACTGAGTGTAGAGTGTATATTTTCAATTTTCCCCTAAGTGTTAATATCTTGGTTTGAAAAGACAATTGTGCAATAAGGAAGGCAGGAGTCTACCTTAAAATAGAAAATGCAAACCCCCTTCCCTCCAAATTATTATAATTTTGAAATTGCATGGGGGCTCTCCGGAAAAGATTTGGGATAGAGAATAATAGTTCTTTGTTAGGGAAGAGAATTAACAAATAAACAGTGCAGTAATACAAAACAGTACTGATAGAGTCAGAATATGACCTGACACCATGTTGGTCAGGGTGTTGGCAGCAGTCTGATTGAATGGTGGCTGCGGTGCTCCTGGAGTGGCAGATGTGGTTCTGTTGAAGTACTGATCCTGTAGAAGAGTGTAGCCTTCCTTTGAAGATCTAGTGAAGGTGTAGATAGGCCTGGTCTTCCTCTGGGAATTCAGCCGTAAAGGCAGCTGCTCCTCTGGGAATCCAGTGGGAAAAGCTGTTCTGGTGTCCCAAAATCTCAGATTATACCCAGTTAGGAATGCTTGGCTCCTCCCTCTGGGCGGAGCATCTCACAATGGGATGCCATAATTTTGATCAGTCATGCAGTGACACTCAATAGCCCATTAACAGCAGATGTCTTCCCAAAGGGAGGACTGGTTTGTGGAAGAGATAAAGAAAACTGCCCAATTAACAGAAGATAACTGCAACACCTCCAACAGATGGGAACAGAACACACATATTGCCTTGCAATCCAGGACATTATCCACTCCTCATTATATTTCCATCAGCATCACAATAAAACCTTACACATGGTTCTCACTTAAGACTAGGTTTCCCTGTGGAACACAATGGCTTTCTCCATCTTTCTGCATTACCCACTAAGTGTAACTAGGTCCTTGAACAAAAAAAATCCTGTGGATGGGTTTGTCTTTGCCTGAGGTGGGATTAATCCAAACAGTCTTTCCTGAAATACCTTTCATGTGTACAACAGGGACTTTATCTCCATCCATTGTGTGAAAGGGTTCAGACAGGGCAGGACCAGCTCAATTGAGGAACCCTCTGGTATTGACCATCCAGGTGGCTTTTGATAAGTTCATTTCCCAATTTCTACAAGTCCCCTCACCAAGTCCCTTCAGGGTCATCTTAAGTAGTCTATTGCACCATTTTTAAACTTTCCCAGCAGCTGGTGCATGATAGGGGATGTGATAAATCCATTCAATACCATGTTCTCTGGACCAGGTGTTGATAAGGCTGTTCTTGAAATGGGTCCTGTTGTCCAACTCAATTCTCTCAGGGGTGCCATGTCTCCACAGAACTTGCTTTTCCAGGCCCAAGATGGTGTTCCGGGCATTGGCGTGAGACACAGGGTAGGTCTCCAACCATCCAGTAGTGGCTTCCACCATGGTCAGCACATAGCGCTGCCCTGGCGTGTCTGGGGCAGTGTGATGGAGTCAATCTGCCAGGCCTCCCCATACTTGTACTTGGACCACCGCCCACCGTACCAGAGGGGCTTCACTCGCTTGGCCTGCTTGATGGCAGCACACGTCTCACAGTCATGGATAACCTGAGAAATACTGTCCATGGTTAAATCCACCCCTCGGTCTTGTGCCCACTTATAGGTGGCATCTCTGCCCTGATGACCTGAGGAATCATGGGCCCATTGAGCTAGGAATAACTCTATGTTGCCAAATGAAGTCTATCTTTGACACCTCTATTTTTGCTGCCTGCTCTACCTGTTCATTGTTTTGGTGCTCCTCATTAGCCCGACTCTTGGGGACATGGGCATCTACATGGCGGACTTTCACAGGTAGCTTCTCTAACTGAGCGGCAATGTCTTTCCATTCATCAGCAGCCCAGATCAGTTTTCCCCTATGCTGCCAGTTGGCCTTTTTCCACCTTTCCAGTCAGCCCCAAAGAGCATACCATCCATGAATCAGTATAAAGGTAGAGCTTTGGCCATTTCTCTCTTAGCAATGTCCAGGGCCAGTTGAATGGCTTTGAGTGCTGCAAATTGACTTGATCCACTTTCTCCTTTGGTAGCTTGTGCAACCTGTCATGTGGGGCTCCATATGGCTGCCTTCCGCTTCCGCTTCATCCCTACAATGTGGCCAGAACCATGAGTAAAAAGAGCATATCGTGTATCTTCTGCTGGCAGTTGGTTGTATGGTGGAGCCTTTTCAGCACGTGTCACTGGTTCTTGTTCCTCTTCATCAGTCAGACCAAAGTTTTCACCTTCTGGCCGCTTTGCAATAATCTCCAAAATCTCAGGGTGATTCAGGTTTCCAATACAGGTGCACTGTGTGATCAGAGCAATCCATTTACTCCATGTAGCGTCAGTGGTGTGGTGGGTGGTGGGAACCTTTCCTTTAAACATTCACCCCAGCACTGGTAGTTGGGGTGCCAGGAGGAATTGTTCTTTTGTGCCAATCACCTCTGAGGCAGCTTGGACTCGTTCATAGGCAGCCAAGATTTCCTTTTGTGTGGGAGTGTAGTTGGCTTTGGACCCTCTGTAGCTTTGACTCCAAAATCCCAGTGGTCGGCCTTGAGTCTCCTCAGGCACCTTCTGACAAAGGCTCCAGGACAAGCCATGGTTCCCGGCTGCAGAGTAGGGCATGATCTTCACATCTGGTCCTGTCCTGACTCGGCCAAGGGCTACTGCATGAGCGATCTCCTGATTGATCTGTGCAAAAGCTTGTTGCTGTTCAGGGCCCCAGTGAAAAGTGTTCTTTTGCAGGTGAACAGGTAAAGAGGGATCACAATCTGGCTCTACTTGGGAATGTGCATTCTCCGAAAACCTATGGGACATAGGAAAGCTTGTGTCTCCTTGCTGGATTGTGGAGACATTGTTGTGATCTTGATGACCTCAGTGGGAATCTGACGCCATCCATCTTGGCCACTTTACTCTCAGGAGCTGGATCTCTTGGGCAGGTCCCTTGACTTTGCTCTTCTTGATTGAGAAGAGAATTCTTCTCTTCTAGCAGAATCTGGATGATCCTCTCTCCTTTCTCAAATACTTCCATTGCCGTGTTCCCCCACACAATGATGTCATCAATATACTGCAGGTGCTCTGGAGCCTCACCCTTTTCCAGTGCAGCCTGGATCAGTCCATGGCAGATGGTGGGGCTGTGCTTCCACCCCTGGGGCAGTCAGTTCCAGGTGTAGTGCACGCCCCTCCAGGTAATAGCAAACTGAGGCCTGCATTCTGCTGTCAGAGGAACGGAGAAAAATGCGCTAGCAATGTCAACAGTGGCATATCACTTTGCTACCTTTGACTCTAGCTCATACTGGAGTTCCAGCATGTCCGGCACAGCAGCGCTCAGTGGTGGAGTCACTTCATTCAATGCACGATAGTCCACAGTCAATCTCCATTCTCTGTCAGACTTGCGCACAGGCCAAATGGGACTGTTGAAGGGTGAGTGGGTTTTGCTGACCACCCCTTGGCTCTCCAGCTCATGGATGATTTTGTGGATGGGGATCATGGCATCTCGATTTGTCAGATACTGCCGGCGGTTCACTGTTGTGGTGGCAATTGGCACTCGTTGCTCTTCCACCTTCAGGAGTCCTACTGCAGATGGGCTTTCTGATAGGCAAAGTGTTCAACTGCTTGATGATTTCTGCCTCCACAGCAACTATGCCAAAAGTCCATCTGAGTCCCTTTGGGCCTTTGTAACAGCTGTTCGGGAGGAAATCTATGCCCAGAATACACAGGGCCTCTGGGCATCCACAATAGGATTTTTTTTACTCTTTCCCAGTCAGGCTCACCTCAGCTTCCAACAGGGTCAATTGCTGTGATCCCCCCGTCACCCCGGCCATGGAAACAGATTCTGCCCCCACATATCCCGGTGGTATCAGGGTACACTGTGCACCAGTATCAACTAAGGCATCGTACTTTTGTGGTTCTGACGTGCCAGGCCATCGGATCCACACTGTCCAGAAAATCCAGTTTTCCCGTGCCTCTCCTTGGCTAGAGGCAGGGCCCCTCTAACCATGGGTATACATGGTAGAGGTACCTTCCAGGGAATCTGACAGATCATACTCAGCAGCTCAGTCATGGGAGGTTGAGGCTACCTTCACTTTACTGGGGTTCCCTCGATTAGTGTTTCCCTCCTTGAGTTGATGCACCCGTGCTGCCAGGACAGAAGTGGGTTTCCCATCCCACCTTCCCATGTCTTCCTCATGGTCACGCAGAAAGAACCACAGGTCAGCCCGTAGGGTGTACCATCTCTCTCTGGCTGGGGGATGTTGGCTCTGACTTTGGGGCCTGTGATTCACACTGGTGTGATATGGGAACTGTTCTTCCTCCCTCCACCCTTGTCTCTTCTTGTAGGTTTATAATCATAGCAGAGACATGAGCCTGCATGGGGCCATTGATCATACTTTCATAATTCTTAAGCTTGTTGGCCACAGAACCCACTGTCTCTCGGTTGGTATTGGCATTAATTGTTCCAATAAAGGTGGTGTATTGGAATGGCCCCAGATTTTCCAGGCTCTACAACATTTGCTCTGTTCACCTGACCTTGTCATGGTCATTATCATGCTGTCCATCCCTCCCAAAGAGTCCCTCCAATACTGCCACTTCTCTCAGCTGCTAGATCCTTTCCTCAAGGGTCTTCCAGCACATTCTATGGTGCTGCTCCTGCATTCTCTCCCTGTGGACAAACCTCTCTCTGACAATCATTAAAAGCTGCTCCCAGAGGGAAAGGGACCCTCTCTCCCTTATGAATACCTGATTCATACCTGAGTCCTGGGTCAACAGTCCCAAATTCCTTTCCAATTCACCAAGTAGCATTTGGCTACTTAATAGAAATATACAAATATATATGTCTCTATTCTGGGTTAAGTAAAGGTGACCTGTCCAACTGGTCCAAATCAGAATTTGAAATCCAAAAATTGGGCAAGGAACAACACAGTATGAAGGACAAATCCCTCCCTCCCATTAACCAATTCCACTGTCCAGCTGTAACCATCACCAGGAAGGGGCCTAATTTATTAAACAGACACAATCAAATGAGCTTTGCTAACAAATATATGTACAATATCTACAGAGGTGACAAGCGCTCTGGGTGCCAGGTCCCAGGTGATCTTCCCTAGCCACATTTTAGAGAAATCAAGGGCCAAAGGAACTCCAAGCTCTTGTTGCACCATTTCCCCCTCACTCCAATGCAGAAAACTACAAATTCAATATCTACCTGATTCATCAGTTCTTGTATCTGTGAATGAAGACCCTGATATTTCCTGGCCTTCTCAGCGGTAGCCTCCTTCAATGAGGAATGCACCATCCAGTTGGACGCTTTACCCATAAGGTCTCAGACTCAGAGTAGCCAGGTTGTATAAGCCTCACATTTCCATCGTACAATGTCTTTGTGCAGATTAAAGTGACTTTTGTACATCAGGGACTCAGTGATGATCACAACCTCTGGCTCCCCTGTGGGTTCTGAGGGCCCTCCTTTCTTATCCTTGTCTGGGTGCTCTGATTTCATTTTAGATCTCCTTGTTTCCACCGGGCTGACTGCTGCTGGCTGTGACTGCCCTTGCAGTTCAGCTGGAACCTGAACTGTTGTAACATCTGTGGGTTCCAATGCTGCACCATCAGACTCTCCCTCTTTGAGGCAGGGGGAAGGTTTCTCACCAGCTGGGGAAATGTGCTCCTTTAGCATCTGGCCCATCTCACGTATCTCCTTCACCAGAATCCCCACCCAATCTGGGTGGTTCATATCTGAGGTGGGCTGTGGGGCAGGGTCAGGCTCTGGGGCAGCAGCATCCCTAGACTCTGGTGCCGTGTCAGGTTCTGCAGTAGCTCCCTAGTTTCTAGGGTAGTTGTCAGGGTCAGGGTGGTTATCTAGGTTAATCTTCCCTGATCTCTGAATGCTAAATAGAACAGGCCTATCAGCAACACTAACCACTGTATGATATCATCAACATTTAGAGTGGATCTGAACCCTTCAAAAGCTGTTGGGGCAGACCCAAAGAGCTGGATGAAGGGTTGGGTGAAAATTTTTCCCTGGTGTCATTTCCTCACAGTAAGTATCATTATTAAAGTAACCCCAAAAACACACAGTGTGTGATAGCTCTGAATCCGTGTGCCTGCCTTCCAGCGGAAGATCCATTACCTTAGTGACCCATAAAACAAACTGGAAAAACAGCCACAGTAGCCTTAATTATAGGACTCATATTTAGATAAGGGCCTGCAAGTGGGAGAAATATAGCCACGACCATGTGCCCCCCAAACGTGAGCCAGGGTGAGCTATGGGTGACACTTCACAAGTTTTCTATATCAGCACACAAAATCTAAATTACTCAAGAACTGTTATTCCCTTTTTCTCTCGATGCCCTCAAGCCCTACAGTGGGTACTAAAATCTATCTTGGTTTGACAAGACAGGTGTCTGTTTAAGAAAGGCAGGAACCTCCCCTGAAATGGAAAATGTAAACCCCCTCCCTTTGCATTGTTATAATTTAAAAAATACTGGGCTCTCAGACAAAGATATGGGAATAGGAATAACAGTTCTTTACCAGGAAAACTAAAAATACAAATGCAATAGTACAAACAAACCCACTGACAGAGTCAGAATATGACCTGACACCCTGTGGTCAGGGTGCCAGTAGCAGTCCTATTGAATGGTGGCTGCAGTGCTCCTGCAGTGACAGACATGGTTCTGTTGGAGCAGTGATCCTGTAGAAGGGTGTAGTTTTTCTCTGAAGGTCCACTGGTGGTGCTTTATGACGGCAGGGGTTTTCAGGGCCTCTCCGACCCCAGCTGCTGTAGGTGTCGGGATAGCAAAGTCCTGCTAAGCACAACCTGTTTGGGTCACTCAGGCAGGCTCCCAGCCACAGGTAAACTTAGCAAGCAGCTCAGCTCTTAAGTGAGATCAGCTCTTTGTTGAATTCAGCTCTATAGTGATTTCAGCTCTTTGCTTGCTAAGTGCCTTCGGCAAATGAAGGGAGAGAGATGAGAAGAGCTGTATGAGGTTCTACAGAGGTGTCTTTATTGGCAGCTTCTGCGAAAGGTCACAGTGACAGCTCTTCTGCTGAATAGTGCAGAAACAGGGGTTTGTATAGGGTATGTGAGTTTTGGGAAGCAGTCCAATAGTAAGGGTCAAGGTAAATATGATCTATGGTCTTACAGGAAGATAATGAGGGTCTGAAGGCAGAAGAGGGGTCTCTTGGTCCAGTCATCGTGACTAGGCATTTCTTATTTTAGGCAACTGACTGCCAGGGAGGCCTTGTAGGCCCTGTGGCTGCTACAGTGGTGTAGATGGGCCTGATCTTCCTCTGGGAATCCAGTGGAGAAGAAAGCTGCTCTTCTGGGAATCCAGTGGGAAAAGGCTGCCTGTGGTCTTCAAGTCTCAGATTATATCCAGGTAGGAATGCTTGCCTCTTCCCTCTGGGTGGAGCTTCTCAGAATGGGATGATGTAATTTTCATCAGTGAGACTCAATAGCCCATTAACAGAAGATGTCTCCCCTGAGGGAGAATTGTTGCAGAAGAGATAAAGAAAACTGCCCAATTAAGACAAGATAACTGCCCCACCACTAACAGATAGGAATAGAATACACAGACCCATTTCCAGCCTAAGACAAAGTCCTGGATTTTTTGTTGAGTTCTAGGACTGGGGCTGGATTCTTCATTTCTTTCTATCTTTTTGTTTGAAAATCCCCCTTGAATCAGAGAAGCCCATGAACAGAGCACTGATTTTTAATTTCTTGACAAGCGAGCAGAGCAGCCAAAGGGCAGTGCAGCTTCAGCAGGGCCCCTGAGCTGGGAATGCCAGCTGAGCATCACCTGCTCAGGTGGTCTCTGGGAAAAGGCAGGTGTGTCCTTTGCTCCCTGCTGACAGCTCTGGGGCTCTGGGAACCTGTGTGCCTGTGCAGCCCTGAGCCGCTGAGCCCTGACCAAGAGAGGGGCCCTGGAGAAGGCACGGGCAGCTCTTCTCTTCCCAGAAAGTTTGTGCGCTGCTCAGAAAACGACTGCCATCAAATGAGGGGCAAAAATCCTCCCTAGGGCTCACAGGAGCGCTCTCAAAGATGGGAGTGAAAAATACCTGGTAAAGCTTTTTCAAGTAGGCCTATTTTGGTCTTGAAGCTCTGTTCCTAGCAAAGAATCTTTAATGTAGTGTCCTAGGGTGACTGTATGATACTTGTATCCCCAGTGGTCTGTTCTGGTCATGCTGAATATTAAGTTCTGCACCTCAAGGATGGGTTCTGAAAGTGAAGAAAGAAGCAGAAAAAGCAGAAAAGGCAGAAAAACCATGCAGTTTGTTTGCAGGAACTGCTCTTACTCCCTCACATTTCTTCTCACAGACTCTTGTCTGCAACACAGACACTGAGACAGGGAGTTTGCTTTGCTTTTTTGCAGGTTTTCCTCGTTAGATACGGCAAGGAAAGATTTCCCGAAATGGTGTCTTTTTTCCTGGAAATGTTCAAACCTGCTCTGGAGCGAAAACCCAAAAAACCACCGGGAGCTCATGGCTGTGGCCCGTTAAGGCCCACGATGAATTTTCTAGCCAGGGAAAAACTGATTGGAACCAAGCTGAAAAGGACTCTCTCTCTCTGAATTTGCCATCTCTTCAGAACAACGAGAGGCTCCATTGTTTAATATTATTCATTTTTCTGAATGCTTTGCTTATTGAATAAACTGTTTTTAACACTTTTCTCAAAAGAAATTTTTGTCTCCCAAACCAGGTAGGGGAGGGACCATTTGAATCTGCTTTCTGAAAGGAGCCCTTCAGAAGTTTCCTCCCTAAATTTGCCCAAAACCAAAACATGTACTCAGCAAGACTTTTCTTCTGCCTAGATAGCCTATTGATATATCACCAAAGAGAGAGCAGAGAAAAAAAAAATCCACTCTTGGATGTCTCTTGGATTCCTAATCTATTTTATGAGCCTTAAACACTACAGCTCTTTGCATCATGGAAATTTCAAAAGATCCTGAAACAACATTTTTCCTGCTCCTGTGTCTGTTCTAAACCTAAAGTTTTCCTTTCCATGAATATTATTTACCAGTAAGAGCCTTTTTAGGCTTTTTCTTACATCTGTCCTTTGTCAGGGAAGACAGAAGAATTCCTGTCACTCAGGAACTGAGTGCATCTGTAAAGAGCATGTGGGTCAAACCCTGCTGTCTTGGGAATGCTGATCTGTAAAACTGATGCTGTCTTGACCCAAAACATTGAGCTCCTGATACAAGCCATGCCCCTGCCCAGCTGCCCAGCAGGGCTGTGGGGGCATGGGGGTGGCAGAGCAAGTGCCAAGGCCAGCAGGGAGCTGGGATGGGGCAGAGCCAGGGAAGGGCTCTCCCACAGCCCCTGGAATATTGGGGTTTGGAGGCTAGCAACTGTCAACAGCCCATGGAATGTTTGGGATTTGGACTCTGCAGCTGTCAACAGCTCTTTGGCCTTGGGGTTTGGACATTGCAGAGGCCAATGGCACTTCGATAGTGTGCTATTCGCCCTGGAAAGGCCAACAACCCTTGGACATCAGAGTTTGGACCAGCAAAGGCCAATAGCCTTTAGACATCAGGGTTTGGACCAACAAAGGCCAACAACCCTTGGACGTCAGGGTTTGGACCCAGCAAAGGCCAATGGCCTTTGGATATTGACTTTTAGCCCTGCTACTGCCAACATCCCCCAGATACTGGCATTTGCCATGGCCCACGTTGCTCATGCCAACAGGCAGATGGAGACCCAGCGGGTGAGAAAGTTGCTGCTCTCCCTGTGCCAAGCCCAGTGGGAGCTGTGTGGGCCTGGACTGTCCTACATGTAGCAGATAGGGCCAGGCGTTCGGAAGATCTCGCGATGTTACGGGAAGACAGGGCCCCTGTTCCCTTAGATAAGAAAATTAACATAGGAATGCAGCCCCCTAAACCACATGCCAGTAATTTTCCATTTTCCCTGTAAGTTTCCATTCCCTACTAACCATAGATGGTAAAGACAGACCCTCACCCGACGTAGAAGCCCCTTAGACTATAAAACCCCACGAGAAGAGAGAATAAAGGCCTTTGATCATCCACCACGTTGGTGTCAGCGTGTTTCTTAGGCCCAAGCGGCCCTGGAGAATGGGTCGCCGTGCTGTCTCTTGAAACCAGGTCGCCAGCCTTGTATCAGAAGGCAACACCCACAGCGGAAGATTTCCTTGGGAAATAACAAGGGAGTCACAGTTGGCTGCTCCAGAGCTGGAGGCAGCTTTGGTCCTGGCTCTGGGGACAAGCCTGGGAGGGAGCGGGGGGGGCTCCTGGCTCGGAAGGGCGACTCCCTCAGGGCCAGCCCTGCCCTGCACTCTGAGTGGGCTCTCACCTGTGCTCTTCCAGGAAGCTCGAGGGCTCAGAATGAGCCAGCAGTTCACTTCCCAAACACCTTCTCACCAGTTACTCTCCCCAAGAGCCCCTGAGGTGAGTATAACTGTGCTGAGCTGGCTCAGAAACACTTTGCAATGGCATTGAGGGAAGGCAAATGCAGGAAGCCTGGAAGGGAGAAGTTGCCCTGTCATGGGTCTCCTGTCTGCTCGGAAGAGGTACTTGTGTCTCTGTGCCCTGTTTTTCCCCAGAGGAAACTTCTCCATTGGCTCCACAAGGTCTGTGACAGCGATTCTGCAGAATGGAGTAGGAAGCTGACCTCAGAGGGCCCTATTTAATTTCACTGTAACCCCAGGAATAAATGCACTAAGCACAAACCGTGCTCAATGCAGAAGCAGATTTTTGTTTAGCTGAATTTTGGAACTGGTTCTCCATGAATGGACACTCATTCTTGTTGGGATCAGAAGAGATGTCTCAGGGGTTCTTTGGAATAGGAAGAGAATTCCTGACTGGCAGCGGGGTGTGGGCTTTCAGGTGCCTTTAGACAGCAGGCACAGCATGGCCAGTTCCCATAATCTGCACTGACAGTTCCCAGCATGCAGACTCTGGGAACATCCCCCTACCCCAAGATCCACTGATGCACAGCATTCCTTTGGATTGGCTTGGGAAGCACTGGCAAGGAGACAAGGGGCTACTCAGGTGAGAACTTGTGCTTGTCCTCCCCGCTGGCCACAGGCTCAGCTGCTGAGGCCTCACTCAGTTCGACACCTTTCTGTTCACTCAGCCATTTGAAGTCCTTTCTTTCTCCCCTTGGCACTCGTGATCCTGCACTGCCTTGCTGGTGTCCCCAGCTCTGTCTTCTACTGCTTTTGTGTCCTTCATGTCCACCCCCTCAGCACAGCTTCTGCCTTCAGGGAAGCTGTCTCTCTCCCTGCTGCTTTTCCCAGCTCCGTGGAGCCATCTTCCCTGATCCTTATTGGTCATTTGTGCTCTTTTCCTGCCTGTTCCTGCAGTCCCTGAGAGAAGAGCTTTCTACCACAAAGGACTCAAACAATTTCCTGCTAGTAGGCATCAAAGCGGAGATTAATCTCCTCCTTGAGCAGAGGGAGGGTGTGTTAAAGCAGGTGAGTGAAACAGCAGTGGCACTGCAGTCATCCACCAGGTGTTCTGTGCCCTTTTTACCTTTCCATGGCAGAGCAGCAGCTTAGGGGGTGACCCCTGGGGCTGCCTCGTGCTCTGGGCTCCATGGCAGCTGCTCTGAAGGACACTTAGGGCTCTGCTGAATCTCAGCTGCTGCCCTGGACAGCAGGGTTAGTCCTCTGGGCTCCTAACCAGCAACCATCAACACAGATTTCTGCTGGCCTCTTCCTGCTAGCCTTGCTTTTGAGGTGCTTTTCCACATACCCCTGGTGACCCAATGAGAGTTGGAAACAAGTTGTCCATATCCATTGTGAATATGGCCCTTTCAGGACAGGGACAAATGGAAAGTTGTCCTTTGCCTTTCCTCACAGTGCCTGCTGTGGCTGACAGGGACAGGCTGTAGCCTCTGACTGCTTTGTTCTGTTTGACTTGAGGCAGGAGAGTTGAGATCTCTGCTGGCAGCCTCCAGAAAGTACCAGGAACTGACTGTCCACAAAGCTCAGCAGGGTGGGAGTGAGGTCCTAGAGAGGGAAAAAGCCAGGTAAATGAAAGCCTGTGGGACCCTGCATTGTGTGAATGGAGTATTCCCTCTTTCTGATCTTTGCATCTGCCAGCATTTCCTAAGTGGTGGAATTCTGAACTGTCCATGCAGATGTGTTTCATTCTCCAGATGTTGCACTTCCTCTCTTTTGAGCCTACAGTTACAGTTTTTCTGAAGACAAAGGCTTTGGGAGTAGCTCTTTCCCTCTAGAGGAATGTTCTGTTGCTAGGTTGGTGTCTTAACCTTGCCCAAGCTGCAGTGCGAGGAGCTGGATACATCCATCAGCCCCACCTTGGGTCTGTAACTTCAACCCTTTGGGAGCTGGATCAGCCTGGCATCCTGATTCCTTTGCTTGGCAGAACAATCTTAAACCCACGACTTCTGATCTAAGATGGGTTCCCCTCTGAGGAACCCAAGGGACACGAATGTCTCTCATGGCCATCTGCTGCCTTGATCCACAGGCCAGCTTTAACTCTGGAAGAGAAGGAACTGAGTGTCAGAAGCCTGGAAGAAAACAACCTGGCCTAGATGAAACAGGTGTCTCAGCTTCATTCTGCTCTTCACCAGGGCGAGCAGCTCCTCTCAGAGCGCATAGGAGAGCTGCAGGAGCTCAACACCCAGGTAACCTGTGAAGTGGCACTCTCTTCTCCAGGGACACACAACACCACCTTCAGCTTCAGCTTGGAGGTCCCAACTGCTTCCTCTCCTAGTAGCACCGACTGCTGCTGTGTTCTGCCTGGGGCTGCTGCTGCACCCTGGGGCCAAGGCTGGCTCTGGTGTCTGTGGATGCAGCTCTCTTCACAGACACAACTTTCCCAAAACTTTTCTTGGGGAAGGCAGTGAAAAGCTCAGAGAAGAAGAGAAAACAATTCTTATCTCTAATCACTGCTCCTGTTGTTTGGCACATGTGGAATGTGTTATGGAGATTGTTTACCAAGCATGATTTGTTAATTGGACACCAGTGAGGGTTGTTTGGATTGATTGGCCAATTGGGTAAAAGCTGTGTTGTGGCTGTCTCCAGACAGTCACAGGTTTTTCCATAGTATAGTATCTTTTTAGTATAGTTTTAATATAGTATTAGTGTAATATAACCTAGCTTAATGAAGCATTTGTTCAGCCTTCTGAAGTCATGGTGTCAGAGCACATGATTCCCTATGTTGGGGGCTCCCTCCATCAATATGGTGTCTCCTGATGAAGTTTTGCCCTGTTCTCTCCTGGGTCCCAGCAGGAACTCTCAGAGGAGAAGCAAGAGCAGACTCCTTTGGAGCCCCTCCCTCCTTCTGTTAGCATTGTTGTCCCAGGTGGAGTTTGTGCCTGGGCTGGGCACTGAGCAGTGTGGGGACACAGGTGTGGTTATGGCAGGCTGGGGAGGGCTCTTCCAGCACAGCCAGTTCATCTGGTGTTTAGAGCTGCCCCTGCCCAAGGATGCCTCTTGCCTCCTTTTCTCTGTTTTGACTTTGTCTCTATTGGAATCCTTGGCTTTGCCCCTTCTGTGCCCGGTGTGGTTTTTGCTTGAAGTTGTTTCTCCTTCGTTCCTCACCCTCCTGCTTGCTCTGCTGCCCCAGGAGCACCCCTGCCCCTGAGGCTGTGTGTATCCCTGCTCTAGATCCGCTCCCTGCAGGAAGCAGTGCAGGAGAAGGATGCTGCCCAGGCAACTCGAGAGGAGCAGCTGCTGCAGGAGCTGGAGGAGTCCCGAGCAGGCGAGCGGCACTTGAGGGACTCAGTGCAGCTGCTGGAGGCTGAGATCTCTGAGCTGCGTTTGAGGCTCCGCAGCTCAGAGGACAGAGCAGAGGCCTTGGCCACATAGTGTCACCAGGCCGGTGGTGCCCACTGAGAAGCTCAGTCCCAGCTGAATAAACTGCTCTTGCTTGTCCACCACATGACCAGGGACAGCAGCCACTCGGTCACTTGGAGCTCAGGCAAGTGTGGCAGGCTGGGCTAGCACGTGTGCAGAGCAGGGCAAGGGATGAGGGGCTCAGGGTCACCCTGGCATGACAGGCTCAGCCTTTCAGTTTAGGCTGACTCCACCCTTGGGAAGTCCTGGCAGCTTGACATCATGCAGAGCCACAAGTCTATGTTTGTACAGGGAGAAATAATCAGCACTAGAAGGAAAAAGGGCCTGAGTCCTGTCAGGCCACAGGGCCCGTGCAGTCGTCCTTGGCGCAGTGCTGCCATCAGAGGTCATCCAATTAATGCCAGCCTGTGACGCAACTCCTGCTGCAAGCGGAGCTCTAGGACAGTTACAAAGGTACTACCACCATCTGGCTAGAAAGAGGCCCTGTTTGTTGGAGACCCTGGGATTAAATCCTGAACCAGAATGTCTTCTCTTTTCAGAAAAGGGTCACGATGTGAGCCTAACTGCTTCTCAGGCCAGTGATGTCCGCACAGAGCTCATGGTGGACAGAGTGGTAGCAGCCCTGCAAGACCACCTGGAGCATTCCCGGAAAGAGCTGGTAACGTGTGCCCAGTGCACCCAGAAGTCCTGTCCCACTGCTGGGCAAGCAGAGTGACCATGCCAGGCTGGGTGGCAGCCCCTGTAGAGGGGCTAGCTCACTGCTGGGGGGAAAGGAGGATCACAATCACATCTGCCCCTTCTGTCCAGCTGCCCTCTCCCACCTGGGCTATTTCTGCCTTAGTGTTTGTAGCCCTTGGTCTCCTGTCAGCAGTGGCCCTGCGAGGTGATTCTGCTCCTCTTACCTCTTCCAGAATGATGTCAGGAAGAAGATTCAGGCCGTGAAGCTGCAGCTGAGCATGATGCAGGCTCAGAGGGACTATTTCAGTGCCTGCAATCAGGAGCTGCAGAAACAGCTAGCCAAAAGCCAGGAAGGTACAGCTTCTCCTCTCCCCAAACACTGCCCCATCCTGTCTCACCAGAGGGGATCTCTGATGCCACATAGAGCAAAACTGCAGTGCCCAGAGATGGGAGAGAAGAAAAACTACCAGCAGGAGACTTCTCCATAGCAGTGCCAGGGACAGTTTCTTTATGGAGACGGATTCTGTGGCTGGTAGCACATGTGGCTGTGCTGTGAGTGATCACTTGCAGAGGTGGTGCCTTTCCAGTGCTGTGTCTCTGCCAAGGAGCTGTAGCTGATGCCTGGGCTTGATTCCTCCAAACTCCAGGCCATGCCAGAGCCTCCAGGCTTGTGGCCTCTCTGTAGCAGGGCTGGACGGGCTCCTCTCCCCTCCTCTCTGTCTGACTGCCCACTCTGCATAAGCCTAAAAGCAAACACACTTTCATATTCCCCTAAACCTTGCTCTTTTCATGCTTTCTTTTTTTTCCCTCTGCCCTGAAGTTTCCCTCATTTCTGTCAGCTTTGGAAGCCCTTGTGGGCTTAGGGCCTGGTAACCACAGCCTGGCAGAGATGCAGGATTCACATCAGTTTGCCTTTGCTTTGCTTTTCCCCTTCTCCCCCTTCCCTGGTGCAGTGATGTGGAGGGCAGAACACAAGAACTCTCTAGAAACTGCGCTGAAGGAAGAGGCCACTGCAAGAAAGGAAGAGGCTGTGACTCTTCATCAGGAGGTGAAATCTCTGCAGAGCAAAGCAGAGAACACGGAGAAGGAAAGAAAGGATGTGCTGGTAAGAATGGGAGATGCCATGAAGGGCCATTTCTTTGCTGTTTTGTGGCCTTCTCTTGCCATATCTAAGGTGCACCTTTCCCCATTTTAACTTTCCTTATTGAATTATTCTGAATAAGGAGGAAAAGATGTCATAGTCATGTAAAACCCAGGTAGGCCTGAGGCTGCTGATTTTTCTGCCTGCTGGAGATTTCTGCCCTTGAAGCTGTAGTTCTCGGTGTCCACACTCACAGCTCTATTCCTCCCCAAAGGAACACCTGAGCAGGGCTCCACGAGGTCAGGGAAGGGCAGAAAGGAACCTGGGACAGGCTGAGGGAGCTGGGAAAGATGCATCAGCAAGGGGGACCCAGGAAAGATCTGCAGCATGCTGAGAGGCCGGGAGAGAGGGGCAGCCTGTGCCTGCCCCTGCAGCAGCTGGTCAGATCTGGTATGAAAAGCAAACAGAGGTGGAATCATTGACTTTTTCTCCCTCTTTTGGAGTATGAACCGGACAGTCTGCAGGCAAACATAGAAAAACTAGAGTATCAGATCCAACTTCTGGAAGAATCAGTCACAGCCTCTGAAACATGAGCAAATACAGCCATAGACAGGAATAGTTCCCTTCAAGAAGAACTCCAGACTGTAATGTCCATCTTTCAAATTAAAAAGGAAAAACTCGAAACACGGGAAAAGCAAATGGAGATGCTCCAGCAAGAAGCAGCAGAGATGCAGGGGCATCTCACTCGCATGACTGCTGATCTGTCAGAGCAGGAGAGGGAAATCCAGTTGTACCAGAAGCAGATGAGAATACTGGAAAAGAAGAATTTAATGCACTCAACTGCCTTGAAAAGGAAGGAACTAAACCAAATGAGAAGGGAAGCTGAGAGGGAAGCCATGAGGGAAGAGCTGGAGCGTGTGGCTGCTGCTTTGAAGCAGAGAGAAAATGGAGAACTGGAATGGAGAAAAAAGGCTCAATTCTTCTGTGCTGAGTGCTGCCCTTGCAAAGAGTGAAATCTCCAAAGGGACTCTAAGGAAAAAATTAACCATCCTGCAGAGAACAGCTCCCGGCAGGGACACAGACTGGCCTTGTGTGCAGGTAGGCACTGGCATTGATCTTCAGTCCACTCAAACACCCCTGAAGGATTCCAGTGCTGTTTCCCAGCAAGAGGTGGGAATATACATCCCTGTCAGTCCATGGCCTGCTTGGGCAAAGCAGTCAGGACTGCAGCAGGCAGTCTTGTCTGGCTGGCTGACTCCAGCCAGGGACTACTGGCCTGTGGGAAGGATTCCTGGCACGCCCAAAATGGAGCTTGCTGTTCAAGTCAGCTCCAGTCCAAAAACTGGGCATGGGGACCTGCTTCTGCCGTGCCTAGGCAATCATAGGCAACATGTAGGGGTTTGGATTTGGTGTGGAAAGGAATGGAGAGGCTGACCCAAGTGATGGACTGAGCAGAGTTTTGTATGGAGGGCTGAACAGCAGCTGCACTGCTGGTGCTCAGAGGATGTTTCCAGAGATGGAGAGTTCTGAGGGACAGCTTTTCTGATGCTTTAAAAGAATGGAATCATCTCCTCTCTGAATACACAGCAGGTTGCTGGAGCAGCAGGGAAGCAGCTGTCACGGCACCCAAAGAAAGGCCTGGAATGTGTGCTGGGTCTGGTTGCATCATCAGAATATAATACAGAGAGGAGGGAGCTCAGCGCTGTGCCAGCAGGAATCTTGGGCAGGTAAAATGGGCTTTCACTGCCTCTGCAAAGCCTCAGGCTCCTCTGGAACAGGACACATTTCCCCAGGCAGTACTTTGGAGTCCTCTGCTTGTTTCCTTCCTTCTCCCTCTCCTCACTGTGGGCACACACTTATATTTTCTCTCTTTAGGCACCTCATGGCCTTCACTCCAGTGCCCAGACACACACCTGACTCTCTTCCATAGCCCACAAGTCCTTTTATACCCTCAATGTTCTCTGGTGCAATTCAGGTTCATTGAAGAGACATCTCCTTGCCTTGACATCCTGAGATCTTTTTGTTCCATGTGACCCTTCCTCCCACCCTTTGTGCAGGTGGAACATAAATGGAGGAGCCAGAAGGGATGTTGTAGGCATCAGGAAAGGGAGAATTTGCTCCCAGTGCCTGGGGCTTCCGAGGAGCTCAAGTAGAAGAGTTCTTCAGTGTCTTGGGTGAGCAGCAGCCCTCCTGCTGAGGCCCAGCCTATGGAAAAGGGCTCAGTGCCCTGAGCTCTGTTCAGGAGCAGTCTGGGAGCCTCTTCCTTCCCCTTGTAAAAGGACAAAGTGATTGTCAGGATTGGAGTTGAGGGCTGTGTCTGCCCTGACATCCGCTACCGTTGGGTGCAGATGCTCCTGGAGTATGGGCTGGGCTGAGCTGGGCCTTGTGCCTCTTTCAGGTGTGCCCGCTGCAGTTGCAGCTGGTCCAAGACCAACAGCACTGGCAGGATGACAAGGTGAGCTATGCAGGCACCAGCCAGGAGCTATCCTGCTCCTCAGCAACTGCCAGCCATTATTTTGTAATAAAGAGTTTCTGCAGGAAAAGATTAGTTTCAATTTTCCACTGGCAGAACTAGGCTCTTGCGAGCTGTTGTGCAACCTCCCCGCTTGAGGCCAGAGCTGTCCCTGAGACAAGAATGGGAATTTGAGGTACCACCAAACTGCTTCTGGTCCAAGAACTCCTGCTGGGACCCAGGAGAGAACAGGGGAAAACCTCATCAGAAGACACCAGAGGCAGCCTTGGCTCCAGGGTGCAGCAGCACTGTGTCCCCAGGCAGAACACAGCAGCAGTGGATGCTGCTAGGAGAGAGAAGCAGTTGGGACCACCAGGCTGAAGCTGAAGGTGATGTTGTGTGTCCCTGGAGAAGACGATGACAGTGCACAGGTTACCTGGGTGTTGAGCTCCTGCAGTTCTGTGCTCTGAGTGGAGCTGCGCAGCCTGCTGAGGAGCAGAACAAAGCTGAGATGCCTGCTTGATCTGGCATAGTGTCCCTCCAGCTGTTGAGGGTGCTGGAGCTCCAAAGCACCAACTCATGAAACAGATGGGCCACTGTGACACTGTGGGGTCTTGTGGAAGAAAGGGGCCATAGTGACACAGCAGGGCCTCATGGGAAAAAAAAGCTCCCCTTTGACACTGCAGAACCTGTGTCACCCATTTTGACACGGTAGGGCCTTATGGAACCAAGGGTCTGTTTTAACACAGCAGGGCTGCATGGAACCCATGGGGCACTGTGATCCTGTGGGGCCCAGGAGACCCTGCTGTGGAACTGCATGGAACCAAGGGGCTGTTGTAACACAGTGGAGCTTTTTCAAACCAAGGAGATCATTGTGACATGATGGAGGATGTTTGAACCAATGGGTAAAGCCACATGGAGCCATTGTGGCACTACAAAACCAAGAATTCCATTGTGACACGACAGAACCTCATGGAACCAAGGGGCCATTGTGACTGCCACGTGAAAAGGAAAGGCTACATTGACCCTTAGTGTTGGGAGATTACTCACCCCATAATATTTAATTTGTATTTCAGTGTCCCAGGAAAGCCAAGACCCTTGTCTCCAACCAGTCTGTTGATGTCCTCTTGGGGGACCCTTCACTGAGCAGTCCTGCTGGTTTGGGGGATGTTTGTCTGACTTAGTTTCATAGGTTGCAATGCAAGATGTAACCAGCAGTATGTCTTCTATTACCAGCTGTTTAAATCAGGTGGGGCAGTGTTCTTTATCTCTTCCATGACCCATCCCTCATAACTCTGGGAGATATCTTCTGTTAAAGGCCCATTGAGTCTCACTGCATGACTGATAAAATTACATTATCCCATTAGGAGACGCTCCACCCAGGGGGAGGAGCCAAGCACTCCTAACTGGATATAATCTGAGGTTTGAAATACCACAAGCAGCCTTTTTCCACTGGATTCCCAGAAGAAGCCCAGGCCCATCTGCACCACCACTGGAACTTCAGTGGAAAACTACATACTTCTACAGGATCACAGCTCCAACAGAACGACATCTGTCACTGCAGGAGGACTGCAGCCACCATTTAAGGGGGCTGCTGCCAACACCCTGACCAACAGAATGTCAGGTTGTATTCTGACTCTGTCAGTGTTTTTGTACTACTGCATTTTGTTTTAATTTTCCTATTAAATTGTATTTCTGACTTGGAATTGGGAGCAATTTCAAAGCAAAAACCCATTGGTTTGCTTTGAAAGCAGCACACTCAGGAAAACACCAACAGCACAAAGGAGACCTCTCAGTGGCTCTTCCTTTTTATTGGAGTGTGTTCCCTGCTGCCAGCACTCACGAAGGACTCACACTGACAGTTTATGGAGTAACTCCCTTTATTAATATAAAATCATGACAAGTTAAAGTTCAAGGATTGTCAGTTACAGTATCTGACTGTAAAATTGCACTCAAAGGAATACAGAGGAAAGCTTTAATCCCCAGTTAAACACTCATTGTGCATAAAGTATGATTCTTACCCAACAGGCATCCTTATAGGGAAGAAGACAGGTTCAGCCCCTCGACTGACCCCTGCAGACATCAAGGAGTCTTCCCCAACTTTTCTCTCACTATTTCTTTGTGTTTTGGTGGAGCTTGACTGACTTGAGTCAGACATACCACTGTTACTAACCGGGTGTAATATTCTCTGACTTTGCTTTTAAATATAGAGTCAAAAAGAATACAAAGCTCATGCCCATTGAGGGATTGTTGTGCCTTGTGTGTGGGGAACTTTGGGCTAGAGGTGTGCATTAATACTACTGTTTTAGGCTTTCATGAACTTAGTTAATCTGAGGAGAGAGATTTCAGCAGAGTTGCTGGCTCAGCAGCAGGACATCTTCCCCTATCTCCCTTGGCAGAGGTACTGTGTGGTTTATCAGCTGCAAGGTTTATCAGCTGCCATCGAGTTCCCTTCCCTGCAAGGGTTCCCACAGAGCCTGGCCACAGTGTCTCCACTCCACTCCACTCCACTCCACTCCACTCCACTCCACTCCACTCCACTCCACTCCACTCCACTCCACCCTCCATTCCATCTCCCTCAGCAGGTGTGTGTGTGAGGGGAGAATCATTGTGGAATAGGTTTCAAATCCTGCCAACCACATTCCAACCAGGGAGCAGCAACTATGATTTACTGTATAATTTACATACTTTTATATGTCCTATCAGGATGCCAGTGGAAGTCCTCGGTTTTCTCTAATTGTAGCCCCAGTTCCCTGTGCACTGGGTCTCTGGTACTTTTCCCACAGCACATTTCATCAGTGTGATGTTCACAGACCCAGTGAAGAGCAGCAAAGCTCTCGGTGCAGCATTTGGTTAAGGAGCAGTAAGACCCAGGCCAGAGCCCCTTTGGAGCACACTATTTGTGTCTGCATTCCTGCTGTCCCACAGCTCTGCAGGTGCCAGGAGCCCCGAGTGCCGGCACTGCCAACACGGAGCCGCTCCCGGATCCAGACCCAGTGTGGACACGCTGGGAGGATGAGAGGGAGCAGGGCAGCATCACCACCGTGGGTTCAGGGGGTGTGCTGTCCAACTGAGACTGGAAATGGCACCCAGGAATGTAAGAGCCATAACGAGGGATGCAGGGCTTCAGGCAGCTCTTTAAAATACAGTTTATTGTATCCAAGATGTTACAGCAGTCCACGGTCACGGGTGACAGAGCCTTTGCCTTCAGCTGTCAGCTCCAACTTAAAGGCAAGACTGAAGACCCTTTAATTTTGGTTACAATGCATTATATATTTTTCTTTGCTGAGCAGCTAATACATAACAACCAATCAATACCTTTACTGTTACCTAGAGCCTAGCATAACTGCTATAATTACCATATTCATGTTACTATTCTCCAATCACAAAAAGTTAGTGTGTTACAGTATAAGCTGGAAGTTGTTTTCCAGTTTTCTTCCACAGGAAAATTCTTAGACCTTTTTTCTACTTGCCACATCGACATGTCGTATTTGTTTGTGGTACCTTTCTTGGTAAAAACATCTTTTTATTTGTGGTTGCCCTAGGGTGACTTTATGATTCTTTTATCCCCAATCATCTGTTCTGTTTATGCTGGATATTCTTTTCTGTGCTTTCAAGACTGGCTCTGAGAGTGAAGGCAGGGAGAAAAAGAAGCACAGCGTTTGTTATCAGAGATTGCACTCACTCCACATTCTGTGCTGCGCTGTGTTGTCTGGGCATGACAGACAACAATCAGAGATTGCACTCACTCCACATTCCGTGCTGCACTGTGTTGTCTGGAGCAGAACAGAGCCCTCCTTTGCTTTTTAGTTAGTTTAGCTGGCTGAGGCAGAGAAGTTTTCCCTGGACTGTTTTTCTTTCCCTTTTCTTGGAACTGTTTGAACCTGTTCCGGACTGGGACCTGGGGAGCACTGAGAGCTTGCACTTTGTGGCCTATGGGGGCCTACTCTGGGCAGCAGCCTTTCCCAGTGCCGGAGGGATTGATAACAGAGCGAGCATCCACAGGGGAGACTTTCTGAATTTTTCGTCTCTTCAGAGCGGCAATTGAGTGTTGTCATCTGGTATTGTTCTTTTTTTTTTTTTTTTTGTGCTGGGGATGCTGTGCCTGTTAAATAAACAGGTTCTTTCCACTTCTCTCCAAGGAAGTTTTTCCCAAACTGGTTGTGGGGAGGGGCCACGTGGGTTTGCGTTCTGGGGGTGCCCCCTTTTGGATGTTTTCTCACAAATTTACCCTAAACCACGACAAATAATTGGTGCCCAACATGATGCTCGAGAGAGTGGAAAAAACCCTGTTCTGACTGTATTTTGGTTGCAATTACTCTGTATTGGGAAAAAGCAGTTAGTAGCCACGTTGTTTGAATTCATAATGTCTCTTGGAGTGGAGGCCTGCATGTGTTTCTGGTCCCTATGTTTTTTTGTATAATATCTCTATGGTCCCTAGGTTTATTTTCTTACCCAGAAATAGTTCCAGTATTGTCCCTAGTATGTAGGTTTTGCAGTAGAGGGGCACGGACTAGAATAGCTATTGGGCTGGGCTTGATGGTAATGACTTGTAGGAAGTTTATAAAAGTGCCGGGGTCTGTTCCAGGTATGAATGGTTCATGGCTACAGTTGTGCACCCAGTTTGTTAGAGGAGGAGAAGGGGATGAGGCTTTTCAGCCTTTGCTTTCCTTCTTCTTCTCTGAATCTGTTACATTGCTATTGGAGAATGTTCAGTTTCCCCTCAATGTTAAAGAAACCATCTTTCTGGTATTCAATCTGGTAAGCTTTCTTTATACAGTCTGCTACTTCTCTAGAATGAGGGCTGAGATTTCTAGAGGGGCTGATGAGACCCCTGACTCAGGAGTAGACTCTGAGTGTCTACTCAGGGTGTGGAAAATCCTGAGTGGTGTGGGAAATGGTAGGATATGGGCCAAATCCTGAAGGAATTCTCTGACCCTATAGTTTGGGACTTTCCCCATGAACAAATTCAGAACCCAGCTGAGGTAAGGAAATATCTGAAAGAGAAGTACCATGATGACCCTAAGGAGGAAAAGATCATTGCAGTGAGCTGGGCCCTGGCTTGTGCTTATCGCACATTGCTAGATACCGTAGGGCAGCAGACAGAGGGAGGGCAACAGGGAGATAAATCAGCTATCCCAGTCACTCAGGCTGCAGCCAACACCCCAGGCTCGAAGCCAGCAGCCAAACCAGATAGTGAGCCTAAGCCAGCAGCTAAACCAGACAATAAGCCTCAACCAATGGCTGTTGCTACCAGCACTACAAGTGGAAAGTGCCCTGACAAGACCAATCAACCAGTGGATGATGATGATGATGATGCAGGAGAAGAAACCTCAACACTTCCTGACATAAAATCAGGAGTCAAAGAAGCAGGTACGAGATCAGAAGCCAATATTGAGTCCTTTTCCCTGAAGGACCTTCGTGGCCTAAGGAAGGATTACACCTGACGACCAGATGAATCCATAGGTTGTCCGTTGGTTAGTCTGTCTCTGGGATGCTGCAGGCGAGGCTACAATTCTGGATGGCACTGAAGTGAGGCATTTGGGATCCCTGTCACAGAATCCTGTCATTGACCAAGGAATGATGAGGGGGGCTAGCCCTCACAGCCTCTGGGCACGGGTCTTGGAAAGTGTTGCACAAAGATACCTGTGTGCAGATGATCTCTATATGCAACAAACTCAGTGGAAGACTATAGAGCAAGGGATCCAATGCCTGAGAGAAATGGCAGTGGCAGAGATTTTCTTCTCAGATGATATAACAACTAGGAACCCAGACTTAGTACCATGCACGTCTGTGATGTGGCGAAAACTCGTACGACTTGGGCCACATGAATATGCTTCTGCCTTAGCCATCATGAAGAGGGATGAGAGGGGTGAGTCTGTGCTTGACATGGCAAGGAAGCTCTGAGCATATGCAGATGCTGTACATGGCCCGACACATGCCAGAATCGCAGCGGTAGAAACACGTCTGCAGAACTTAGAGGATAAGATAGAGGAGAATCATAAGAAGCTCAGAGAGGAGATTAAAGAAGACCTTCTGCAAAGGTCAGCAGTACAGATCAGAGATTCTGGTACCTAAGGCAGATGTTCCCCAGATGGTGAGAGAAGGTACACCCCACGAGCTGAGCTGTGGTTCTACCTGCGTGATTGTGGGGAAAACATGAGGAGATGGGATGGAAAACCTACTGCTGTTCTGGCACGATGGGTGCGTGAACTGAAGGAAACCACCAGGAGGAAAGCAGCTCCAGTTGCCCGTAGCCGAACAGCCAGATATGATGATGATGACATGTCCCGTCCCCTTGAAGGAACATCCAAGGCGTATGCCGAGGGAAAGAAGGATAACCAGGCTTAGAGGGGCCCTGCCTCTGGCCAGGTAGAGGCCAGGGAAAATTGTGTTTTCTGGTCTGTGTGGATTCGTTGGCCTGGCACATCAGAACCACAGGAGTACAAAGCTTTGGTCAATACTGGTGCGCAATGCACATTAATCCTATCAAGACATGTGGGGACAGAGTCTGTTTCTATTGCTGGTGTGACAGGGGGATCCCAGGATTTCACTTTGGTGGAAGCTGATGTGAGTCTGACTGAAATGAGTGGAAGAAATACCCTATTGTGACTGGCCCAGAGGCCTCATGTATTTTGGGCATAGACTACCTTTGAAGAGGGTATTTCAAAGACCCAAAAGGACTCAAGTGGGCATTTGGGATAGCAGTTGTAGAGACAGAGGGCATCCAGCAATTGAACACCATGCCTGGGTTGTCTGAGAATCCATCTGCAGTAGGACGCCTGACGGGAAAAGAGCAACAGGTGCCAATTCCCAATTCCGCAATGGATCACTGACAGTACAGAACCACTCAAGATGCTGTGGTTCCCATCCATAAGATGATCCAAGAGCTGGAGAGCCAAGGGTTGGTCAGCAAAACTCACTCACCCTTCAACAGCCCATTTGGCCTGTGTGTAAATCTGAAGGAGAATGGAGATTGGCTGTGGACTATCGTGCATTGAATGAAGTGACTCCACCACTGAGCACTGCTATGCCAGACAGACTGGAACTCCAGTATGAGCTGGAGTCCAAGGCAGCAAGGTGGTACGCCACTACAGACATTGCCAATGCATTTTTTCTCCATTCCTTTGGCAGCAGAATGCAGGCCTCAGTTTGCCTTCACATGGAGGGGAGTGCAGTACTCCTGGAACCGATTGCCCCAGGGGTGGAAGCACAGCTCCACCATCTGCCACAGACTGATCCAGACTGCACTAGAAAGGGGTGAGGCTCCAGAACATCTACAGTATATTGATGATATCATTGTGCGGGGGAGCACATGAGCAGAAGTGTTACAGAAAGAAGAGGAAATCATCCAAATGCTCCTGGAATCTGGTTTCGCCATCAAAAACAGCAGTTAAGGGACCAGCTCATGAGATCTAGTTCCTGGGAGTGAAGTGGCAAGATGGACAGCAGCAGACTCCCACAGATGTCATCAACAAGATAACAGCAATGTCTCCACCATCCAGCAAGAAAGAGACACAAGCTTTCCTGGGTGCCATAGGCTTTTGGAGGATGCACATTCCTGAGTACAGTCAGATCATGAGCCCTCTTTACCTGGTCACCCGCGAGAAGAATGAGTTCCACTGGGCCCCTGAGCAGCAACAAGACTTTCACAGATTAAGCAGGAGATCGCTCATGCTGTAGCCCTTGGCCTAGTCAGGACAGGACCAGATGTGAAGATCATGCCCTACTCTGCAGCCAGGTACAATGGCTTGTACTGGAGCCTTTGGCAGAAGGTGCCTGGGGAGACTCAAGACTCACCACTGGCATTTTGGAGTTGAAGCTACAGAGGCTCTGAAGCCAACTACACTCCCACACAAAAGGAAACCTTGGCGGCCTATGAAGGAGTCCAAGCTGCCTCAGAGGTGATTGGTACAGAAACACAATTCCTCCTGGCATCCCAACTACCAGTGCTGGGGTGGATGTTCAAAGGCAAGGTTCCCACCACCCACCATGCCACTGATGCTACATGGAGCAAATGGATTGCCCTCATCACACAGTGTACCTGTATTGGAAACCTGAATCACTCTGGGATTTTGGAAATAATTACAAACTGGCTGGAAGGTAAAAACTTTTGTCTCACTGATAAAGAGGAAGAGGAACCAGTGACACGTGCTGAAGAAGCTCCACTATACAACCAACTACCAGCAGAACCACAAAACGCTCTTTTCACTGACGGTTCCTGTCGCATTGTAGGGATGAAACAAAAGTGAAAAGCAGCTGAATGGAGCCCTACACATCAGGTTGCCCAAGCTACCAAAGGAGAAGGTGGATCAAATCAACTTGCTGAAATCAAGGCCATTCAGCTGGCCCTGGACATTGCTGAAAGACGGAAGTGGCCAAAGCTCTACCTCTACACTAATTCCTGCATGGTAGCCAATGGTCTGTGAGGCTGGCTGGAAAGGTGGAAAGAGGCCAACTGGTAGTGTAGCGGAAGCCAATCTGGACTGCTGATGAATGGAAAGACATTGATATCAGGGAAGGGAGGCTACCTGTGAAAGTCCACCATGTAGATGCCCATGTCCCCAAGAGTAGAGCTAATGAGGAACACTGAAACAATAAGCAGGTAGATCAGGCTGCAAAGACAGAGATGTCAAAGACAGACCTAGACTGGGAACACAAGGGAGAGTTATTCCTAGCTCGATGGGCCCATGATGCCTCAGGCCATCTGGGCAGAGATGCCACCTATAAGTGGGCACGAGACCGAGGGGTGGATCTAACCATGGGCAGTATTTCTCAGGTTATCCATGACTGTGAGACGTGTGCTGCCATCAAGCAGGCCAAGCGAGTGAAGCCCCTGTGGTACGGTGGGTGGTGGTCCAAGTACAAGTATGGGGAGGCCTGGCAGATTGACTACATCACACTGCCCCAGACATGCCAAGGCAAGCGCTACATGCTGACCATGGTGGAAGCCACTACTGGATGGTTGGAGACCTACCCTGTGTCTCACGCCAATGCCCGGAACACCATCTTGGGCCTGGAAAAGCAAATCCTGTGGAGACATGGCACCCCTGAGAGAATTGAGTCAGACAATGGGACCCATTTCAAGAATGGCCTTATCAACACCTGGTCCAGAGAACATGGTATTGAATGGATTTATCATATCCCCTATCATGTACCAGCTGCCAAGAGAGTTGAATGGTGCAATGGACTACTTAAGACTACCCTGAAGGCCCTGGGCAGGGGAACCTTCAGAAATTGGGAAATGAACTTACCGAAGGCCACCTGGATGGTCAACACCAGAGGGTCCATCAGTCAAGCTGGTCCTGCCCAGTCTGAACCCTTGCACACAGCGGATGGAGATAAAGTCCCTGTGGTTCATATGAAAGGTATTTTAGGAAAGACTGTTTGGATTAATCCCACCTCAAGCAAAGACAAACCCATCCACAGGATTGTTTTTGCTCAAGGACCTGGTTACCCTTGGTGGATAACGCAGAAAGATGGAGAAAGATGTTGTGTACCACAGGGAAACTTAGTCTTAAAAGAGAACTCTGTGTAAGGTATCATTGTGATGTAGATGGAAATAGAATAAGGCGTAGATAATGTCCTAGATTGCAAGGTAATGTGTGTGTTCTATTCCCATCTGTCTGAGGTGGGCCAGTTACCATCTGTGAACTGGGCAGTTTTTCTTTATCTCTTCTATAAACTAATCTTCCCTCTGGGGAGACATCTGATGTTAATGGGCTATTGAGTGTCACTGCATGACTGATAAAATTACATCATCCCATTGTGAGATGCTCTGCCCAGAGGGAGGAGCCAAGCATTCCACCCCGGATATAATCTGAGATTTTGGGACACCAGAACAGCCTTTCCACCAGATTCCTAGAGGCCCATCTGCCCCTTCCACTGTATTCCCTGAGGAGAAGCAGCCTTTTCCACTGGATTCCCAGAGGAGCAGCCGCCTTTTCCACTGGATTCCCAGAGGAGCAGCTGCCTTTTCCACTGGATTCCCAGAGGAAGACCAGGCCCATCTACACCACCACTGGATCTTCAGAGGAAGACTACACCCTTCTACAGGATCACTGCTCTAACAGAACCATATTTTCTGCAGTAAGACTGCAGGAGGACTGCAGCCACCATTTCAATTGGACTGCTACCAACACCCTGACCCACAGAGTGTCAGGTCGTATTCCGACTCTGTCAGTGTTGTTTTCTATTACTGCATTGTTTATTTTTTCTTTCTTCCCTAATAAAGAACTGTTATGCCTGCTCCCACATCTGTGCCTGAGAGCCCCCTTAATTTCAAAATTATAACAATTCTGAGGGAGGGGGTTTACATTTCCCATTTCAGGAGTGGCTTCTGCCTTCATTAGCAGACATTTGTCTTTTCAAACATAGACAAGGCGAAGGTTTCAAACGTATAATGCAAATAAAGTTTGAAGGAACAAATAAAATAAGAATTGGGGATGTTCAATTAGTTACAGAAGCAGGGTGAGATTTATTAGGATGGGATTTACAGGTGCAGTTTGACATTGGAGTGCTCCCAGAGAAAGGGAAAATGGCAGTTAAGCTTGTCTGATTGAGGGAAGAAAATGAGGAGAAAATTAATGAGATGGTGTGGGCAAAACTGAAAAAGTGAGGTAAATCAAACATCAAACCTATAGTATTGAAAATACTTCATGAGAACCATCCAGTTCGGGTACGACAATATCCACTCTCCCTGGAAGGGAGACGAGGAGGGCAGCCACTGATTAAGGACCTAGTTGAGGACAGGACCTTAGAACCATGTATGTCCCCCCATAATACACCCATATTACCAGTAAAGAGGTCAGATGGGACTTACAGGCTTGTCCAAGATTTGAGAGAAGTGAACTAAAGAACAGTGAATCAGTACCCAGTAGTGCCTAACCCCTCTACACTACTGAGCAATATCCCCCCAGCACACCAGTGGTTCAGTGTGATAGACCTAAAAGATCCTTTTTGGGTGTGTCCATTGGCAGAGGAAAGTTGGATATATTTGCTTTTGAATGGGAGGACCCTGATTCCAGGAGGAAGCAACAGCTTCGGTGGACTGGGTTAACCCAAGGGTTTTCCAAATCCCCAAGCCTGTTTGGTTATGCCTTGGGAGAAGTAACACAACTCTTCTCCATTATATCTGAGATAAAGCTCATCCGATATGTAAATTGTTTGCTTTTCTCAGGACAGGAAGAAAAAGACTTTTGGGAATCCACCATAGTGTTGTTAAATTTTCTGGGGAACCAAGGACTTTGGGTATCAAAAGGGAATCTTCAATTTGTAGAGATCAAAGTAAAATACCTAGGACATGTGATTTGTCAATGGAGCTGGCAGCTGAACACTGAGAGAATTACGGGGATAGCCTCACACCCACAGCCAAAAACTAAGAGGGAAGTCAGAAGGTTTTTAGGTCTCTTGGGATATTGTAGGCCATGGATTGAAGGATACACACAGGCCATCCAGTTCTTGTAAAAAAACTTAGTTGAAGAAGAGATTAGGTGGGAAAAGGACGATGAACAAAAGTTTGAAGTTTTGAAGCAAAAATTAGTCAGGCACTGAGTCTTCCTGCTTTAGACAAACCCTTCTATCTGTTTGTGAATATAGAAAAAGGGATAGCACATGGACTGTTAGCCCAGGACTGGGGAGAATCTGGAAAACCAGTGGCCTATTTATCAAAATTACTAGACCCTGTCAGCCAGGCGTGGCCAATCTGCATTCAGGTGGTGGCAACGACCTCCCTACTCCTAGCAGAAAGCAAAAAATTAACCTTTTGGGGGAAAATTGAAGATATATATCCCAAACTCAGTAAGGAGTATCTTGAGCCAAAAGGCTGAGAAATGGCTCACTGATTCTCAAGTGCTAAAGTATGAAGCCATCTTAATACATAATGGTTTAGAGCTAATTGTGAGTAATCAACTCAACCCTGTCCAGTTCTTGTATGGAGAACCAGGTGAGGAACTAATACATAATTTCCTAGAGGTTATAAACTATCAAACTAAAGGAAGAGAGGACCTGACAGATCAACCACTCCAAGGTGGAAAACAATTGTATATCAATGGATCTTCACGGGTAATAAAGGGGCACATGGTATCGGTGTATGCTATAGTGCATGAAGGGTTGGTAGCCATAGAAAAAAGAAAGTTACCTTCCAACTGGTCATCCCAAGTGTGTGAGTTGTATGCCCTAAAATGAGCTCTGGAAATATTAGCCCAGAAAAGGGGAAAAATATATACAGGACTGAAAATATGCTTTTGGAGTAGAGCATGCCTTTGGAAAAATTTGGGAAGAGGGGGGCTATTAAATTCAAAGGGAAAGAGACTGATTCATGAAAAACTTATTTCAGAAGAGTTAGAAACCAAACAATTACCAGAGGAGGTAGCAGTGATGTATGTTAAAGGGCATCAACAAAAGGGTGACTCAGGAGGTGCAAGGGAAGAATTTAGCTGATTTAGAAGTTAAAAATGCAACTGAATCGGAGACAGAAAAGCTAATAATAGTATTAACACCCATGAGAGAAATGCAAAAAGTCCCGGTATTCAGTGGGAAAGAAGAGGAAGAACTTCTTAAAATAGGAGCCAAGAAAGATAACAAAGGGAAGTGGAGATTAGCAGATGGGAGGTAAATGTTGAATAAACCCTAGCCAATAAAATGCTAGAAGGCATACATGGAACAACACATTGGGGTGCACAAATGCTAAGTGATCAATTCCTAAGGGAATGGGGCTGCATGGGAATTTTCAGAATAGCAAAGCATCTGAACAATGTGTGATATGTCAACAAGTCAATAAGAAAATCATGAGGAAAACACCCAGAGGAGGGTCAGAACTAGCCTTAAGGCCCTTCCAAAACATCCAAGTAGACTTTACTGAGCTTCCCCAGGTACAATGTTGGAAGTTTTTGCCAGTGATAGTAGAACAAGTGACTCATTGGGTAGAGGTGGTACCCACTGTTAAAGCCAATGCCAATGTTGTGAATAAAACACTTCTAGAATCAATCATTCCCCAGTATGGGATGGCAAACAGGATTGATTCAGACTGGAGAACTCATTTCACATTGAAGATATTGCAGAAAATTGTTCAGGCCCTGGGAGTAAAATGGGAATTACAACTCCATGGCATCCACAGAGTACTGCTCAGGTTGAGAGAGTGAATCAAACTCTTAAAAGAACTCTAGTTAAGCTAATGATTGAAACCCAAATGTCATGAATAAAAAGTCTCCCTTTGGACTTATTAAGAATTAGAACCCAATCCCTGTCAGATCTGATAGTGTCACCCTATGAAATGATGTTTGGGTTACCCTTCCTGACCCCTCCCCAGAAGGTTGCCCCTATGAGGAAGGGGAAGCCAATGCCAAGAAATAAGTTATGTCCATATCACAAACCTTAGAAGGGCTAAGATATAAAGGGGCAATTCCTGAAACTACCATCCTGGATTTCAGAATCCATAATATTATCGCTGGGAATTGGGTGATGATCAAGCCATGGAGAGATCAGCCTCTAACTTCTCATTGGGAAGATCCCTTTCAGGTACTGCTCACCACCGAATCGGCTGTGCGAACTGCAGAGTGGGGATGGACTCATGCCAACAGAGTCAAAGGCCGAGCAGAAGAACCCAAAGAGTGGACTGTAACATCAGGCTAGGTGAAACAAGATTGACTCTCAAGCAGAGACTGAGAGACAACCAGAAAAACACCAAGACGCCCAAAAAGTGGAGTCAAGCTTCCACCAACCAGCTCGAGAAATGTCTTCCTGTTTTCATGGGTGAGAAATACCAGCATCTGTTGAGGGGAAGTACACAAAGGACTGTAAAAGGTAATGGGACAGCTTCTTCAAGAAAATAAGACAAAGGAAGGAGGGCAAGATCGGGTTGGCCCCTTCGTTTGCTATCAAGAAGGCTCCATAGCCCTGCTGCAGGCAGCAACCCCATAGGCATGGTAAAGTAGGGACAAAAGGCCAGACCAGACCTCTATTCTTTCTCCGTTGTCTTTTGATTTAACTGGGACTGGAGGGCAGAACAAAGTTGGCCTCTGTACTCACCCCTAGGATACACCGACTATGGGTAGCAGCCACATAGGCATGGTAGATGGGAGTCAAAGCCATACTGGACCTCTGTGATGCCCTTTTGTCCGTTCCCAATAAGTGTGTCTAAGGAAAACGTGAGATTTTTTCTCCTGTTCCCACTGTCCTTGCCTATATTAGCAGATGCTGAGATGACTCATTCAAGAGAGAGAAAGTTTTTACTTATTTGTTCAAGCAAAATGACTTACAGAAAAAGAAAAGGGTGTTTGTTATAGATGAGTAACCTTATGGTTGACCTTCACAATTAAGGGGTGAATATTAAGTATATGTTAAGAGACATTTTGTAGATGTATAGTTATCCTTCCACTTCCCTTGCCTTGTTATCACAGCACAGCCTCAGCAGTTGGGGCACCTGGGAGGGTTGGCTTGTTACTATGGCAGCACCTGACCTCCAATCAAGGAGTAACAGAGTGATCTCCACCACTGCACAGTGAAGAAGGAGTCGATTAACAAGACTTTGGGAGGGGCTAGAGGTTTAAAAGACAGAACATCCATTTTGTAGATGAGCACATGTTGACTAAATCCTTTGCTCCTGGTGCTGTATTCTTTTCTTTATTCAGTCTTCTGTGATATTTTGATAAGGTTTTAATGAAGCATTTAAATTTTTGAAAGTGAAAACAGTTTCTCACATGGTGTTGGGGAATGTGATGCAAGGTTGTCCACACTGGGTCAGCTCTCAAGATACAACTTCACTGACCTGGCCAGACCTCCTTAGAAGAGACCCTGGATCAATATCAATCACTGAATACTGCAATCACCACTTGTATAATAAGAACAGCAATAAAAGACAGCAATAAAAGACACACTTTAGGATAGGAATACATATTTCTTAGAAGCTCTTTGAAATATTTCTTCATAACTGCAAAAGGAAATCTTTCTGCAGAACTGCAATAGGGCATAGGAAAATCAAGGCAGATTGATGATTTGTCAGAAGATGTGTGATCCTAAAGAGCCCTGTGGTGCATTTGGAGCTGAGCCCAGGAACCTCAGGGCCTGAGAGGAGATTGCATAAACATTTCCAGGAGTCACGGTCAAAGGAAACACCCAAAGAGTCACAAAGTATTGTGATAAATAGGTATGATTCGTGCTGATAAATATTGAAAGTATTCAATATTGATACAGTAATTAATATTTGAGAATAATAAAACTGTTAATAGTTAAAAGTTGTAATGCCAAAAAAGAGAGGGAAAGGAGGGGCTCCACCCATCCCCCTTCTCAGCAGATGTTCTCAAGGACCACAGGAAAAAAGCTGGAGATACAGTTTCTAAAAATGACCAAGAAACTGGTTGGGTCCAAGAAAATGCTAATTATAAGGGATTTATTGCTTTGATATGTAGATGCAGTGATACGTTAGTTTTGGCTTACATTGTACTGGCTTGGTGCACATGTGTAACCCAAAGGTGAATTAAAGGACAACGAAGAAGACTCCAGGGCCTTCATCAGTGACAACCCCCAAAGACTTGTGCGACCACCAAACCGAGTGGTGGCGCATGCGTGGTAAAGGTGGTAATGAAGGCGGAGACAGAAAAGTGACAAACCGAAAATAGGAGGAGATGGCATTCACATATGGCATATAAGGGGTGACTTTCACTTGGCAAGCTTGTACGTGAAATGGCAAGGGTCATGGAACCCTGCTCTCCGTACCCCGCAGTATCTCTTGCTTATGCGCTATTATTGGAACCAAATTATCCCTTATTTTAATCATATTATATTGTATCCAATTTTATATTTTTCATCTTAATTATTTCTTTAAAATTGTTACTACTTTTAATATTGTTTGGCCTTTTTATGATGGGATAATTGGGCAAACATAACAATTTTGGTGCCGATACCCAGGAACTCTTTTAACTCCGGGGAGGTGGATAGCTTCTAAGAAGGAGCTCCCCACCAGACTTTTAAGTGGTCCTAAGGCTAGGCCACTCTCCCTTGGGAAAAAAGAGTTCTTTTTACAATAACGCATAAGCAAATTAGTTATTGGAAGCGCGCAGGAGAGGCTCCCATCAGAGTGCCGGCTTGTAGGAGAGAGAGTACCCATAGAAAACTGCTTTGTGCACGAAGACCCTCGTGAGAAAAGGAGGCTGTGAGTATCACGAGGTTTTGGGTCGGGGGGCGGCTGCATGTGTGTGTGAGTGTGTGTGGAGTGTCTGAGACAGGGGGCTGGGCAGTCCCGGACCCCCAAAGTGATTGGGACCTCCCAGTATTGCGTTTTCGCATTCTCCACGAGGAGACCGGCCGGAAGAGGAGGGAAGCGAAAGAAAAGTGAATGAGTGGGGACCCCGGGAGGGTTTGACCCAGGGGGAAGGAGGGGATCCCTGGTCCAGGCACCTGTGGGAAGGTCCTTGGGCAGGAGGGATTGACTCAGTAGGGAGACTGAGAGAATGAATGAATAGGTTCAGTTTCCTTGGAGGGGTTGGTAGCAGGCAATTTAGTATGTGATTAGATGGTGAGAAGACGGGGTTAATAGATTAAGAGGGAGAGAGAGGAGTGGAACAAGTAGATTGAAAAGGCAGTGTGACAGAGTAATAAGTGAGGAGTTGAGCTACGGGGTGAGTGTGGAAAACTAAGACTCTCCTGGTACCGGGGATTTCTCAGTTTGTTGCCGCCAGAAATGGGTCACGGAAAAAGTAAGTCCCTTGACCCAGGGGCTGCAGATTGTGTGAAAAATTCACAGTGGTTTGAGGTATCTGGGAACCATGGGGGGGGGGGGGGTTCTCAGGGGTGGAGCGTTCCTCAGGACAGCCCACTGGGGATGCTAATGCGGTTTTGGGATGAATGGGAATCCTGAAGGGAAGAAAATCAAGAAATTCAGAGGGCAGTGCCTAAAGTACATAATATAGGAAAAGTTTTGAGTGAGCATCAGAAAAAATATGAGTCACCGTCAGAATGGTTAAAAAGATTAAAAAGAGACTTGCAATTATATTCAGGTATAGATATTAATACTGCAGTAGGGCAGGTTCTGTTAAAAATTCAGTTTGTGACCGGATCTTGCAGTGACATTAAGAAAAAGCTGGGAAAAATTAGAAGATTGGCAGGACAGGGGACTGCAAGAGTTACTGAGAGAAGCACAAAGGGTGTTTGTAAAGAGAAATAAGAAAAAGCAGAAAGCAGATGCCAGAATTTTGGTGGCAGCATTTCAAGAAATGCAGGCAGCTTTGAATACAGAAAAATCTGCAGGGAAAAACAAGCAGTGGATGTCAGGATCTATTTTTAGGAACACAAGACCTGTGCATTTTTCCCGCCACAAGAAAAGACACTTAAAAAATTCTTGCCCCACTTTGAAGGGTGCAGGACCCACCTGTTTTATTGTCATAAAAAGGGGCACCTGCAAAAAAAATGCAGAAAGAAACAGCAAGATGAGAAAACTTCTCAGGAGAATCAGAGAGGGCAAGAGCTTTGTTTAACGAAGAGGACCGAATTACACCCAGAAGAGGCCTTGATAATAAAGCTAAGAGTAGGTCCTCAGAGTGAAGAAGTTGCATTTTTAGTAAATACAGGAGTTTCTCGGTCAACAGTGACAAAATTACCCCAAGGATGTGAGATAAGTAGTGAGCGAGTTTCAGTAATCGGAATTACAGGAGAGGATTTCCCTGTTCCTGTAATAAAAAGAGTGCAAATTGAAACAGATGACAAATTTGGAGTAAATGATTTATTGTTGATACCAGAGGCCGAGAATAATATGTTAGGCAGAGATCTAATAATAGCCTTAAATTTATAGATAAAACCCTGTGAAGAAGAACTTAAAATTTATTCTTTAACTGAAGAAGATAATCTAGAAACTAATGACACGGGTTGGCATTCAGGTGAAGTGGGAAAAAGTTTAGGGTGAAGGAGTCTGGTCCCCTTAGTCCCTCCTGGTCAGCACAAGCCTGTGAATTTTATGTATTACTCTGTGCATTTTTTATTAATACTAAAAGGGCAAGAAGGGACTATTTATACAGACTCCAAATATGCTTTTAGTGTAGTACATACTTTTAGAAAAATTTGGAAGGAAAGGGGACTTATAAACACTCAAAGGAAAGGGTTAATACACGGGAGATTGATAATTTAGATACTTGAAGCTTTAAAAGGCTCAAAGAAAATAGCAGTAGTTCATGTAAAGGAACACCAGAGAGGGAGGGATATTAGAATCAGAGAAATAATTTGGCTGATGAAGAAGCAAAAGGAGCGACCTTAAGAAAGGGAGATACTAAAATCATGACCTTATAAAAAAAAATAAAAATAAAAATTCAGCAGGAGACACTTTCCCTTCCGCTTGCAGAATTGGCAGCTATAAGGAAATTAAGAGCAACATTTAAGGAGGGAAAGTGAGTTTTTCCTGATGGCAAGATTATGATGCCAAAAACCAGTGGCACATTAGATTTTAGATAACTTGTATAGACAGACACACTGGAAAACAAGGGCCTTTTGTGATTACTTTTTAAAATTTTATGGGTGTATAAAGATATTTGAAATTGGAAAATAAATTACCCAGGGGTGTCTTACCTGTTAAAAAAATAAATAAAAAGGTGTTAAGAAGACCTCCCTTTGGAGGATGCAAAACAGCCTACAGGCTATTTGAAAAAAAATCCAGGTTGATTTTATAGAATTGCTTAAAGTAGGTCGGTGGAAATATTTGTTAGTTATAATAGATCAATTAACTCAGTGGGTTAAAGCATTTCCAGCAGCTTGGGCTACAGTTCAAACAGTAGCTAAAATATTGTTGGAACATGATTTATATTAACCCTGATTTATTAAGAAGGAACTAAGCATCCTGGCGTGGCTGCGGACCGCAATTCCCTTGAGCTCAGAGGCAGAAGAACGCTGGTGGAAAAATAATGAAAATACTTTCTGAATCAGTGGGAACAGCCTAAAAAGATCGAAGATCTCCTCCAGGATCACCCACCAGCAACAGTATTAGAATTGATTACAGAACTGCAATTCCAGAAACTGAGATTGGTAACACCTGTTGTTAAAAGAGCTTAGAGAAAAAAAATGTTGAGAGTGCGGTAAACATGGTTTAGGGTGTCATCCACGGATATGTATTGTTTGCACACTCTGCTTTAACTCATGGTGGAAAGTAACTAAGAGAGAAGAGAAGGAGAGACAATTGATTTGCTTGCTTTGCTATAGTTATGTATTTAGTCAGCTAATTATAGAACACATTGCTAGTGATTTTTTTGGATACCTTTGAGATTGGGAGACGGGACCCTTCCAGCAGCGATTGGATTAATAGAGAACTTAGATCAATTGGTTCTTGCTATATTGGCTATAGCACAAATAAGAGAAGGAGCAACTTATAATATTATAGACCAGTGTTTCAAAATTGATAGTTGTTGTAGAAAATAAGTTTATATAGTACACAATAGGCACATTGCAGGGGCATATTGGTGCTGTGAGTTTGCCTGTTGGAGGCGGCGACTTAATGAACTCCCCGCCCTTGAAGCAGAAAATAATTACAAAAATCTTATTGTGGTTGGCACATCCCGGAAATTTTGGAAAATACAGGTTTATGGTATTCTGGCCTAATCTTTTCACTGTTCTTTTTGTTTTAATTATTGCTTCTTAACCAGCTAGAACTGGGAAATGGCATTTAAAAGGAGACAAGCAAACTCTGTGGGACAATGGGTACCAAGGAAACTAAAAGCACCGGTGACTAGATCCCAGGATATTACCTTTGCTACCGAGAAGACTGGTATCTCGGCCCTTGGTTGCAACCCAAGGGGCCTTGAGAAAGGTAGAAAGGTAGATTTCCTAAGGATTATTTTCACTGTGATCATTTTGGTACCCTTGGCAGTTGGCCAAAGCCAGAGAGCCACACTGAACAGAGTTTTGGCAATGAAAAAGCAATCAGAGCAAAAACCAAGTCCCAGCAATTTCAACATTTGTGATTATTACAATCACCCTGCGTGTATTAAGGACAAGATGGAATCTGTGTTTGTAACACACCCATATGTTAGTTCTGCCTGCTACAAATGCAGCAGTGTTATAGATGTTTGTATTAAAAAAGAAAAAATGTATTGGGTAGAGAAAAATTTGGGATATAATGGATGAGCTCCTTATCCCCATGGTGATCAAATTTGTCCTCAATATGAAAGATGCCTTTATTTTAAAAGAGATGATAATGGAAAGGATCCAAGTATAGGCATGGGAAATCGGGCACTAAAAGAAAAATTAAAAGAGAAAATAAAACAAGAAAAAGAAACAAAGGGAAATAGAGAAAAGAACAGGAGAAAAGAGTCAACAGAATTGGCTGAATTGTATAAACAGCTAAAACAGTATTACAAAGATTGGGATTTGCCAGCCTTGAATAAGAATCTGTTTGTGAGATTGATGCAAAGAATTGCTACAGAATTGGAATTATTAAATGCTGGAAAAGTTTGAAGCTGAAAAGAGACAACAAGAAAACCAAAATTCTGAAAAATATAAAAGATATCAGGGCACAGCCTTTTAAATACAGCACGAATCATAATGATCAAAAAGAGAAATGGGGGATTTGTGGTAAATAGGTATGATTCGTGCTGATAAAAATTGAAACAATAATTAATATTGATACAGTAATTAATATTTGATAATAATAAAACAGTTAATAGTTAAAAGTTGTAATGCCAAAGAAGAGATGGAAAGGAGGGGCTCCACCCACCCCCCCTTCCCAGCAGATGTTCTCAAGGACCACAGGAAAGAAGCTGAAGATACAGTTGCTAAAAAAGACCAAGAACCTGGTTGGGTCCAAGAAAATGCTAATTATAAGGGACTTTGATATGTAGATGCAGTGATATGTTAGTCTTGGCTTACATTGTACTGGCTTGGTGCACATGTGTAACCCAAAGGTGAATTAAAGGACAACGAAGAAGACTACAGGGCCTTCATCAGTGACGACCCCCAAAGACTTGTGCGACCACCAAACCGAGTGGTGGCGCATGCGTGGTAAAGGTGGTAATGAAGGTGGAGACAGAGAAGTGACGAACAGAAAATTGGAGGAGATGGAATTGACACATGGCATATAAGGGGTGACTTTTACTTGGCAAGCTTGTACGTGAAGTGGCAAGGGTCAAGAACCCTGCCCTCCGTACCCCGCGGTTGTTTTTGCTTATGTGCTATTATTTGAACCAAATTATCCCTTATTTATAAATTTTCTAAACTATTCCATTAAAATTGTTGTTACCTTAAAATATTGTTTGGTTTTTTTTTTTTTTGATGGGATAATTGGGCAAACATAACAGCCACCAGATGATCCACACCGGGGAATGGCCCTACAAGTGTGGGGAATGTGGGAAAGGCTTCAGCTGCAGCTCTGCCCTCATCAGACACCAACACATCCACACTGGGGAGAGGCCCTAGAAGTGTCCCCAGTGTCAGAAGAGGTTTCGGACCAGCTCCAATCTCCTCCAGCACCAGCGGATGCGCACCGAGGAGAGGCCTTTCCTCTGCCCTGAATGTGGGAAGGGCTTCAAGCACAACTCCAACCTGGTCACCCACCGGCGCATCCACATTAGGGAGAGGCCCTACAAGTGTCCCCAGTGTGGGAAGAGCTTCATCCAGAGCTCTGCCTTGACCAGTCACCAACGGAGGCACCGGTAAGGGAAGGCCTGCCAGTGCCCCAGGTGCAGGAGGATTTTCGTGCGCTGCCCCAACTTCACCAATTATTGGAGGATCCACATTGGGAAGAGCCCTGGTGATCCATTTTCCCTGTGATCCATGCTGGGAAGACACCTGTCCCTTGTCCTGCCCCTCCCAGTGACGTGATGTGGCATTGAAAAACATGTGGCTCTGCCCATGGCCCTGTTATTACATCCACTCCCACCTCAGGTCATTGCCAGGGACAAGACAGGGACTCTCCCTGAGGAGAAGGGTGTCCTTTCCAGGAAGGGGAAATTGTGACCAGGCAGACCCAGTGAGTTGTGTTTTAGTTTTCCCTGTAAACAGTTTCATTTCTACACTCTGTTATCAATATTGTTTCTGTTCCATTTGTTCCTTTTCTTGTTGCTGTTCCCAATAAATTGTTCTTATTACAGCCCGGGATCTTTGCCTTTTGTGCTTTCCAGGGGAGGTGGGAGGGCAGCGAGAGCAGCGTGGTTTCAGTGGGAGCAGGAAATTGGGGAATCCCATTCCTGAACCCTGGCCCATGGAAACCGAGCATCCCAGCTGGTCCCAGCCCTGGTGGCCATGGCAACAGCCTTGGGAGCAGGTCCCTGGCTGGGGCTGTGGGAACCTCTTCCCTCTGGTGCCCAGGGACAGGAGTGGAGGGAACGGCTGCAGCTGAGTCAGGGCAGGCTCAGGTTGGATGTCAGGAAAAGGTTTTTGCCCAGAGGCAGCTGGGGCCCTGCCCAGGCTCCCCAGGGAAGGGTCCCAGCTCCAGGGCTCTCTGAGCTCCAGCAGTGTTTGGACAGCGCTGCCAGGCCCAGGCTGGCATTGTTGGGGTGTCCTGTGCAGGGCCAGCAGTTGGACTGGAGGATCCTGATGGGTCCCTCCCAGCTCAGCCAATTCTGTGGTTCTGGGATCCCATGACCCTGGGGATGGGGCTGCCAATGGTTGCCACGGCAACGGGCTCTGGTTGCAGGCCTGAGCTGGTGTCCATGGGAACTACCCCTGGCATGGGGTATCCATGGGGCTGCCATGGAAACTGACCATAGCAACAGGGGGCTGGTGATGGTTGCCATGGAAACAGACCACAGCAAGAGGAGGCCGGTGATGGTTGCCATGGAAACTGACCATAGCAACAGGGGGCTGGTGATGGTTGCCATGGAAACAGACCACAGCAAGAGGAGGCCGGTGATGGTTGCCATGGAAACTGACCATAGCAACAGGGGGCTGGTCATGTTTGCTTGGTAAGGATCAGATTTGTCACAGGCTCTCAGAGGGGTTCCATGGGGACTTTCCAAGAGTCTCCAGGCTGTTCAAGAGCTGGAATATCACAGGCAGAGACAGGGGCCCCATGGAGACCTCCCAGGGCTTTCTGGGATGGTAAAGAGCCCTGTGGTCAGAGGCAGTCGCAGCCATTCCATGGTGACATCCCAGGGGTCCTTGGGCTGCAAGGACATCAATCTGTCACAGGCACTCATGGGGGCTCCACGGTGACATCCCAGCATTCTCCAGGCTGCCAAAGACACGGGATGTCCCAGACACTCACAGGGGTTCCTCTCATGGGGAAAGCTTCAGACAACGTTTATTAGAGAAGTTCCTGTTGGGTCATGAGGTGCAGAAAAGATTTGCAATAGCCCCCATAGATCCCCAAATGTCACTGTTGAATCAGTGTTCCGTGCTTTCTTTTCTATGGAAAAGAACCATCCTTCTCCTCCAGGTGTCCATATCTGAAATTGGCATTCTGCCTCTAAAATTCTGTATATCTAAGTGTTGCTCCCAGGAAAGATCAGCCAGTACCATCAAGGCTGGCTGGCCTTGGTCTCTGGTCACTGCCCCTGCAACACTGGGGCTGGGTTCTTTCCTTCCCATGGAGATCCCTGGGACACTGTGGGGACCTCATGGAACCAAGGGGATCACTGTGGCACCACTGGAGCCCATGGAACCAAGGGGCCATGGTGACCCAGAGGGGCTTCATGCACCTAGAGACCATTATGGCTCTGTGGGGCCTGATGGAACCATCGACACCATTGTGACCCTTCAGGGCCTCCTGTAACCAAGGGGGCATTGTGACACCTCAGGGCCTCCTGAAAGCAAGGGACCATTGGGACACTGTGGGGCCCCATGGAACCGAGGGAATATGGAGCAGGTCTGGCTGCAAGTATTGAGTTCAGCTCAGGTCACGGAACCATCTGCAGGCCCCAGGTGAGATATGAACTCTTTCAGTGCTTTCATCCTCCTTCGAGTGAGAGAAAAGGACAAAGTGCAGGCACATAGAGGAGCAACATGAAGACACATGACGGCAGCGAGAAGGAAGTTGAGTCCCAAATGGGAGGGATGGCCCATAAACACAAATGTAAAAGAGCTTTGAAAAATTGGGAGAGATGTCACAATTGCAGATTTTTCTGGGCAGTTGCTATTCATGGAAATTGAAAGCCACAAGAGAAGTGTTTCTTCTGGAGAAGTCTCCATAGCATGAAAAAGAGACTCCTCTCCCTAAGTGAACTCAAGAAAGACTATTCTAGTTGGGGTAAACTGACTGAAAATTTTAGGTTTGTCTCTTTTTATTGTCAGTAAGAAAGAAAAGGTTGTAGGGAGAGGAGAAGTGTTCTGAAAGTTTTGTTCTTATTACTCTTTCTTTTAGTTGCTATTAATGAACTTTTCCTTATATCCTTTTAAAGTTTTGAATCTGCTTTGCCGTTCTCCTAATCTTATCACACAGGAGGAAATGAGTAAGGATATTCTAGTGAGTGCACTGGTCATTAGCCAACACTGAACCCAATAAAATAATTGCTGCATTTTCCAAGAAATCTCAAATTGGTGAACCAAAACCACTACAAAAACATTTCTGATGAACTGCACTAGAGCAGAGGGAAATCAAGGCAGAGCCATGGTTTGTCAAGACTTGCTTGATCCTAATGAGCCCTGTGGTGCATTTGGAGCTGAGCCCTGCAACCTCAGGGCCTGAGAGGCAATTGCACAAACCTTTCCAGGAGTCAAAGTCAGAGAAAACATCCAGAGCGTCTCAAAGAATGAATGGGTCCCAGTGAGGTGAATCCCCAACACAGGCTCCTCCTGGACTCCTTGGAGGAGAGAATTGGAGGCCAGGATGGCGAAAAAACCTCTCAGAAATTCAGTGTGGAAAGGAAAATCCAGAGTACCTTAAAAATCTTGAGTATCTCAAAGTATTAATGAGCCCCACTAAATGTCAGTACAAAGCTCTCAAGGGACTTGTTAAAGCAGATAATTGGGGCCATGATTGCACAAACCTCTCACAGAGTCTGTATCAAAAGAGAAACACAAAGTATCTTAGAATAACTGAAGTACCTTGAAGTATTAATGAGCCCACTGAGTGTTGTTACTGACAAAGCCTCTCAAGGGACTAATTAAAACAGATAATTGGAGGCCATGATTGCACAAACCTCTCAGAGACTCCAAGACAAAAGCCAAACCCAAAGTCCTTTGAAAAACTCTGTGAGCATTAAGGAGCCCCAGGGCCATTGCTGAGCAAGGCTCCCCAGGGACTCCTTCCAGCAGATCCTTGAGGCCACTGGGATGTGGGCTAGGGGGGGATGCTGAGGGCAGGACAAGGGGCTGACAGTGCCCAGCCTGGCTGGGGCTGTGCCAGGAGGCCCCAGGGCCTCAGGACAAGGTGTCTCCTCCCAGCCCTTGGTGGCACAGACTCTGCTGCTGTGCCCCAGGGCAGCAAGACTTGGCTTCTCTTTGTCCCCACCTGTCATCACTGCCTCCAGTTCTCTGCTCTGCCTGGGGCCTGGGGACACTTTCTCAGTCGTGTCCCTCAGTGGGACCCATTAAAAGTCCAATAAAGTTTAGAGCTGGATTCTGATTTGGAGTTCTGGAGAGGTTTCTTCAGCTCCCTCTCAGGGACTGATGTTCAGGGCCTGAGCACAAAGCCCCAGAGGCTCATTGAAGTCCTTGTGCTGTGTCTGAGGTGCTGGGCTGGGCTGGGCTCCTAAAGAGGCAAGAAGAGCTTCAAAAGCACATTTCTCTTGATGAGCAGCTCTTCTGCCATCCCAGCAGGGCTGGGGCACTGCCTGCAGCCACCCCAGGCCCAGCACAGAGGCACAGTGAGCTTCAATCAGTCAGGTCTGGGAAGGTTCTGAGAAGTGCCTGGGGCAGAATCACTGCCAGCCCTTGGCACAGGAACCTCTGGCTGCAGGACAATGCAGCTGCAGCTCCTGGAGTGATCTCCTGAAGCTGGAACATCCCAATGCCTACAGACTCTGTGAGTACAACTCTGAGTATTTCCGGTGCAGGGGAGGTGAAGTGCTCATGAAGCTCTGACATGCTGAGGATTTCTGATCAGTCATGGAATATTTCTAAGACAATGATTTTGATTAAGATGAGGAAATTTCCTAAGACTTTGTATTCAGTTTTGTACTATTGGAGAATGGCAGGGAGGGGGCATATAATATTAAATTCTGAATATGGAATATTTATTAGGAATTTTGACAAGTGCCTGAGTAATCCAAACGGTTACTTTTAGTGATCAATAGGTTCACAGGAGATCCCTAATGTGCTTTCAGCCACTCTGTCCATGGACAGCACCAGCATCACCTTTGCTGGAGCCATCAGGCTCAGTCTGAGCTGTCCTTTCTCCAAGCTGCAAACAGAAGATCCCCCAGCCAGTGCCCTGCAAACAGGCAGGGTTCTGTCAGGCCAAAGAGAGTGGACAGAGATTTGGGGCCTTTGAGTGCTGGCAGGGAGAGATCAGGCACAGGGAAAAACCTCCAGCAGGGAAATATGCAGGAAGCAGAGAGAAGATCAGGCAATGAGAGAAAACAAACCCCGGAATTGCTGTGGCAGGGAGAGTTTAGAGATGCCCACAGGATCCCCTCCAGTGCAGCCCCTCCCTCTGAACAAGCCCCCTCCCTCCTGTGCCCCAGCCAAGCCTCTGCCCTCAGGGCCGGGGCTCCAAGGCGTGCAGCCCCTCCTGTGCAGGCAGAACTGCAGCAGAGCCGTGGGGCAGCTCTGCAGCCCCGGGCCCAGTTCCCTCTGCAGAGCACAGGGCTGGGAGCAGCTGCCCAGCACTGGGGGCTCTGGCAGGGGGCACAGCTGGCTCAGGGTGATGCTGTGCCCAGTGCCCGGCTCTGGGCAATGCTGTCAGTGCAGCCAGGGAAGGAGATGCATCTCCCTTCATCCCATGCCATCATACGGACACTTGGAAGTCTCTCTGATACTTCAGTCCAAGCTGGGAGCTTCAATTCAGGGTGCATCTCTGAGTTATAAGATTGATGGGGAGAGGCAGAGTTTCTGTGACACTGAAAATGCTGATGGGTTGGTGGAATGAGCAATGTGAGTCCTTGGCTACAAATGTGGAGCTGGGCTGTGGTGGATCCATCTGCTCTCAGCTGTGCCGGGTGACATTTTAGGGGAATCATTGGAAGGTGACCCCCCTCCACCTGAGAAAGATTAAAGCCCAGAGAAACTCTAAACAGGTCAGAATGGGAGACCATCTACCCTCACTCTCTAGTCATCACTTTGCCTCACAGAACGCACTCCGTTTCCCTGGGGGCAACAGACATTCCGAGGCTTTCTGATATCCAAGAACAGCAGCAGAGATAGGGGGAAGCTTTTTTAAAGAACCCCAGAACTCCTATAAATAAAAGAGAGAGAGAGAGAGATTGTTTGTGTGTGACAGGTATCTCCTCTAAATCTTTGCTGTCCTTTCTTCATGAACAGGTGCCCATGTGCAGCCAGAGCAAATGTCCAACAGCAGCTCCATCAGCCACTTCCTCCTGCTGGCATTGGCAGACACCCAGCAGCTGCAGCTCCTGCACTTCTGCCTCTTGCTGGGCATCTCCCTGGCTGCCCTCCTGGGCAACGGCCTCATCATCAGCGCCGCAGCCTGCGGCCACCACCTGCACACACCCATGTTCTTCTTCCTGCTCAACCTGGCCCTCAGCGACCTGGGCTCCATCTGCACCACTGTCCCCAAAGCCATGCACAATTCCCTCTGGAACACCAGGAACATCTCCTACTCAGGATGTGCTGCCCAAGTCTTTCTGATTTTCTTTTTTCTTGGAACAGAGTTTTGCCTCCTGACCATCATGTGCTATGACCACTACGTGTCCATCTGCAAACCCCTGCACTACAGGACCCTCCTGGGCAGCAGAGCTTGTGCCCACATGGCAGCAGCTGCCTGGGCCAGTGCCTTTCTCAATGCTCTGTTGAACACAGCCAATACATTTTCCCTTCCCTTGTGCCATGGCAATGCCCTGGGCCAGTTCTTTTGTGAAATCCCACAGATCCTCAAGCTCTCCTGCTCCAAATCATACCTCAGGGAATTTGGGCTGCTTGCTGTTAGTGTCTGTTTATCATTGGGTTGTTTTGTGTTCATTGTTTTCACCTATGTACAGATCTTCAGGGCTGTGCTGAGGATCCCCTCTGAGCAGGGGCGACACAAAGCCTTTTTACACCTGCCTCCCTCACCTGGCCGTGCTCTCCCTGTTCCTCAGCACTGGCACATTTGCCTACCTGAAGCCCCCCTCCATGTCCTCCCCATCCCTTGATCTGGCCCTGTCAGTTCTGTACTCAGTGGTGCCTCCAGCCCTGAACCCCCTCATCTACAGCCTGAGGAACCAGGAGCTCAAGGCTGCAGTGTGGACACTGATGACTAGATGGTTTCAGAAACATTAAACTGCTGGCCGGTGTTTGCTAATCACTTGTAATAAAAGTAATCTTTGATACTTCTACTTGGTTTCATTTTAGAGTTTCTTTACCTTTGTTTTACTTTTTTCTTATTGTCCAAAAAGAAATGTCATTGTTTGTTCCATTGGTCATTTTGTTTCTCTCCACCATCCCTGTGGCCACAGACCGTGGCAATGCGGGGCTGTGTTCTTGGTGCCCTTAAATGAAATTATGATCTCTACCAACAAAATTTTCAGCAGAAAACTGCAGAACTTTTCTGCCCTTTTGTTCCCTACTCTGGAGCTGCTGCAGCAATGTCTACTGAGGGCAGATCAATGCCAGCTCAGCAGCTGTGCCCAGCAGCAGCAGCACTTGGTGTTGCCAGTGCTGCTGCCGTGGCCCTGCCCCGCTGCCCTGGTGGCCCTGGTGTTGCTGCAGGGCCTGAGTGCTCTCGGGGCCAGGCACAGCCCTGGGGGTGGCAGTGCCGGGGCTGCAGCAGGGACAGGCCATGGGCACTGCTGGGGCAGTGCTGACACCTCAGCCCAGGCCCTGGGGGCTCCAGGCTCCTTGCCCAGGCTCTCTCAAGAACACGGCCAGGCCAATGCTCAGCACAGAAAACCCCTGTGAGCAGCCCCAGGCTGGCCGTGGGCAGGCTGAGGGCAAACAGCATGACTGGGGCTCTGCAAGAGCCCTGGGGCAGACGGGAAGGAGCAGCAGAGCAGGGGCTGATCCATCCCCAGTGCACTGGACAGCCCAGGACAGTGTCCCAGAGCGTCCTCATGGAGCTGCCAACAACATCCCCTCTCTGCAGCCCTGGCCTCTCCCCCAGCTCACACAGGTGCCCCATCCTTTCACGCACAGACACGGCAGCACTGGCTCAGCAGTCCCTGTTTGCATTGCACAGAGCAGGGGGAGCACCCCCATGCTGTTGGTGTGGGGACATGAACCTGAGGGAGCACAAATGCCATCAGCCCCTGGGGCCAGCAAGGGCTGGGGGACACCAGGGAAACCACTCAGCTTTGTCCTGGCCTCTGCACTCAGCCAGAAAGTTTGTTCCCATCAGCTGGGAGTTTCATGTCCCACTGCAGATGCTGTTGCTCAGAGCAAGGGCTGCCTGGCAGCTACCCCAAAACTGGTCTGAGCATTTCCTTGGCTTCAGCTTTGCTTACTTTACTCTTTCTGCTACAAATTTCTTTCTATTGCCCACCCAAGGGAGCCTAGAATCAGACAGCACTGGAGGTGCTGCCCAACCAGTGCTGAGCACAGAGGAAGATTCACCACCCTGTTCCTGCTCGCCAAACTATTCTTGATCCATAGGAACACCAGGGGTTGGATGAGGGAAATGGTGGAGCGGGGGTAGGGACAAAATATGATTGATTGTCAGCCATGTAGAGTCTTGATTTTCCTATATCTTCAGGCTGCATTAGAAGGTGTTGGGGGTCCATATCAATTTGACATTGCTGATATCAATTTATAAACAGGAAAATAAAGAGGACAAAACAGTTCTCTTTGCATTGTTCTCAATAGTGTATATTCAATTTGAATACACTTTGGAAATTTTTTTAGTTAACCACAGTAGAATTGAACATTTAGATAACTCTTTCAGGCTTTTATTCTTCAGGTGTTTTAGAACAAATGTTTATTACCCATTTTTACTGAATTCGATAATTGAAGATCTCAAGAATGAAGAGGCCTCTGGAGTATTAAAATTCATCATCAACCTCCAAGTGGCTGAGGATCCATCCTAATCAGAGCAGCAATGAACAGAAATGGGCACAGCTTAGTGACTGTCCCAGCTTTGGCATGGGTCCTGGGCCTGGAGCAGGAGCAGCTCTTGAGGGCCCCAAGGCCAGGGCTCTTGTGCTGCCCTGGGCAGATGGGATGGCAGTAGGGGCTGCAGAGCTCTCAGCACTTCAGCCCAAGGGGAGCAGGGCAGCCAGGGAGCCTCCTTTGGCCTTGGCCAAGCACCTTCCCCCATGGCTGGGGCTGAGTCCTGTGGCAGCTGCAGCTGCTGCTGTGCCCTTGCCAGGGGCTGAGGCCGTGGGGCAGTGCCCAGAGCAGCCTGGCCTGAGCAGAGCTGTGGGGCCAGAGCCGGCTGGGCTGGGGAGAGGCCCTTGGTGCTGCCCAGAGCTCAGGGCAGCTGGCAGAGCTTGCAGGGAGCTGGGCTGGGCTCAGAGAGCCTGGCCCAGAAACCATCAGTGTCCATCTCAGCCTGGCTGAGCGTGCAGGGGCAGGACTCAGGCCAGGCCTTGTGGGCAGGGCCAGCACCTGTGCAAGGCATTGCAAACAGGCAAGTGGCCCAGAGAGGAGGCTGCTCTGTGCCTTTGGTGGCATGGACAGAGCAGGGAGGGGGCCCAGGACATTTGTCAGAGCCAGCTTCTGTGCCCAGCCCTTGGCAGCCCTGGCTGCTGAGCCCAGCTTTGGCCTGGGTTGAGTTTGGCTGTGGCCCAGCTCCATCCTCCCGTGGGGCTCAGGGTCTGTTCTCGGCCATGGCCAGCCCTGGCCTTCCTCTCTGCTGGCCCAGAGGCCAGCATAGCCCAAGGCAGGGCTGTCTGTGCAGCCCCACAGGTGCCAGGGGCTCTGCAGGAGCTGGCAGAGGCTGCCCAGCAGGGAGGCCATGGGGCAAAGAGCCCCAAGGCTGCTGTGGGCACCATGGCACAGGGGCCGTTCCCAGCCGCAATGCTCCTGGCCTGGGCCTGCACAGGGGCTGGGCCATCATGGCTGGGCCAGCACAGGGCCACAAAAGGGCCACACCGCCGCTGCCGGGGCTGACAGCAAGGCCAGGCACACACAAACAATTGCTGAGCATGGCCTGTGCTGGCCAGGCCTGACTGTGGCAACGGCAGAGCTCAGCTGCCCTTGGGGGCTGCAGGAAGAGTCCAGAGCCCAAAGAGCCTCCATGGCTGTGCTGGAGACCAAGGCTGCAGGAGGGAAATGCAGGGCTGCAGTGGGATGGGGAGGGCATTGAATTCCATCACACAGCTAAGATCTCTGATGATCCTGGCTCTATGCTGGGTCCTGTTTCAGACTGGCGCAAGAGTGAATAAAAACTACAACTAAGATGTCTTTGTCTAAAATCCTTTCTGTATGGAAATCCCTTGTGGATGGTGGACATGTCATATGTTGCTGGAATGTCACAAGGAGAAGAGGGAAGGGTTTTGGTGTTTATTAAATTTTATCATGTTCACATCTTTATGTGTGCCATGAAGAGATACATTTCTGTGCCTCTGAGTCTCACCAGTTCCTGACCCTCAAAGGACACAAACCTGCTGAGTTGTGGTTCCCACTCCAGGACTGCACTTAGACCTCTCTCCATAGCCAGAGCAGAGCTCCCTTGTCCCACAAAATCTCTGCAAATGAGGGATGAAGGAAACAGGAGAGGCTGTGGGGATCAAGTGCAGGGCAGAGCCCAGCAGAGGAATTACTTTTGCATTTGATGGAGCTGTGCCTTCCCTTGGCTTTGTTGGCTGACAAAAAATGGACCTCCCTCTGCATCTTGGGCAGTTCCTTCTCCAAGGAAAGCAGGTGGGAGTTGGAGCCAAGGAGCTGAAAGATGCAGGTGCAGCCTGGGCTGGAGGGAGCTCAGATTTGCACAAGGCTGCTCTGAGTGCCAGGGCTTGGATAGGGGAAATGGTAGGGTGGGGGTAGGGACAGAGTCTGATTGATTGTCAGCCATGAAGGGTCTTGATTTTCATATCTATTCAAACTGCATTAGATGATACTTGGATTTGGTGTCAATTGGAGATTGCACATGTCAATGCATTACCAGGGGAAAAGAACTTAAACAGGACCTAAAAAACCATATTTCTCACTGTCTTTGTAAATATAATACCTTCACTTTGAATACACTTATGAAATGTGTTGAATTAACCAAAAAAGATTTGGAAATTACATCACATTATTGCCAGGGGGTTGGCTTGTTAAGGTGTTCAGAATGTTGATGAGCCCTGGGACACTGAATTCCTGCACTGAAGAACTGAAGGCTGAACAAGCCTCTGGAGCAGGAAAATTCAGCAGCAGCCTCCACGGTGCTGAGGATGTCAGCAGCCCCCAGTGAGGTCATCCCTGCCCAGAGACTGTGGGGGAATGGGCAGACAAGGGGAGCGCCCCTGGGGCTGGGGCAGCACAACTCAGAGGCACCAGCTGCTCCAGCTGGGAAATGGAGTGTGGAATGTGGCTGGGAAAGCCCTGCCTGGGCTGTGCCAAGCAGGACACACAAGCCCTGACTCCCATCCCCCAAAAAACTTTCCCAGGAGACATTTGAAAGGAATTACAATTGTTTGTGTCTTCTGAGTTGGACTCCCTGAAGACGGACCAACAAGAGATTCTCAGGAGCGTAAAAGAACCAAACAGCATTTACTCGCAATTTTAGAAAATTAGAGGACGTTGGCAAAAGGTTTACTGCCACATTCCATTAGCAGAAAACACTTCCCAAAGCATTACCTTGGCACATTCAACTTCACAAACTCTTAGCTCATTCAATTTTAAGTTAATCAAAATTTGCAAGAGGAGGGTATTAGAAGAAAACACAGAGAGAAAGTCAAAAACGATACAGAGAAGCACACACACAGCTTCCAAATCCTGGATTCCAGCAGTGTTCAGGTGGAAATTCCAAGAGGAGGTAGACTCAAGATGTGTGCTTGCCTTGTGGTCAGCCTTAAATACCCCTTGGTCTCCCTGGGCCCTTCCCCCAGGTGGGCCTTGGGCTCATTTGGTCCCTCAGGAGCTGGGCTGGGGCTGCAGAGGTGGCTGTGGAGCATTGCCTGTGCTGTGCCAGGGACTGGCAGACACTGCTGGGCTGGGATAGAGGCCCCTGGGGGGATTGGGGTTCCAGGGCAGGGCAGGGGTTCTAAGGCAGGACAGGGCTGGACCTTCCCTGTCATCCCCCACTTATGAAATGTTTTGAGCCAACAGTCTTCTCCAATCTTTCACAATAGGCAATGTTGGAGGTGAAATTTCAATTCAGGCCATGGGCCCCTGGAGGAGAAGGACAGTTCTTTTCCATAGCAATGAAAGTATTGAGCCCCAGTGTTTCAGTAGCAGATGAGAAGGGACCTTCAACATGCCAAGGTCAGCTGGACCAGTAAGGAGGCCCAGGAGGCCAAAGCAGCCAGATCTGTTCCATGTTCCCTTAGTTTTATGCTGCCCTGAAGTGTCACAATGACACCTTGGTTCCATCAGGCCCTGCAGTGTCACAATGGTCTCCGTGGTTCCCCAGGCCCCACAAATTCACAGGACTCCTCTGTTCCATGAGCCCTGCAATGTCACAATGGACTTTTGGACCCTGGTTGTTTGCAGTGTCACAATGGTCTCCTTTGGCTCCACAGTGTCACAATGGACCATGGATGACATGAGGCCCTGCAATGTCACAAGGGAGACTTGGTTCCATGCAGCACTAACTGTCACAATGGCCTCTTGGTTTAAGAAGCCCTCACAGTATGACAATGGCCCTCTTGGATCTGTGGGGACCCCAGGGTCACAATGGTCTCACTGGTTCCATGAGGCCTCACAGTGTCACAATGCTTTGCTTATTCCATGGGGCCTCATAGTGTCACCATGGTCTCCATGATTCCATGAGTCCCCTCAGTGTTACAATGGTCTCCTTGGTGCCATGGTGCCTCAAGGTGTCACAATGGTGCCTTGGTATCATGAGGCTGTGAAGTGTCTTAATGGTCTCTCCATGGTTCCATGAGGCCTTCCAATCTCACAATAGACCTTTGGCTCCATGGGATCTTGCAGTGCCACAGTGGTCCCATGGTCCCATGACCCCTCAAGGTGTCACAATTGTCTCCATGGTTCCATGAGACCCCGTGTTGTCACAATGGACCCTTGGTTTGATGGGGTCTCTCAGTGTCACAGTGATCCCTACAATCAATGGAGCCACACAGTGTCAGTACAGTCGCCTTGGTTCCATGAGACCCAGCAATGTCACAGTGCTCTCCATGATTCCATGAGGCCCCACAGTGTCACAATGGCCCCTTGGTCTCACAGGGCCCCACAGTGTCACAATGGTCCCTTGGTTCCATGGCCTTGTGCTGCTGCATTCCCCCCTTCCCTTCTCAGGCTGCCCTGCCAGCTGAGAAATGCTCCTTGGATGCCTCAGCCTTGGCCAACAGCCCCTGGGCTCAGCTCCTCTGCAGCTCATCACAAACACTGTCTGCTCCAGCCACTGCTGCTGCCCAACCAGCTCCTGGTTTCTCTAGGAGCAGCCCTGGGAACTGTTTGTGTTTCCTCAGTGGCACAACATCCCTGTTCTCACCCTGTCAAAGAAAGCTGTTGGTGCCAAGTGTGGCCAGGATGAGCCATTGCTGGGACTGAAGCCCATCTCTTGGGGCCCTGCAAACAGCGCTCCAAAAGGAGCCCTTGGAGCTCTCCTGGGCCAGCGACTCCCTCTGAGTGGGGCCTCTCCCAGCCAGGAACTCTCCCGTTTGCTGCACTCAGGGATCCTGAACAACGACGGAGCCTGGGCCAATTCCCCCACTCCTCCAGGCTCAGCCCTTTGCCCTTTGCTGGGAAGATGCCAAAGCATCAGCAGTGAGCATTGCCTGCCCTCAGGGGAATTTCTCACAGGTGCCTTGCACTGACTCTTGGTGTCTGTGTGCACACAGGAGTGCCTGTGCTGGAGATGTGGCAGACATGCTTCTCTCTGAGGAGTTTGAGAGCCTTGGATAGCTGAGTCAGTCAGGCCTGTAAGTGAGGTTAAATCACAAGGTCTAAGTGAAGTTAAATGTTTCTAAGAGTTGTTCTTTTGTGAAGTTGTTACTTTTAATATTAGATTAATCAATTACAGTTAGGTGTTATTCCTCTGTCAAATTAGTAAGTCATGGGTTATAAGGTAGGTCAAATACTGTTAAGTGCTGTTCTTTTAAGGTATCAGTTAGGGTTAAGTTCAGTTCTGTTAAGTTTGATCTCTGTTAAGCTTTTGGGCCATATTCCTTTTGTCCTTGTCCTCACTGTCCTTTTGTGTCACACATACACACATACACATACACATACACATACACATACGGAAAGTTCTCGGTTCATTTGTGGTTTGATTGCCTGGATTCTGTTTTGGTTTTGTTGTTGCTTTGTTTCCTTGGTGTGCCTGAAGTGTCCACTCAGGAGCAGAGTGACTCTTGCCAAGGAACTTTGTGCTGCTGTCCCTTAGTATTAGATCTGGTTTTTGCTGCTCCCTTGCTGGGGATTTTTTTCAAGCTCTCAAGGCCCTGTTCCTAACAGGGTGAAGGAGCCCTGGCCCAGGCTCTGGCCCTGGGGGACACGGGGACACTGCAGGAGGGTCCCTGTCCCCTTGTGTCACCCCCAGGGCCCCGGCCCCCCATCCCCATGTCAGGTTCTGGAATCGATCTCGTGGAACATCCTCTGGGGGAGGCTGCGGTGCCGGGGGTGGGGGGACCCGGGGGAACAGGGGACCCCACTGTGCATGAGCAGGGTTGGACTGCTCTGGGGGGAACTGTGAGGGGGGCCGGGGCAGAGTGACCTCCCCAGTGACCTCACACAGCTCCTGTGATGTCACACAGCCCCCTGTGATGTCATACAGCCACCTGTGATGTCACACATCCCCTTATGATGCCACACAGCTCTTCTGCAATGTCACATAGACACCAAAGATGTCCCAGCCCACTCTGGGATGTCACACATCACCCTTGTGATGCCACAGAACCAAATTTGGGATGTTGTCAAGGTCCGTCCAAATGAACGGGTGATGGATGACTTTTGGTGCAAAAAATAACCCACAAGGCACAGGGGCTTTGCAGTAACAAATCAACAAAATGCAATTTTATTGATAATTACCACAGCTGAATATGCGTTTGGTTAGGGGATCCGGGGAAGAGAAGGGTAAGACAAGGGAAAAGGAGGAAAGAAGGTTAGGAAGGGGCTATAGCTACCGAAACATGATGTCTTCGGGGTCCCACTGTCGAAGCTCACTGGTGTACGTCTCGGGGAGATCTCAGAGGACGATCAGATCGCACCCCAAAATATACCGTTTTTCGTTGGGGGAAGGGTGGCCGAAATTAGGTTTCCATGGAGGAGAGAAGAATGGGAACAGTAGGAGGGGGATGTTATTCCATTGTTTTCATGGCCGAATGTTCGCAGGTACGTTTATTCTGGTCAGTTTTTCCCCCCTCCCCGAGCTGGGGTGGGGGGGTGTCAGTCCCAGTCTCTGGAAGGGGATTGCCAGGAGGGTGCCAGGGGGGTGCCAAGAGGGTGCCAAGGGGGTTTCTTGTCTTGTCTTGGTTCCTTAATGAGAGGATTAGCATCTGTTTGTCTGTCACGATAGTTGAAGTCAGGCAAGAGGGGTCTTCTCTTAGAGGGGGGAGCCACCCCAGAGCTCAGACCGGCCAAGTCAGGAGGTATTGAGAAAGTCCAGATCCATTGTTCAGAAAGGGCAGCATGCCCCTTTCAAGTACAGCATGGCATGTTCTGCAAACACCACCTGTGAACACACTGAATAAGCATGAGGCTTTTTTTCCCAAATGGCTCAAGAGTTTTTAACCTGTAGGTGGTCTTTTCTCATGACAATTGTGAGGCAAAATTGAAGGATTTTCGGATAGACTCTCACAGATATCACCCTGCAATGTCAGGCAGCTGCACTGTGATGTCACAGAAAACACTGTGATGTCAGAAAGGCAACCTGTGATGTCACTGTCTGTTCTGTGTTGACATCACCTGCTCTGTGATGTTACACAGCCAACCAGTGATGTGACAACCCACTCTCTGATGTCACAGAGACATCCTCCATGTTGGCAGGATCTGCTCTATGGCCTCACACCCTACTCTTTATTGTCACAGGCAGCTGTGTGATATCACAACAGTCTCAGTGATGTCACAAAACCCACTCTGTGATTTCATACTGCAGCTCTGTAATGTCACAGCACACACTCTGACCTCACAGCCTGCTCAATGGGGTCATACAGCCATACCATGGTGTCACAACCTGCTCTGTGATGTCACACAATCCCTTCTGTGATCCTGTAGCTGCTCAATGACCTCACACAACAAACTCTATGATGTCATAGCCCAATCTGTGACCTCACACAGCCCACTCTGTGCTGTCACACAGCCCCTTACTGACATCCCAGCTGCTCTGTGCCTCTATGACACAGCCCCAGAGGTGCTGCTGTGACACAGCCCCCTCTGGGACATGCCACAGCCCCTGCCAGTGCTGAGCCCCTGTGAGCTCTGTCTGTGCCCTGCTGGTGTCCCTGAGGGGCCCTGGCAGTGCCCCAGCTCTGCTGGGCTGTGCACAGGAGCTGCTCCTGGCCAGAGCTGTCTCTCTGCAGCGCTGCCCTTGCCAGGAGCTGCCTCTGGGCCAGGAGCCCGGCCCAGCTCAGCAGCACAGACACAGCACAGGGACTTTAATGACCCTCTGGGGCTTTGGTGCTCTTTGCATCAGACCCATCACCCAGAATGTGCTCAAAGAACTTCTCAAGAGCTCAAAGTGAGATTAAAATACTGAAGTTTCTTGTACTTTCAGTAGATCCCTGTGAGGGACAGGACTGAGAAAGTGTCTCCAGGTTCCAGTTAGAGCAGAACACTGGAGGCAGTGATGACAGCTGGGGACAAGCAAGGCAAAGGTGTCTCTGGTGCTGAGCACACCTGGATGTGTTTGAGGAATGCAAAGGACCAAGGCCTGAGCCCCAGCCCCTGGCCAGGCAGATCCTGTCCCTCCCTCCTTGCTCAGGGCTCTTCCCGGGATGGGCACTGGCATGTGGGGATGTGCAATGGCATGGGCAGGAGCATGGGGCGGCCCCTGCCAGGCTGCTGAGCAGGGACAAGGAGGCAATGAGGCCCCAGCCCTGCAAGGGTCACTTGTCTCCTGTTCCTGCCTCAGGCCCAGGCCCAGCAGCCATGGCCAAAGTGCTGCCCAAGTTGGCTGTGGCAGGGCTGTCTTGCAGCTGCTGCCCATCCCTGTGCCCTGTGTAGCCCAGGCTGTGCTACGGTGTCCCTGCACTGCGTCTCTGTCCCTGCAGGCTGTCGGCATCCCCCGGCTGCCCCACCTGGCTGGGCCCTTCCTTTGCTGACAGCTCTGCCTCCTGCCTGCCCCTGCGGGCCCACACAGAGCCTTGGGCTGCTCCAGGCTCTTGCTGGGGAATGTGTTGCACCACAGCCCTGCCCTGCCAGGGAAATTCCTTTCTGCTGCTGCCCAGGCTGGGCCTCCCCAGCTTCCTGTGGTGCTATTATTTCCTTCTCATGGTTATTTCCTCTATGAAGAAAGCTCCATCCTCACTGAAACCGCCACTTACCCCCTGCCAGGCTACTCCTGTTCTGTCCTCAGTTTCCACCCCAATGAGCCCAGAGCCTGCAGCCTCCACCTGCTGGTTATGTGATGAGGCCTCCAAACCCCATCTTGGGAGATGTTTGGGTCCCCTCCAAGGTTTGTGAAAATGGAAAAACAGTGGTCAAAGGTATTTTCTCCCAAATCTTGCAGTGGCAGAACAAGGGTCAATATATCTAAAGTGAATGAGGCTGTATTTACATTTGTTAGAAGGAGGAAATATTTTACAAAGTTGAGAGTGGAACGAAACTGCAACTGTTTCTCCAGAGAAGTGGATGCCCCATCCCAGGAATTGTCCAGGAGCAGGAGCTTTGTGCAACCTTACATAGGGAAACCCCATCCCCTCCCCAAGGATGGAATTCCTGTTGTGTGGGTTCTTTGCTGTGCTCACAAGGCTTCTGGCCAGAATGTCAGCTGAGGGCAGCCAGGCTGCTGCAGCAATTCAGAGGCATCTCCCTAATAATTTTAATAACCAGATGATAACAACTGACTGAAACCGGAACAAAACTCATTCACGTTTAAACAGTTTAAGCAATCACTATAGGGAAAAAAATGTATAGACCAGTACATTTAGAAAATCTCGCATTTCCTCAGTGCAAAAAAAAGCACAATCAGTAGAGCATGTATTGTTCATCCACTCAGCTGTGCACAGCCCCCCTGTGAAGGTGGTGGCTGGGGGCTGAGTGCTGGTGCCCCCTGCTGTGGGAATCCATAAAGTCAGAGGGTTTTTAGGAAATGGTTAAAAAGAGTATTTAGGCCTCAGGATGCGGCCCGAAGTTCTGTTACAGCAGAAAAGTTTCCCAAGCAAGCAGAAAAGTTTCCCAAGTAAAGCAGAAAAATTTCCCAAGCAGTAGACGTGACAAATAACAATACGACTTTGTAGATTTGGCTTTAGGATGGCAACAAGTTTATTTAATGTATATCTTTAGAAGGTTACTGTGAATAGAGCTCTGTTCTTTGTCTTTTATGAACCAGTCTTTGTTTTAACTACCATTATGTATGTTTTATAAGGTTGGATGGAAAGCTTGTCAGTATGTCTTGTTTTGGTGTGATTGGCTGAAATCTAAACTGAGATGATTTTATGTCATTCCGTTTTACTCCACCTTCGGGGGCATTTCCGATTAGGCCAGCATGCTGTTAACATCTAACAATGTACTGAAGCTGATGTACTAATAAATAAAAAAGGCTGGTCTGGATTTGTCCAGTGTGGTCCACATTTGGACTTTTTGCCGCGGCAAGTGGGTTCCTCTTTTAAGACGTGGGTTCCTGACACCATTGGATCTATAGCTACCCTGGTGCCCCGATACCCTGCCTGCAGCAGGTCCAGCGCTGAGGGGAGTTTGGGGGTCCCTCACCATTTGGGGTCCCCTGGGGGTTGGGGTGACCCCCGGGGCCCCATGGATCCCCCTGAACACGCTGACACTGCCTGTGCCCAGTTTTTACATCAGAGGGGCAGTGACCGCTGCTGGGCTTGGTGGCAATGATTTGCAGGAAGTTTATAAACATGCTAGGGTCTGCTCCAGGTACGAAAGGTTCATGGCTGTGGTTATGCATCCAGTTTGTTAGAGGGGGAGCAGCAGGGAATGAGGTTTTTCAGCCTCTGCTTTCCTTCTTCTCCTATGAATCAGTTGCATCGCTATTGAAGGATGTTCAGTTTCCCCTCAATGTTAAAGAAACCATCTTCCTGGTATTCAATCTGGTAACCTTCCTCTATACAGCCTGCTGCTTCCCTAGAATGAAGGCTGAGATTTCTGGATGGGCTGATGAGACCCCTGACTCAGGAGTAGACCCCGGTGTGGAAAATCCTAAGTGGTGTGGGAAATGGGAGGATATGGGCCAAATCCTGAAGGAATTGTCTGACCCTATAGTGTGGGATTTTCCCCATGAACAAATTCAGAACCCAGCTGAGGTGGGGAAATATCTGAAAGAGAAGTACCAGGATGAGCCTAAGGAGAGGAAGGTCATTGCAGTGAGCTGGGCCCTGGCATATGCTTATCGCACACTGCTAGATACTGTCGGGCAGCAGACAGAGGCAGGGGGGCAGGGAAATAAATCAGCAACTGTCCCGGTGACTCAGGCTGCAGCTAACACTCCAGGCTCAAAGCCAGCAGCTAAACCCATGGCTGTTGCTACCAGCGCTAGAAGTGGGAGATGCACAGACAAGACCAATCGACCAGGGGATGATGATGATGATGATGATGAAGGAGAAGGAACCTCAATGCCTCCTGACATAAAATCAGGAGTCAAAGCAGCAGGCGCAAGATCAGATGCAAATATTGAGTCCTTTTCCCTGAAGGACCTTCGTGGCTTACAGAAGGATTACACCCGACGACCTGATGAATCCATAATTTGTTGGCTGGTCCATCTCTGGGATGCTGCAGGCGAGGCTACAATTCTGGATGGCACTGAAGCCAGGCATTTGGGATCCCTGTCACAGGATCCTGTCATCAACCAAGAAATGATGAGGGTGGCTAGCCCTCACAGCCTCTGGGCACGGGTCTTGGAAAGTGTTGCACAAAGATACCTGTGTGCAGATGATCTCTATATGCAACAAACTCAGTGTTGCAAACTCAACAAACTATAGAGCAAGGGATCCAATGCCTGAGAGAAATGGCAGTGGCAGAGATTTTCTTCTCAGATGATATAACAACTAGGAACCCAGACTTAGTACCATGCACGTCTGTGATGTGGCGAAAACTCGTACGACTTGGGCCACATGAATATGCTTCTGCCTTAGCCATCATGAAGAGGGATGAGAGGGGTGAGTCTGTGCTTGACATGGCAAGGAAGCTCTGAGCATATGCAGATGCTGTACATGGCCCGACACATGCCAAAATCGCAGCGGTAGATTCCATAGTGCATCGATGACAGTATAGAACCACTCAAGATGCTGTGATCCCCATCCATAAGATGATCCGAGAGCTGGAGAGCCAGGGGGTGGTCAGCAAGACCCACTCACCCTTCAACAGCCCCATTTGGCCTGTGCGAAAATCTGAAGGAGAATGGAGATTGACTGTGGACTACCGTGCATTGAATGAAGTGACTCCACCACTGAGCACTGCAGTGCCAGACATATTAGAGCTCCAGTATGAGTTGGAGTCCAAGGCAGCAAAGTGGTACGCTATTGAAGATGGAGGGAGAGACCCAACTTCCTTGTTCAGCATCTGACTCCATTTATTCACTAAAACCATCACTTTTTATAACCGTGTTAATTAAGTTCATGCATATTGCAAACCCGAGCTCACAATAGGTCAGAGATAACAAACCAAGCCCTCCTTATGTTTCCAATACCAAGATTTGGGTTCTCAAAATTATTTTGCTTTCCCAAAACGGCCAAAGATAGAATATCTACTTGTTATGAGAAAGCTGCTTGAGAACTCTGATATGCAAGGTTCTCAAGGCCTTCATGTTTGTCATTTTTACTTGTAATTAAAAACAACCTGAGAACCTCTGCTGTTTACAGAAACCGGCTGTGAGAACCTGTCCCCCACACCTGACTTCCTAGCCATTTCTGAAAAAATCTCCAACAGTATGCCACTATAGACATTGCCAATGCATTTTTCTCCATTCCTCTGGCAGCAGAATGCAGGCCTCAGTTTGCCTCCACATGGAGGGGAGTGCAGTACACCTGGAACAGACTACCCCAGGGGTGGAAGCACAGCCCCACCATCTGCCATAGACTGATCCAGGCTGCACTGGAAAAGGCTGAGGCTCCAGAACATCTGCAATATATTGATGACATCATTGTGTGGGGGAACAGAGCTGCAGAAGTGTTTGAGAAAGGGAAGGAAATCATCCAGATCCTCCTGGGAGCTGGATTCGCCATTAAAAAGAGCAAAGTAAAGGGACCAGCTCATGAGATTCAGTTCCTGGGGGTGAAGTGGCAAGATGGACGGCGTCAGATTCCTACAGATGTCATCAACAAGATCACAGCAATGTCTCCACCCACCAATAAGAAAGAGACACAAGCTTTCCTGTGTGCAATAGGTTTTTGGAGAACGCATATTCCTGAGTACAGTCAGATTGTGAGCCCTCTTTACCTAGTCACCCGCAAGAACAACAATTTCCAGTGGGACCCTGAGCAGCAACAAGCATTTGTCCAGATTAAGCAGGAGATTGCTCATGCAGTAGCCCTTGGCCCAGTCAGGACAGGACCAGAGGTGAAGAATGTGCTCTACTCTGCAGCCGGGAACCATGGCTTGTCCTGGAGCCTTTGGCAGAAGGTGCCTGGGGAGACTTGGGGTCAACCACTGGGATTTTGGAGTTGAAGCTACAGAGGGTCTGAAGCCAAATACACTCCAACAGAGAAGGAAATCTCGGCTGCCTATGAAGAAGTCCAGGCTGCCTCAGAGGTAATAGGCACTGAAGCACAACTCCTCCTGGCACCCCAACAACCGGTGCTGGGGTGGATGTTCAAAGGCAAGGTTCCTTCCACTCACCATGCCACCAGTGCTACATGGAGCAAGTGGATTGCTCTTATCACTCTGCGCGCCCGTATAGGTAAACTGAATCGCCCTGGGATTTTGGAGGTCATTACAAATTGGCCCGAAGGTGAGAATTTTGGTGATGAAGAGGAACAAGAACCAGTGACACATGCTGAGAAGGCTCCTCCCTATAACCAACTAGCCACCAGAGGAAACACGCTACGCTCTTTTCACTGACGGTTCCTGTCGCATCGTAGGGATGAACCGGAACTGGAAAGCAGCTGTATGGAGCCCCACACGACAGGTTGCACAAGCTACCAAAGGAGAAGGTGGATCAAGCCAATTTGCTGAACTCAAAGCTGTTCAGCTGGCCCTGGAAATTGCTGAGAGAGAGAAGTGGCCAAAGCTCTACCTCTACACTGATTCATGGATGGTAGCCAATGCTCTGTGGGGATTGCTGGAGAGGTGGAAAAAGGCCAACTGACAGCATAGAGGAGAACCAATTTGGGCTGCTGAAGAGTGGAAAGACATTGCTACCAGGGTAGGGAAACTGCCTGTGAAAGTCCGCCATTTAGATGCCCATGTACCCAAGAGAAGGGCCAATGAGGAGCACCAAAACAATGAGCAGGTAGACCAAGCTGCAAAGATAGGGGTGTCCAAAATAGATCTAGATTGGGAACATAAGGGAGAGTTATTCCTAGCTTGATGGGCCCATGATGCCTCAGCCATCAGGGCAGGGATGCCAACTATAAGTGGGCACGAGACCGAGGGGTGGATCTAACCATGGACAGTATTTCTCAGGTTATCCATGACTGTGAGACGTGTGCTGCCATCAAGCAGGCCAAGCGAGTGAAGCCCCTCTGGTACAGTGGGCGGTGGTCCAAGTACAAGTATGTGGAGACCTGGCAGATTGACTACATCACACTGCCCCAGACACGCCAGGGCAAGCGCTACGCGCTGACCATGGTGGAGGCCACCACTGGATGGTTGGAGACCTACCCTGTGTCTCATGCTACAGCCTGGAACACCATCCTGGGCCTGGAAAAGCAAGTTCTGTGGAGACATGGCACCCCTGAGAGGATTGAGTCAGACAATGGGACTCATTTCAAGAACAGCCTTATCAACACCTGGGCTAAGGAACATGGCATTGAGTGGCTGTACCATATTCCCTACCATGCACTAGTTGCAGGAAAAGTGGAGAGGTACAATGGACTACTAAAAACCCAGTTGAAAGCTTTGGGTGGGGGATCTTTCAAAATTTGGGAGCAGCATTTGGCAAAGGCCACCTGGTTAGTTAACACCCGAGGCTCCACCAACCAAGCAGGTCCTGCCCAGTCTGAGTCCCTGAATGTAATAGAAGGAGACAAAGTCCCAGTGGTACATATCAGAGGTTTGTTAGGGAAGACTGTGTGGATCAATTCTGCCTCGAGTACAGACAAACCCCTTCGTGGGGTTGTCTTTGCTCAGGGACCAGGTTGCACATGGTGGATAATGCAAAGAGATGGAACAACACGATGTGTACCTCAGGGAGATCTGATTGTGGGGTAAGAATGATATGCAATATCACTATTCATTGGATGTTACTGCAATTGTCTGTACATTAAACCATACAGACATGAGACAGAAGGAAATGTGTAAGTGTCGAAGGCCTGAGCAAGTGATAGATGGAGGTTTAAGTGAGTAAAGCGAAAGTGGGGAATCCTGCAGCTCTGTAATATAGGGTCTGGATACAGTGGTCCAGTGTGGGGATGTGATGAAGGCATGATGGGTATTGCTTGTAAATTTTGGGGGAACAGATGGAAATTTTGTATGAATAATGCATGATGTGTGGTAGTATGTTGATGATATGGGGATAAGGGGTGGAATGTCCTGGGGTGACATTATGGTGCTTGTATCCACATTCATCTGTTCTGTGCCTTTAAGACTGTCTCTGAGGAGTGAAAGTTTCATTTGGGTTTCTCTTATCAGGGACACAGAGACGGGCAGTACATAGGGCTGTTTTGGCTTTTTGCTTTTTGCTTTTGGCTTTTCTGCTTTGTTTGCTGTCTCTCTGCTGTCACTTTTGCTTTTGCTTCTGCTTATTAGCTAGTTTAGCTAAACAGTCCAAATTCCTTCCTGGACTGTTTCTCCTCTCCTGTTTCTGTGACCATCTCGAACCTGCTCCAGACTGGGACCTGGGAAGACCGAGGGTTTGCACCATTTGGCTGCAGCAGCTGCCCCAGCGCAGGAGGGATTGAGAACAGAGCAACCACCCCCGAAAGAGACTTTCTGATTTTGCCATCTTTCTCAGAGCGGTGTCATCTGGTATTGTTCATTTTGTGTGCTGGCGGGTGCTGTGTCTGTCAAATAAACAGGTTCTTTCCACTTCTCTCTGAGGAATTTTTTCCCGAACCGGTTGGGGGGGAGGGGCCGTGTGGGTTTGCTTTCTGGAGGGGCCCTCCTTTGCAGATTCTTCAACAAATTTGCCCTAAACCAGGACAAGCTTTAAGGATGCTGCTTTTTGACAGGAACTTTCTGCTTTTAGCTAAGCCTTAAAGAGTTTTGCAATAAGAATGTTTTGAAGTATAATTTTAGAATAATACTTGTAATGATGATCTGTGAAACTAAGCTTTAGAGTATATAAAAGGAAACATGCTTATCTCACACCTTAATAAAACAGTGAAAAGCAGCTTGAGAAAGGAAGATGAACATGAATTCAAGGATTTATAATTTCAACCAAGGGAAATTGCACATCACTGTTATGAGATTTATAGTCCTTGCATTTAAAAGGTGGATCCACATCTGGAGGGCTGGAACTCACCATCTGGGAGACTTCTTCCTTCTTTTAGAAAATGAACCACCAGCATCTGGGGATACTGCTTTTGGGATAGATCCTGAGAAAAACTAAATCACTGTAGTGTACAGAATTTTGACGTAAAAATTGGGAATAGAAACTGCTGAGAAAGCTGATGAGTACCCCTATAAATACCTGTAAGCCTCAACTATTGATGTGTAGTTGGAGGGAAAACTTCCCCCGCTGTACCCAGCGCTGTATTGCTCATGATTCACTATATTAAATAATAAATTGATTGCTGCTTGAATATTGGCCTAGTCAAGCTTCTTATTTATAACACAGTGCCCAGTGGATGCTTGAGGGGTTTCTGTACCTCATTCCCTGGGAATGCTTGGGAGGGGCTGGAGGCGTTGTCTCTGTCCCTGTCTCTGTCCCTGTCCCTGTCTCTGTCACCCCAGGCCATTTCCCAGGGGGTCTCCATCATTCTCAAACCAGGGAATGCCTGGGGGGATCTCCCTCCCTCTCACCCCTGTGCCCGGGGGTGCTCGGGGCAGTCTCTGTCCCTCTCAGCCCAGGGGATGCTCGGGGGTCTCTGTCCCCTCACTCTGGGGGATTCTCAGGGGGTCTCCATCCCTCTGGCCTCAGGCAATGCCTGCGCAGGGCTGGGGACCAGGGGCTCTGTGTCCCTCTCACCGCTGAGGCTGCTCGGGCTGGGGGGGCTCTCAGACCTTCTCACACCTGGTGAACATGCAAATGAGACCATGGGAACGCAACCTGTGGATCTGCTCGAACTTGGATTGTACTGAACAAGAAATGGAAAGGAGTGAGGGAGAGAAAGAAATCAGAAATGTTCTCAGAGAGAAAGAAATAGGAAAAGGCTCCGGCCCGGACTCTGCAGCTTCCCGGGTCACCCGCAGGGCATAGCACCTTTCACAATTCCAGCCAATCAGAGGAGGTGCTAACCAAGTTCCAGCCAACCAGAGCTTTTCTTGCCGATGACTCACCGGTTGCCAGGCGGGCCCGTAGAGCCCAGCGGCCCCGGAGCGGAATTTGGGGCTCGGGCCGGGGGGACGGATCCGCCCCGGGGGGGTCCCCGAGCCCCCTGCCCAGCGCTGGGGCCGATCGGGGGCTCCCCCCCCCCCCAGCAGCCGGTGCTGCGGGGCCGCGGGGCAGAGCGGTGGGAAAGGGGAGTCCGGGCTGGGAGCGGAAGAAATGCTGGAGGAAGAGGAGGGAGAGGAGGAGCAGCAGCGGGAGCGGGAGAATCGCGGCGCTCGCAGCGCCCGCATGCCGAGCCTGCAGCACCCCCTGCCCCGAGAGCATTGCCCCCAGCCCCGAGCCGCAGGTGAGGGCGGAGGCCGAGCTCGCCCCGGCTCCAGCCAGGGGTCTCCAGGAGGATTTTTTGGAGAGTGTTCGGAGCCAGCAGATCCCGGACTCGAGCCCCGGATATCTCCGGGCTCCCCAAGAGGAGCTTTTTCGGCGGGAGAGGAGCCGCGATCGCCCCTCGGGAGGGTCCCGGGGTGTCCACGTGGGGATGGCCCGGTACCGACGGGGTGGGACATTGGTTTTGGGGATCCCCGTGAGATCCGGGGCTGTGGAACGGGGGACCCCCGGGGCGGGGAGAGGGAAAGGGGCGATACCGGAGTTGGGGGACCCCCGGCAGCCCGGAGATGAGGCGGGGACGGGACCCCCTGACCCTGACAGGGGTGTCCTGGGGTGACTTCATGATGCTCGTACCCCATCGATCTGTTTAGCCCAGAAATGGGTTCTGCACCTTTAAGGCTGGTGCTGAGAGCGAAGAGGAGGAGGAAGAAGCTGCAGTTTGTTTTCAGACACTGCGCTCACTCCTCTACATTCTGGCTCCTGGACTGTTGTGATGCCTTAAGGAGCTGGAACCGAGGCCACATGGAGTTAAGAGGAATAAAGTGGATTTTTACTGAAATGCCTTCAAAGGCCACACCCTGGCAGTACCGGATCCACAGATGTGCCTCTGCCTGGATGGCTCCAACATGGGAGCAAAAGAGGGCTTGGTCATGAGATCTCACACTTTAACAAGTTTTAGTCCATTTGTATATAGAAGTTAACTGCTCAATTAATAGTTTCAAATTATGAAGTTACATCTTCCTTGCTTGCTTGCCTGCTCTGTTCTTTCCACGTTGTTTATGCTTTTGGCCTGAAGTTTGAAGAGATTGTCCTAGAGTCTCCAGCTAGAACAGGATTGTTTTGTCTTCACCACCCTGTGAAAAGATCCCAGTAACACTTAATGTAAAACTAAAAGCTGTACATCAAAACAGAACGGAAAAATTTAAAACCTAAGGTATCTGTTGTCTGTGGACAGACAGACAGCAGGACAGAGCTCTCCTTTGCTTTTAGTTAGTTTTAGCTCGCTGAAGCAGAGAAGTTCCCCCAACTGTGGTTCTTCTTTTTCTTTGGAGCTGTTTAAATCTGCTCTGCACTGAACACCCAGAACACCACCAGCAGCTCCCAGCTGTGGCCCACCTGGCCGATCCTGAGCAAGGGCAGTTCCTGTGCCGGAGGGACTGATAAGAGACTGAAAGAGACTGAGCTGAGCTACAGCCCACAGAGTGACTTCCTGAGTTTGTCATGTATTTTGCAGTGGCAAGAGGTTGAAAATAGATTGGGCGAAGTGGGATGCAAATCAGGAAGAGTGAGATGGGCATTGGGTAGGGCAGGATGGGTGGGATGGGGTTTGGGAGGTGGAAAATGGGGGAAATACATCTTGGGAAGGGGGTCATGATGTCCAGGAGGGGTGGGATATGTTGGGACAGGGGAGGTGGGCTGGAGTCTGAAACGAGACAGCCAAAGTTTGGGGATGATGAAGGGAGGGGGACGCCATTACTGAGTGAGTTTTTGAATAATCTACATTCCTGAAGAGATTTTGAGGTATCTCACATTTCTGAGGCAGTTTTGGGTCAGTCGCCAGCTCTTGGGAGTTTCCGGAGAGCAGCTCCATGGAGCCCCATTTCCAGGGGTGGTTGCCTTGGGCACGAGCTCAGAGCTGTAGCCAGAGTCCGTTCCCCCGGTGCTGGAGAGCAGAGAAATTATGAACGGCCCCAGACATCTCCAGTATGTGTTTGGGGGCAGGGAGAGTTCTGCATAGGTGGGGTGGTCACTGCGCCATCCCAGCCACTGCAGCCTCTGGTGCAGCCGACTAATTAGGACAGATGGGAGGAGAGGCTAGGTCACATGGGCCAGTGGGGCTTCCAGCAATAGAGAAATTCCAAAGGGATGGTGCAGTCTGGGGTTTGGTCCAAGGCAAAAGTGACAGGGAATGTTCAGGGAATGTTCATGGATTATCTTGAGAGGCAGGGAAGGAGCTGGAACAAAGGGAAATGGCATGAGGGACAGCTCTGAGGGAGGGCAAAACCTACGGGTAAACCAACTTGGGGAAAATACGGGGTACATCAAAACAAACCATTCTACCATAACTGATAAATAAACACAAACCGGAACACCCCAGGGAAATGGGCGCAGCACCAAGCCCATCTGAGTTTGAGAAGTGTTTGAAGAACATTGAGCTGTCACCCAAGCTTTTAGACACTACATCAAAAGTCAAGGGTTTTGACCTCTAGGTTTACATGAGTATATACTCCTGAGTAGGACTTTAGGCAGTCTTTTAAGAAACTCGTTGTATGTCCGATCATACCCCAATTCCTTGTAGATTGTGTGGAATGTGGAATCCTTTTGTTTTCACTGCTTGTTAGGACTATAAAAAAGAATATTGGTGCTGGGTGACTCAGAGACAGCCCGTGCATGTTAAGTGTAGTATACAGGGAATAAAGAGAAGGAAACGAGAAGTACTAATACATCCTGCTAAGATTGGAAATTTAGATAGCATGAAGAATGAATAACACAAGAGGTAAAGATGGTATTAAAAAGAGCCCACTGGAATGTAATTTAGCAGATGAGAAAGATTTGGGGGGAATCCCAGAGGGTAATTTTTCATGTAAGGTAACCTGATGAAATACTCTTACGCAATGGTAGGCTTAGTATCAATTAGGAAGGGGTGAAATGTGACCCCCAAATGGAACGTTATGATCCATTGTTACAGTTGATGCTATTTTTAAGACAAGAAGAAAAATGAGATCCGGTGATATATGCAGACATGGTTTTTACCCTGAAGAATAAATCTGAGTGGCACAAGAAATTGTGGCTTTGATTTGGCCCCGCAGGAATTTTAGTCCTAACTTTGGAAAGAGGCAAGAGGCAGAAAAGAAAGAGATGTCGTTCAGCATTCAGCATCGGGCAGAGATGTTTGAAATTGGCTCAAATGCTCCAGGAAGATTGTGTTCTAGGTGTCCAAGATTTACAGCCGAGTTAGCCCAGGCCAGCTGGGGTACACTCCCCCTCAGGCAACCACTCTGCCCCCTGAGTGAAAGCCAAATGGCAGTGAGGATGAGATGAATAATCCAGGTGAGGGGACAGTTTCAGAGAGCCCCAGTGACAAGCAACTCAAGGAATAAAACCAAGAAAGCTTTGCCTTTAGCCATCCCCTTAAGGCAAGACTTGAGTCCCCCAGGAGAAGCCATGGGGGTGAACATCTTCTTTTCTACTAGTGCCCTGGACAGTTGGTGGGAAAAAGTTAAAATGGATAGAGAAAACCCTAGCAAAGCAGCAAAAAGTTAGGAGTTCATAGTCAAGAGTCAAGAGCCAGGCTGAGGTGATACTGATTTCATGTTGACAGAGCTAACCAAACCAGCAAAAGAGTTGGCGATCAAGGCAGCCAGAGCACGTGTGCAGGGACAAATTGCTAGTGGAGCCTTACAAGGTACAGCGGGCCAGCTGTGTCCTATTGTAAGGCCTTTGTGGGACGCGAACGATGCAGGCTGCTGTGCAGTGTTAACCAGATACCAGGAATGACCGAGACTGGCAGTTCTTACCCTAGCAGGTTGCCGGTGAAAATACAGCTAAAGAATAATAAAGAAGTTGAATTTTTAACTAAATGTGGAGACACATTTTCACTCTTGAATCAAGCACTGGTACCCAAAAGTGAAAACTATCTGCAAGCAATAGGAGCCAGAAAATGCATTCTTCCTGCAACCACTTCAATGTAAAATCAAGAAGAAAATGGGAATACATCAGTTTCTTTATTTACCAAACTCACTCAAATCTGTCCTAGGCATGGATTTGCTTGAAAATGTAGAAGCAAGAGTTCCGTTTAGAGAAAGAAAACTTCAATGGAAGGTACCTGAAGACAAATGGGCAGTTTTACCAGTAGGACTGACAATTGACACAAGACCAACAAAGAAGAACAACTATTTAGAGCAAGTATTGAATCAGTTATACCCAAGAGTATGGGATACTGATAGCCCAGGAAAATCAAAACGAGCAGACCCTATGGAAATTGAGTTACACACAAGAGTTGAGCCAGTAGTCAGAAAGCAATACCCTTGAAGATTAGAAGCTAGGAAAGAAATAGAACCAACAATCGATAAATTCCTGACATCAGGATTATTGGAAGAATGGAAGTCAAAATTGAGTACTGCTAGATTAGCAATAAAGAAACCGAATGGAACTTAGAGACTAGTGCCAGATTTCCAGGCAATTAATGGTTTATACCTTACTAGTTTACTAGCTAAACTTGGAGATGATTTTATTTGGTGCGGGGAAGGTCCATGGGCAGGTGCAGTCGAGAGCCGCTCCCTCTTGGTCTGAGAGACCAGCTCTCCCAGGCCACCTTGCTCCCAGGCCCGGAGGTTTTGATGTGCGCTCGACCGGCAGCCGAAGGAGGGCTCTTGACACCGTGTCTGATGCATCAGGGTTTACTGAAGGTAGGTCAGAGGGTGCAGGTTGGGTGAGGGTGAGAAGAGGGACAGGAAGAGGCAGGAGCACAAGCACTGTAACATGACACATAAGGCACCTGCAAGCCGCTGGGGAAGCCTCAAGTCTGCTCAGTGAGCCACGTGTGCCCTCAGCATTGGGACAGCCACCTTTCCCTCAGTGAGCCTCCCATCGCAGGGTCAGCAAATGAAGAGGCACCAGGCATGCTGTAGGTGACTCAGAGCGAGTGCAGTGGGTCATGGTGGCCAGGGGCCAGAAGCAGGCAGAAAGCCAACGGGGCTGGGGAAAAGGCTCTGCTCTGCTTACAGCATAGGCTGAGGGCTAGGAGAGCTCCATTTCCCCCTTGAGATGTTGGAGACGGGGCCTTTCACCCTCCTGATAGGGCTGCCCCTGGCTGCAGGCAGCCAAAGGAGTACGACGACACAAGGCCGAGAGCAGCAAAGCAAAGAGCCAGCCGTGCACAGCACAGGGAGGTGGCCCAGTGCAAAGCCAGCGTGGCACCCTGAAGGTGCCCGCTGCACTCTCATGTGTCCCTGCCTTGGGAAGGACAGGAATGCCCGTGGTCCAGGAGGGCCTTTCTGTGGCCCCTGTGGGCTCAAAGCTGCTGCTCTTCTGGCTCAATGGGGCCTAAAGCCACAGAGCTCGGCCTCCACCACAGCAACAGGAACAAGACTTGGATATCAGACGGTGGAGATCAATGCCTGAGCCTGAGGGGCGGGGGCCTCCAGTCTGGAGCCCAGGGAGGGCACATGCCCAGCCCCACAACAGCTGGCCTCACGGCCCTGAAAGGCCAGGACCAGGGTTCCACGCCTGATTCCAGGGGGTCCCTCCAACCCAGCCACCGACCTGGAAGCGCCAGAGCAGCCGGCTGTCGGGATCAAGGCGGCTGCCAGGGGGATGCTTATGGCCTCTGCCAGCCCATTGCTCAGGGCTTAGCAGTGCCTCAGCCCCTCAGGGTCTCCCCAAGCTTGCCGGCAGCAGCGCCGCAGCCCCACAGCAGCTCCAGAGCAGCCCCATCCAGAGGCACCTGGGAGCCCTCAGCAAGGCAGCCAGCAGCACATGGGCAGGAGGACACAGATGGCCCTTCCTCCCCGGCACAGGGCTTGTGGCCATTGCCAGGCACTGCTCTGGCAGGGATCCCCGCAGCTCCGGCCCCTGCCCAGCCGCTCTGTCGGCAGCACAAAGGCTTCAGCAGAACTATCAAAAGCCAAGGGGCTTCTGGCCATTTTCCCTGCAACACTGCACTCCTGGACAGCTGGCTGAGCACAAGCACCCTTTTCCCCCTCTCCCCCTGTGCCCTACAGACCCCGTGCAGGAAAAGAAAGATGCTGGGACTCTGTGTATTGTAAGATATTCTATTCTATTCTATTCTACAATATTCTATACTCAACAAAAACGAAAATACAAACAGAAAAATCTTGAAGAAGAAACAGAAAATCCCTGCTGGCTTAAATGGCCCCAGCAGACAGAGTCTTTCAGATCATCTCTCTGTGGAGCTCCAGCAGAACAGCACGGCAGTGCTGCACAGACGAGGCCGTTTCCTCCATGCACTGCGAATCGATCTCGCAGCTTACGCCATGGGGAGTAGGGAGCTCTCTGTACGGCCCGGAGAACTAAACAAAATTCAACGGCAGCATCTCTGATTGCAGGACTGCTGTCACGTGCCATTTCTTCAAGGGCTGCAAGAGAGTGGAAAAGAGGCAAGGTCGGATCCCGCATGTGCAGGGAGCCGAGGAGAGCCCCTGCCGGCGCTATCCCGGCCGGCTGTTGCCATGGCCCGCAGGGAGAAGGGAGAAGGTGCTGGCCACGAATGCCACACGTGGCCCTGAAATCTCTGTGTGCTCTGTCCACGGGAGCAGAGCCCTCCGCAGCCGGGGCAGGGCTTGCAGCTGCCCCCTCCAGCCCCCGCGGTCAGCCGGCTGCCCTCACACACTCACCAGTGCAGATCAGCTGCAGCTCTTGCTGCTGCCCCCTCAGGCGCCGCCCGGCCATGCCTGTGAACACAGAGCCTGTCACGGCCCCAGCGGCACAGCTCCCTGCCAGCGGCGCTGCCGGCGCTGCGGCCACACGGGCTGCTGGCCCGGCAGGGCTCAGCCCGGCCCTTGCCGCACGCTGCCGCCCCAGGGCACGGCTGCCAGAGGGCGGCAGCAGCAATGCCCAGGCCAGGCGGGGCTCCACGGCACCGGGCCCGGCTGGCGCTGTCGGGGCAGCAGGCGGGGCCGGGGCCGAGCTGCGGCGGGCCGGGGAGGAAGCCCGGGCTCGGGACTCACCCACGAACCTGACAGCCGCCTCTCGCAGGGACTCCTGTGGGCTCTGCAGGTAGCGCAGGGCCTGGCGCAGCTGCTCGGCCGCTCGGCTCCTGTCCTGTGCCAGCTGCAGGGAGCGGCAGGAGGGAAGGGTTGGCGCGGGCTCAGCCCCTGGGCGGGGCGCTGCCTGCGCCCAGCGCCGGCCTCCCCTGGCCGCACAGCCCTGAGGCGCCGCCAACAGCCTCTGGCCAAGGGCTCCCGAGGGCAGGGGGCAGAGGGCCGGCTGCTGCCCGGGGAGCCGCGGTGCCGCGCCGCAGCCCCGCCGGGCCCGGACTCCCAGGGCACCCGAGTCGGGCCTGCGGGAGCCTGCGGGAGAAGAGCCCGCGCGACCTCTGGGTGCAGCAGCGGGCACAGCTGCCACTCCCCCACACTGAGCGCCGCCCTCAGGGACCTTGGCCGTGCTGAGGCTGGGAGTTCTCGGCTGCTCTTACCAGGCACTCGCCAATGCTCTGATCCACGTCTAGCATTTGTTGGATATCCGTCCTCTTCAGGAATCTGGCTGAGGAATGCAGCGTTTCCCGGGAGGCCTGGAGAGCAACAGAGACACACAGATGGCCCCACAGTCCAGGGCACAGGCTGAAGGAGGCTGCAGCCTGCAAGGTGCCGGGGCAGGAGGCAGCCCAAGCCCCTGCCAGGGGGACAGCAGCTGGCCACAAGTGCTCACCTCAGCAACAATCTGATTCTCATCATGGCAGTGGAAGTAGAGAGGGAGCAGGCTCTGGCGCACGTGGGACTTGAGGGCCTTTCTTCCCTCTTCTGTTAATAAGTCCAGCATCTCTTGAAAGACAGCCATGGAGCTCAGCTGCACCTGGATATCATCCTGGATGAAAGGAAAGGGCAAAAGACCTGAGCATCAGCTGCTTCAGGCCCTCCAGGGCACAGGCGTGCATCTGCACAGGGCACCAAGTGTCCGGGCAGCAGCCAGTGGCCGTGGCTGTGGGCACAGAGCCTTACGCTGTCAAAGAGTGGCAGGAGCGCCTCAGCCAGCTGCAGGGAGATGTGTTGCCTTCTGATACAAGGCAGGCGGCCTGGTTTCAGGAAACAGCACGGCGACCCCCTTTTCCGGGTCGCTTGGGCCTAAGAAAGACGCGGACACCAATATGGTGGTGATCAAAGGCCTTTATTCTCTCTTCTCGTGGGGTTTTATAGTCTTGGGGGCTTCTACGTCAGGTGAGGGTCTGTCCTTACCATCTATGGTTAGTAGGGGATGGAAAGTTACCTGGGCAAGTGGAAAATTACCGGAATCCGGTTCAGGGGGCTACATTACTATGTTAATTTTCTTATCTAAGGGGGCAGGGGCCCTGTCTTCCCATAACATCACGAGATCTTCCGAACGCCAGGCCCTATCTGCTACATCTCCCCCCCCTTTTTCACAAATGAATGAGGTAGTCATATACTGAAATGAGGTATAAGGTTGTAGTTCGATAAGGAAAAGGGGGTTTGGTACATCTGAGTAAGTTTTTCGCCAGTCAAGGTTAGGACTTTTGGCTGGCAGTGTTCCCTGGTTGGATTCGCCGCCCGATGAACAGGATGTTGGCCCGTTCCAGGCGGGCCTGAACGAATGAGACCAGCTTGTTCAGCAAGCAAGGTCCAAAGATAACCGCCAGAAGTAGCAATGCCAGTGGACCTATTAGGGTAGAAATCAGAGTGGTTAGCCATGGTGATTGATTGAACCAGGACTCGAACCAGCCCTGTTGGGCTTCCCTGTCCTTCTGCCTCTGAGCCAGTCTGTTTCTGAGTTCTGCCATGGAGTCTCTTACAACTCCTGTGTGGTCTGCATAGAAGCAGCACTCCTCTCTCAAGGCGGCACACAGGCCCCCTTGCTGCATGAACAGGAGGTCTAGACCTCGCCTGTTCTGCAAGACCACTTCCGAGAGAGAGGAGACTGACTTCTCCAGGAAGGAGATAGATTTCTCGATCCTTTGCAGGTCCTCATCGATGGTCATTTGCAGCTGGGACAGTCCTTGGTGCTGTGTCGCTAGGGCTGAGACACTGGTTGCCGTTCCTGCTGCTCCTAGCCCGAGCAGCATTGCGATAGTTACACCTGTTAGTACTTTTCTTTTGTGGAGCCGGCTGGGTTCCTCAAAAAGGTGGTACACTTCTTCATCTGTGTGGTACAGGACCCTAGGAACAATCAGAACTTGGACACAAAAGTCGTTAGAGTCATCAAATTTGGCAAGAGACACACAGGGACTCACTCCAGATCGCTGGCAAACCCACATCCCAGGTGCGGATGGGACTACCCACTTATTGTTTTTCCTGTTAGGCTTGACAAATTTGGTGCAGACGTTGCCTTTCCGCCTAGCTAGGGTTTCATTGCCAAAGCATCTGCCCTGGTCTGTGACTTGACTCAGGGTGATTCCTTTGCGAGGGGTTTCCCATCTGCACTGGTGAGGGGCATCGGCTGTGGAGTAACTGAAGGGAGTGTTTAAAGCGATTCCTTCATAAAAGGGAGGTTTGACATCGTAGCAAAGCCAGCAGGATTCGGTTTGGTTGGATTCATTCAGGGATATAAAGGTAGCTTCTAACATACGAAGGATCGGGTCTGAGTCCGACCTGGCAGCGCGGTCTGTCTGAAAGACTTCCGCATGGCCGGTTGGGACTTTGCTAACTCTAGTGGGTAGGGTTTTAGGGTAGGTTGCGTTTTTCCCTTTCGGCACGCTTTTAATCACTTTGTTTGGTCCGACCGCTCGGGGCACCGATGGTTGGAGCCTGAGAATTCGCACATTTACTCTCTCTTTCGACCCTTGAAGGACAACTGTCCACGTTCGGCCTATGGCCCAACTGGGGTGATGTGGCTGCAAGACTGTCATGTTATAGCTAGTGCATTTCCGATATTTTGGGATTTTATGGTGATTGCGATAAAAGTTTCCCTGGAGGAAAATGGGTGTTTTGCAGCCGCTGGGCGCCCAGGCGAACTGTAAGAATTTGTCGGGCTCTTGTGGATCCCACCCAGGCCCCGACGGTCTGGCATCTGTAACAATGGTTTCGCAGCCCCAGTGCCCACAATATCCCCACCCTGGGTGATTGCAGTAGCTTTTTCCTGGGTTTGAAGCTGGGCACCAGTAGGATAGGTACGTGTGTGTGGCGTGTGGGGAATTGGGGTCTACCTTTGGTCGTCCTGGAAACAGGTCGGTGATGCGGAGCACGAATGATGGGGCATTTGGTGTGGTGACTTCCCTGAGCACCTTGTCACTACTAAGGTGACGTATGACCCACCTGAAAGGCTGGTGGGGGTAGTGATCTGGGCTGGCTTGTCCTCTGGCAACAAGCCCCAACAGCAAAATCACACAGAAACACCGTTGATGCTTGGGTCTCACCCGTGTGGGTCTCTCGGGCGCTGCCAAGCGGCTTGGTGGTCTGTCACTTTCCTCTGGAATGGGCATGTACGCGTCACGAGGACGTCCTATGAGCATGTCCTGTAAACAGAAACTCACAATTCTCGTCAGTCTCATCCTGCTTATTATGAAGGTCGGGCTTAATTGACTTAAGTGGACACCACCTGACTTTGCCGTCCTTTTTGACAGCTGCATACCCTCTCCCCGTGAGCATCAGCCTCCAGCCCCGTTCCCATTCGCCCAGCTCGTTTCTAATTACCACCTGCGGGCCCTCCTCTATCGCTCGGGTGGCCCAGTGCTTTTGAACGGGACTGTTTGTTTCATCTCCCCTAGGGAACTGATTCAGTGCTAGCAAAGCAGTTGCCAGCAGGCGCGCTTGATCTCCTGGGGGAATGGCATTGGCAAAGCCCTCTGCTTTCGCCAATATTTCTAGTTTGGTTTTCAGGGTCTGATTTGCTCTCTCCACTATGGCCTGTCCGGTACTGTTATACGGGATACCTTGTACTAATGTGATGCCCCATTTTGAGGTGAATTCCTGTACTGGTTTGCAGGTGAAATTGGACCCGTTGTCCGTTTTGATCTGCTTGGGAATACCAAGCCAGGCTATGGCTGTCAGCCAGTGCTGAATTGTGGCCTTGGAGTTTGTTTTGGGGTGCTGTGTGGCTATGATCGCTCCGCTATAAGTGTCCACTGTCACTGCAAGCCACGCTCGGGGCTTCAGTAGCTCACACCAGGTGAAGTCCGATTGCCAGATCTCTGAAGGCTTGAGACCTCTCGGGTTGACCCCACTGGTCCATAGGGGTGATTTCTGGCAATGAGGACAGAAATGCGTCTGCGGTCGGGATCCCGCATCTCTTCGCCAGCGCTTTGGCTCCGATGTGGAGCGACTCGTGCAGCTGACGAGCTTCCTGCAACGTCCACACGCCTTTTGCTGCAGCGTCCGCTTTGTCGTTGCCAATCTGGAAGTAGCCTTTGACTGGGTCGTGGCTGTTAACGTGAATGACTGACACGGTGCCCTGTTGTGAGGAGAGTGCTTCTTCCAGCATTAGGGCTGCTGCTGATGTAGACACTCCTGGTCCTGCCATGGCTAGGCAAAGCCTTGCCACGAATATAGAGTCCGTTACTATGTTAAGGTGTTCCTCTTGAAAGAGTCCGCACGCGAAGACGACTGCTGTCGCCTCCAGCTGTTGCACTGACAGTGTGGGGTCACACGCTTTGACGCAATGCCATTGCTCTCCTGCCTGCCACACTGCTGCTGCGGTTGAAATCGTGGAGGAAGCGTCTGTGAAGACCGTCGGTCCTGGCTGCGGTCGGTTCATGACCTTTGGCGGTATGTCCATGTCGACTACGGTCAGCAGCTGAGTCCAGGGTGGTTTGGAGGAGTAGGAGATTTCTCCTCTGAAGCCGGTGAGAGCAAGGGCTAGGTACTCCGATATCGTGGCTGACTCCGTAGTTGGTTGCTTGCGAAACGGACGGTGGATGCTTGTTGGCTCAGTCCCTAGGTGTTTCAAAGCGAGTTTCCTGCCTTTCATGATGAGGTTAGCGATGCATTCGATTCCCGGGGAGAAAGCATGAGCAGGTCTTCTGAGAACCACCCATTGAATCGGTCGGGCCTTTTCAGAAGGTCCTTGAGCCAGTGCTCCCACTCCCCCCCTCGGTGTAAAGTGAACGTATAAGTCCAGTGGCAGGGCTGGGTTCCACCTGGCGAGTGTGCCCGTGGACTTCTGGCTTTCGATGAAGTCGAGGGAGCTCATAGCTTGCGGTGTCAGCTCCTTGGGTTCCCAGGGGTGCTTTCCTTTCAGGAGGTCATATAAGGGGTCCATGACCTCAGGAGGGATCAGGACGATGTTGCGAAGCCACTGCAGCGATCCCACCAGGCGTTGCACGTCGTGTAGTGTTTTGACGTCTCGACTGACCTTCGCCTCGGGGGGTGTCACGTAGGAGCTTGTGATCCCCACTCCCAGAAAGGTCACGCAGGGTCCTCTCTTGATCTTTGCGCTTGCGATCTCGAAGCCGTTGGCCTGAAGGGTTTCCGTGATTGTGGATACCAGGTGATCTACTTCGCTTGCCGACGGAGCTGCTACCAGGATGTCGTCCATGTACTGAATTATGGTTGCGGTGGGATGGGAGTGTCGAACTGGCATCAGTGGCATCAGTGCTTTGTCCACGGTGATTTGGCATATGACAGGGCTGTTTACAAGTCCTTGTGGGAGTACTCGCCATTGGAAGCGGAGGTTAGGCCGTTCGCCATTTCGGAATGCCACGGAAAAGGCAAATCGTTCTCTGTCCTCAAGGTGCAGGGGTATTGAGAAGAAACAGTCCTTGATGTCCAGCACTGCCCACGGCCGCCCTGCAGGGATGGCTGAGTTCGTGGGTAGCAGTGTCTGGACTGGACCCATGGGTTGGATCGCTTTGTTTACCTCTCTCAGGTCGTGGATGAGACGATAGCCTTCTCCGGACCTTTTGGGGATCACGAATACAGGGGTGTTCCATAGGCTGATGGAGGGTTCTATGTGACCCTTTTGCAGCTCGCGGTCGACCAGTTCCAGGAAGGCTGCCGCTCGAGGCTCTGTCAGGGGCCACTGCTCGACCCATACAGGGTCTGATGATTTCCAGGTCAATTTGATCGGCAGCGGAGGGTGTACGGCAGTGGCCCTTAGGATAAATTTGTAATCCGGAATCCTAGCATGGAAAGAACGCCCCTTCCTAACAGGGGTGGAGAGTTTTGCAGTATGTATGGGTGGATCGCGACTGTCTGTTCTGGTCCCTTTTTCATGTGAAGTGTTACAGCCACCAGCTGGGTGCTTTTCCGTGCCCGGGACTGCCCTCCCACTCCGTTCACTGGAGGGACTTCTTTGAATTGCCAGTGTCTGGGCCAATGTGCTTGGGGAATAATCGTGCAGTCTGAAGCCGTGTCCGCCCAGAACTGTAACCCTATGACATGGGAATCCTGACTGCCATAAAGCCGGCATGTCCCCCACACCATCAAGGGTTCCCTCCCTATTTTCATAGCCAGGGCCACCCAGGGATCCCGCTCTGGGGCGTCTCCTGCAAGCCCTGTACCACCGGCGCAGTTTGTGGCAGTGGGGGGTGTGAGGGTGCTGAGGGTGTTGCATAGCTTTGCCATTGCACCGTAGGCAGGGATGCAAAATTGGCTACTCCCTGTGGGGGGATAGGATATGTGGGTCCCCTGCCCCACTGGGGGTTGCTGTAGCTGGGCCGCTGCATATTCCAGGTGGGAGGGGGCTGGACACGGCCCGGCTGCCCCCCCCCCCCCTCCCCCCCGTTTCCCTGAAGCCTGGATCTGCATTCCTTAACCAAGTGCCCCTTCCTTCCACATGCCCAGCACGGTCCCTTAAGTCCCCCTTGGTGTGGTGGAGCAGTTGCTGATAGGCGCCTTGGCTGGGGGCAGTTCACTGCCAGGTGGCCTGCCTGGCCACACTTAAGGCATGCCATCACACTGGTTATTGCAGTGTGAACTGCTGCTTGGATGGGAGCCAGATGCTCTTCCTTTGTAACGTGCCTAGTCATGGTTGCTGTATTAGACTCAGGTGGTAGTGATCTTAAAATGTCCTTGGTGGCTGAGTTACACTGCTGGCGCAGGCAGTCTGCCAGCACAGGACCCTTGGCCTCCGACGGCAACAAGGAGGAGTCCAATGCTGCCTGAAGTCTGTCCACAAACTGAGTGAAGCTCTCGCTCTCACTCTGTTTAATAGTTGACCATGGGGACGGACTGGCTACTACTTTAGCAGCTGCCCGGATAGCTTCCCGGGCAGCACGGGTGGTTGTCATAACCTCATGAGCCCGCAAGCCCTCAGCCTGTGCCTGGGGGGTGATCATAGTGGGGTCTCTGCCCATTAGCCTCTGTATGCTGGAGCCATGCAGTGGATGGTCAGGTCCTGTTACCTGGGCCAGTTCCTTTGTGCATTGATCTTCCCACTCCTGTTTAAAATCTATCATCCCCGCGCCATCAAAAATCATTCTACACGTCTGATTAATATCAAAAGGCAACATATCATCCCCTCCGAAAACGCCATCAATGAGTGTGGTAGCCATGGCAGAATTAATTCCCTTGTCTGCAATCGCTTTGATTATTGCCTGGATTTCCTTTGGGTTTACAGGGGAGTAAGTCCTCTGTTGGTTATCGCCTGTTCCCCTCACGCGGACTGGGAGCACCAGGTTAGCAGACGAGCTCCACTCCGCGCAAAACATTTTTATCTTCCGCCAATCCGTAAGCGGAGTCCAGTCTTTCTCTAATGACCCCTTCACCCATGCGGGAGCCCTGCGACTAGAAACCTTGTATGCCGCTGATCTCCCTCTGTTAAAGCTAGAATCCGAATCCGAACTCTCCGAATCCGAACTCCCTGACTCCCCCTCGTCCCAGACTGAGTCAGAGTCAGAGGTGGAAGCAGAGTGAGTCCGCACTTCCGGCCTGCTCTGCCTTTTTCCCGGGCTGCGACCCCGTCCCCTCCTGTGGGGGTCGGGCCGTTCTCTCCCCCTGGGGTCCCCCCGCCTCCTGCTGGGGGAGGTTCTTGCCCTATAAGGACTTAATTTGAATAGAGTGCTTTGATTGGTCTTACACCGTACCGCAGGGGCCGCCCCTTCTCCCCGCTCTCCCGCGCATGCGTTCCGGAGCGCGCTGACTGCATTTCCGCCCTCCGTCTCCTTACTTCCGCCCTCACCATGTGCTTCGGCGCCATTTTCAAGCCCATATGGCGGCAGGGAGTCCCCGCTTCTCCCGGTGGGGTCGGCCGCGTTCCGCGCCTCCTCCGCCAACCCCCGCCAGAACACCCGTGCGTGTCCTCCCACCCCCGATGGCGAGTCCACTCTCTGGGGGGTTTCCGCCGGCCGCGCCTCCCCCGCGAGACCGCCCAGGTCAAGAATCTCCGCAGTCTGTGTCGCTGCACCTACCCCGGGCTGCGGGGGGGGCTAGCAAGCAGGTTTGTGCGGCTTTCCAGGCTTCCTGCTCTTGTCGAGCTTTCTGTAAAGCCTGGAGAACTTTGCCCCAGGATTTTAGGGCTTTCCCTGAGCCGGAACACATAGTGTCTTCGGCCAGGACCTTAGTACAATCGTCCCACACCCCCGGATGGAGGATATCCATGGGGCTTTCTATAGCCCCAAGCTTAATGAGTTTCGGCAATGCGAGAGATAAATCCTTAATTTTACATTCTATCCCAAAATTTGCATGCATATCTGATCTGACCTTTGCAATGGATTCCATGTTCCTTGCTGGTCCAGGGTCGTCCCCCTCGCTGTAGTCGGGCCTGCCGCTGCAGCCGCTGCTTCCCGTCCAGGCGAATCCCGTTCCCCGGGCGCTGATCGGCTTCCCGGGTTTTCGGCACCAGATGTTGCCTTCTGATACAAGGCAGGCGGCCTGGTTTCAGGAGACAGCACGGCGACCCCCTTCCCCAGGGTCGCTCGGGCCTAAGAAAGACGCGGACACCAATATGGTGGAGGATCAAAGGCCTTTATTCTCTCTTCTTGTGGGGTTTTATAGTCTAGGGGGCTTCTACGTCAGGTGAGGGTCTGTCCTTACCATCTATGGTTAGTGAGGAATGGAAAGTTACTGGGCAAGTGGAAAGTTACTGGCATCTGGTTCAGGGGGCTACATTCCCATGTTAATTTTCTTATCTAAGGGGGCAGGGGCCCTGTCTTCCCATAACATCACGAGATCTTCCGAACGCCAGGCCCTACCTGCTACAGCCTGCCTTCTCCAGGTGCCTGCCATGGTCAGGTACATCCACCAGTGGCTTGTGACTAATGAGTTTCCTGAGTACAACCTGCACAGGCCCCTTCTGGATCTGACAGAGGCACAGCCCACAGATGTGGTGATGGCTCTTCTGCGTGTGGCCCCATCATGTGACAGGTACAGGGCCCATGTGCCCACAAGGCTCAGGGCTCAGCAGCCCATCACCCTGTACAGCCTGTCCCAGTGGTCTGACACACAGAGAATTCCAGGGCCCTCTGGCTCCTCCCTTTGCTAGCCTCCAGTGTGCTGCCATACTCCCTCCCTGCTCCTCAGGGCCCAGTCCCCACAGGGCTGGGCTGCCTGTGTGCTGAGGGCCAGTGGGCAGAGGCAGAGCTGGCAGCCAGCTCAGCTCCCCACTACAGCCCAGGCCATAGTGCTGTGTCTGAGACCCCCCTGAGACAGAGATCTAACCCCACAGAGCTGCCATCACCATGTGGAAGACCATCATGTGCTCGCCCCAGACTGCAGAGCCAGTGCAGCTAATACTCCTGGATGTGCTGGGGAGCTGGCCAGAGCACAGCACGTGCACCTCTGATGGGGACAGAACGGGTGTCTTTGGCCTGACTGTGAGTTTCTGCAACTGGCCTTTGCTGGCCCCAGAGGTCTCCATTCTCCTTCCCCCACTGCATCTCCCTGCCTCAGGCACTGGCCTGAAACCTGGCCCAGGGGCAGCTTCAGCCCCACCAGGCCCCGTGCTCCCCCTGCCAAGGTCTCTCCGGGCCTCTCCCTGCCCTGCTCGGGCCCTGCCACATGGACACCTCAACACTGAGCACTGTCTCAGGGGGCTTTGTCCTTTGCAGGCAACCGTGGTGATGTGGAAGATCCTCCAGGTACCCTGTGTCCCACGTGTAGTGAGGCCGTATTTCCCTCGCCTGCTTGTGCATCTGCTATTCCAAGTGTTCTTCAGCACAGAAGAGATGGCAGAGGAGGTGGATACCTTCTGGAAGGGATGCCAGGAAGAGCACGGCCTTGCCACCAGCCCCAACAGATGCTCCATCCCACTCCTCCTGTCCCTGCCACGTCCCTGGGCAGGAGCCAGTGCTGCCAGAGTGACCTGGACTTTGCTGTGCACACAGGTTTGCAGTGCGGACTCTGAAGTCCCTGCTCTGCCGAATGCAGCACGAGGATGTGGTGGTGGCAATGGAACGCAGGTGTGGCTGGGACACGCTGCTGTGTGCTGGCACCCACCACTATGCCGTGGGTCTGCTGGCCAGGTGAGACCCCCTTCTCCCCACTGCCTCTGACATTTGTGCTCTGTGCCCAGGGAGCTCCACACAGTCCCCGAGGTCATGGGCAGAGGGCCTTGTCACTGAGGGATGGCCAAGCAGACTGGAAAAGGCTGGGAGAGGAGGGTGCCCACCAGGAGCTGCCTCCCAAATAGCCCAGGGCCCCTTGCAGGATGCTGGGGAAAGACCAGACCTGTGTGTGTCAGTCCTGGCAGAGGTTTGGCCCCCTGGCCCACAGTCTTGGTTACTTTTCCTCCTGCCAGGAGGATGTGCTGTGTCTCCATCCCCTTGTGTTCCCGTATTGCTCGCTACCTGCTCCGGCTGCTCAGCACACAGGAGCCACGCTGGGAGCTGCCCGCCCTGGCGTTCCTTGTGGAGGTGAGCCTGATGGCCAGAGCTGCCTGGCTGAGCTGCCTCCCAGCTCTCTGCCTTCTTGGAGCCGCAGCTGCCTGGGACCGTGCCTGCGCCCTGTGCTGCTGCCTGGGCCCGGCCCTGTGCGGCCCTGGGCTCCTGCCAGCCGAGTCCCCTGTCATTGACCTGTGCCTTTCAGGCCCTCAAGTGGCTGGACTTGAGTGAATGCGGCGTTAACAGAGTCCTGCAAATCTTGTCAAGGCAGCTGCAGAGTGAAGGGAGAGGCGTTGCCTGGCGCTCAGGGCCCTTCTCAAGATTACTGATGATCCTCCATTGTGAGAAGGCGGCAGCAGCTGAGGCTGAGCTGGGGAATGCAGTCACTTGGGCTTGGCAGGGCTTTGGGTGCTGGAGCAGCTGCTCCCAGCTCTCCTGCCTCCCGGTTCAGCTGCCCAAGTTCTTTAGGACAGGCCTTTGACCTCTGGGCCCTGCGGCAGCAGGATGGCATTTCATAAACTTGTGTTCTGCACAGACCAAAAACATGCAGAGCCTGACTGAAAGTCTTGTGGAGCTCCTGTGGGATGCAGAGATAGTTATGATGACAGTCATGCTACTCAACTCTATCATCTTGGACAGTGACAGGCTGCTGCCCAGCCCCATCACAATGCAGCTGGTTGAGGCGCTGCTGCCACTCTTTGACCACGTAAGGCTCACTGCTCCCAGCCACAGCCACTGGGTGCTGCCCAGACACTTTATGCCCTGTGGATTTACAGGCTTGTGCCAAGCTGAGCTCCATGCAGCCAATGCTGAGGTCTTTTTTTCTTCCTTTCATACAGGACAATAGCCAGGTGCAGCTGATCTCCATAATGCTCTTCCAAACATTGGTGACTCATCCAGAGGAAAAGGCAAAAAAGGACCTGAAGACACCCCTGCGCAAGAGCCTGCTGCCACTGTTCTTCCACTGCCATGATGAGAATGAGTGTGTGGCACAGGTGAGGACTCGTGGGCTGCTGCTGTCCCTCTGGCAGGAGGCTCGGCTGCCTCTTGCCCTGGCGCCTGCCGGGCTGCAGCCTCCTTCAGGCCTTGGCACAGGGACGTGGGTCCTGCGCCCTGGGCTGTGGGGCAATCTCCGCATCTCGGCTGCTCTCCAGGCTTCTCAGGAAACACTGCTTTGTGTGGCTGAGTTCCTGAAGAGGAGGGATCTTGAAAGACTGCTGAAGAACAAGAAGCTGTGGAAGTTCGCTGAGTTCCTGGTAAGGAGGGCCTGCAAGCCCCAGCCTCAGTCTGGAGAAGGCCCCTGAGGGCGGTGCTCAGGGTGCGGGGCTGGCAGCTGTGCCCCTGCCTGCTGCTGCAGCCAGAGGCCCCACGGGCTCTTCTCCAGGCTCCCGTGGGTCCGAGCCGGGTGCCCATGGAGCCCCGGCCCGGCGGGGCTGCGGGGCGGCACCGCGGCTCCCCGGGCAGCAGCCGGCCCTCGGCCTTACCCCTCGGGAGCCCTTGGCCAGCGGCTGCTGGCCGCGCCTCAGGGTTGTGCGGGCAGGGGAGGCCGGGGCTGGGCGCAGGCAGTGCCCGGCCCAGGGGCTGAGCTCGCACCAACCCTTCCCTCCTGCCGCTCTCTCCAGCTGGCAGAGGACAGGAGCCGAGTGGCCGAGCACCTGCGCCAGGCCCTGAGCTACCTGGAGAGCCCACAGGAGTCCCTGCGAGGGGTGGCCATGAAGTTCATGGGTGAGCCACGCGCCCGAGGTGCCCTTCCCCTCCCCGGCCCGCCGCAGCTCGGCCCCGGCCCCGCCTGCTGCCCCGGCAGCGCCAGCCGGGCCCGGTGCCGTGGAGCCCCGCCTGGCCTGGGCATTGCTGCTGCCGCCCTCTGGCAGCCGTGCCCTGGGGCGGCAGCGTGCGGCAAGGGCCGGGCTGAGCCCTGCCGGGCCAGCAGCCCGTGTGGCCGCAGCGCCGGCAGCGCCGCTGGCAGGGAGCTGTGCTGCTGGGGCCGTGACAGGCTCTGTGTTCACAGGCATGGCCGGGCGGCGCCTGAGGGGGCAGCAGCAAGAGCTGCAGCTGATCTGCACTGGTGAGTGAGGGCAGCGGGCTGGTAGCCGGTGCTACCGGGGGAAGCTGCAAGCCCTGCCCCGGCTGCGGAGGGCTCTGCTCCCGTGGGCAGAGCACACGGAACTTTCAGGGCCATGTGGGCCATTGGTGGCCAGCAGCTTCGGGCTGATCCCCTTGCTCCCTGCTCCCTCCTGGCCATGGCAAGAGCCG